>NC_092143.1:59964074-60264574 GCF_043159975.1 Macaca nemestrina | reverse complement strand
AAAAGGCAGTAATGTACAGAGGTTAGCATCAAAGAGTCTGGAATTTGACCCCTGGGTTCAAATCCACACTGGCCAGCTGTGTGACCCTGGGCAAGTTACTTAACCTCAATTTTGTAAAGCAGGACTAATAAGGAAATCCAACACCTATAATAACACACCTCTGTATTTCTTACTGTGCAAGATAACAATGTACTTTCACTTTTTTTTTTTTTTTTTTTTTTTTTGAGACAGAGTCTCGCTGTGTTGCCCAGGCTGGAGTACAGTGGCATGATCTTGGCCCCTGCAACCTCTCCTTCCCGGGTTCACGCCATTCTCCTGCCTCAGCCTCCAGAGTAGCTGAAACCACAGGCACCCGCCACCACGTCCAGCTAGTTGTTTTTTTTTTTTTTTTTTTGTATTTTTAGTAGAGATGGGGTTTCACTGTGTTAGCCAGGATGATCTCGATCTTCTGACCTTGTGATCCGCCCACCGTGGCCTCACAAAGTGCTGGGATTACAGGCATGAGCCACCGTGCGCCACCTACTTTCACTTTTTCTTGACCACAAGTCAGAAGTCATTTTAACCCAAAAAGGCCTTAATCGGGAAAAAAAAAAAAAAAAAGGCAACAACTTTGGAGCCTTCTTGATGTTCCTGACAGGAGAAGAAAAAGCAAGGAAGAGAAGGAAACAATATATCAATTAGAATGTTTTTGACAGCAAGTAATAGAACACATGCTAAAGTGGTATAACAATAAAAATATTGGTGTCTCACTCACCAGGAAGTCAAGAGGAGGGCTACCCTGGAGGTCACACAGCCCCAGCAATGTCAGAGCTCTGACTCCATATCTCTGCCATTTCTTTGACCTTCCCCACGAAACATGACAGCTGCAGAAAATCAAGTACAATGTCCTCTGATGACACTGTTCAAACTTGAAAGGAAAATAGATTTCTTTTTGTAACATGTTCTTCTTTTAGATGAGAGGAAGACATTTCTTTGGAGCCCCTAAAAGACCTCCTCTTACATCTTCTCTGTTGCATGCCCACCCCTAGATCAATCACTGGCAAGGAGAATAGAATTACCACATTAGCTGAGACCAGCCAGGGCATATGGCACTGCAAACAAAACTGGTGTCCTGATAAGAGGAAACAGGAGTGGCAGATGGGGAGGTAACCAATGGTGTCTGCTAATGACACAGAATAAGAAAAGAAAGGAATGGAGAAAGAAATCAAAAGAACCAAGAAAAACAGTGATACACAAAGGAGGGAGGTGGATGAGACCACATGTGCTGTGGAGGAAGCATAGCATCCTCTCCCTCAGACACTCTTCGTTATCATCTGTCATCCATCAATTCCTCAGTAGCATTGGGGGCATTTATGATTCACACCAAAGGCAGCACAGCACAGTAATACAGATGAAGGCCTGGACTAGCATATTAGCCGTCTATTGCTATGCTGGGGCTCAGAAAATAGTACCCCAAAATAAAGACCTTGGATGCAGCCTTGGAAGCAAAAGTTTTTCTTTGTTCTTCTCCTGCCCTCCTGTCTCTCAGTCCCATCCTCTCCCGAGGCTAGCCGTAGAAACTAGAATTCCTCTTCCCCAAGGTGGATCATGGAAACCAAAGCCCCTTTTGGTCAAAGTCAGTCATAAGGCCTAAAAACATCACTCTAACTTTGCCTCCATCTTTCCATGTAAAAACTGATCATAGGGAAATTATCTAACCTTTTTTGACTGTAGGTCCTAAGATCTCCATTCCAGAGAGGGCCCTGCCCCACACCCAGAAGAAAGGAATGCTGCTCAGAGAGGCCAAGAAGAATCTAGATGGACAGGCCTTGTGGGGTTTCCCCACTCAGTCTATTAACCTTAGATCAAACCCTTTTTGTCCAATCATATTCCCATATGGATGTCTATATTTTGTTGAACCTAAGCATAAAAAATGGACAATGTCCCCTGTATCTTTGGGTCTTCATTCTGAAGGCTCATGTGTACACACGTTAAAGAAAGTTGTATGCTTTTTCTCTGACATAGCCAGCAAGTCAGAGGTGGCTTTTGGCAGAAGGCCTTAGTTCTTCCCCACGGGGCCTCTTAAAGAGGCTGCCTAAGTTGTCTTGCAGTCTGCAAGCCAACTTCCTCAGTCTGAGGGATACAAGAGTGAAGGTAGGAGTGACAATGTCTTTTATGACTTTGCCTTCATCCATCTACACTTCCACCACATTTCATTTGTTAGAAGCAAGTAAATAAGTCCAGCTCATATCCAAAGAAAGAGGAAAAGCCTACTGAGGAGAGGAATTTTAACATATGTCAACAAATTTGTGGACATATGTTAAAACCACCACAAGAAGCTCCCATTTCAAGCTATCATAGGTTGACTTCCTTCAGGTTTGGAAGGACTCAGCTTTAACCTGACTACATCCAGTCTGAGTCCCTTGGTGTGGTCCCTTTCTGCAATAGTTATATTGTTTCTGAATTGCTTATTCCTGCCTACCACCTTATCTTTGCTTCAACAGCACAGGGCTGCATTTGACCCTCTTTTGAGGACCCCTTTCTTCCTGAGTAGTTGTTAGTTTATCTATTCATTTATTTATTTGTTCTTTTGCTTTCCCCTTTTTCCTTCCTTCTTCTTTCCTTCCTTTTTTACTTCCTTTCTTCATCAATTATCTGTACACAGATACTGTGAAGAGTGAAAACATACACAAGACATGCTTAAAAGGTATTCTGACTTAGAGATTCTCATTCATAATATAATTACACTCATCAGCCAAGCAAATTCACCAAATATCTGAATCTGGTAACCATAGATTCGGATTTCAAGATATTTGTATTATAGTAAATCTAGGCATTGACAGCATCAAACATATTCTTCCAGAGTGAAAAGTCCTAACAAATTAAGCTCTTTGGCTTGTAATGAATACAGACAAAGACAAGGAAGGGGAAGGGGGAAACTGAGTTTAGGGATTTTGTGGGGTGCTGCTAGGGAGTTAAAGAAATTCTTGGAAATCAGAAGGGGACAAATTTAGGGAAAAAGCAGAGAAAAATTCTCTGATTAAAAGAATGTTCTAAGACATTGAAGTATTGGCAGAAGAACAGACGAATAGATAAATGGAATGGAAAAGAGAGGCTAGAAATAGACTCAGACAAATATAGTCAACTGATCTTTGATAAAGGAGCAAATGCAATTCAATGGAAAAAGGATGGTCTTTTCAATAAATGATGTTGGAACGTCTGGACATCCACATACAAAAAAGAGAAAAATGAATCTAGACCTAGAGCTTATGCCTTTCACAAAACTTACTCAAAATGGAATAGACTATATGATACAAACTATAAAACTAGAAGATCACATAGGAGAAAATCTAGGTGACCTTGGATTTGGCATGAATTCTTAGATACCACACCAAAAGCATAAAAGAAAAAAAGGGTAAGTTGTACATCATTAAAATTAGAAACTTCTGTGCAAAACACCACTGTTTAAGGAAAAAAAAAATAAGCCACAGACTGGTAGCAAATCTTTGCAAAACACATAGAAAAGGACTGTTATCAAAAATATACAAAGAACTCTAAAAACTTACCAGTAAGGAAACAAGCAAACCAATTTTTAAAATCTAAACAGACAGCTCACCAAAGAAGACATACATATGGCAAATGGGCATATGAAAGGATTCTCAATATATTAATTATTAAGGAATTTCAAATTAAAACAGCAATGAAATATTACTACCTGACTATTAGAATGGCCCGAATCGAAAACACTTGACAATACCAAATGCTAGTGAAGATGTGGAGCAATAGGAACACTCA
Source organism: Macaca nemestrina (assembly GCF_043159975.1). NCBI lineage: Eukaryota > Metazoa > Chordata > Mammalia > Primates > Cercopithecidae > Macaca > Macaca nemestrina. The sequence continues at coordinate 60,260,800 of NC_092143.1, read as the reverse complement.
TTCATTCCTGGTGGGATTGCAAAATGGTACAGCCATGTGAAAGACCATTTCTTACAAAATTAAGCATACAAATAACCCCATTAAAAAGTAGCAAAAGACCCGAACTTCTCAAAAAAAGACACTTCTCAAAAAAAGTACTTCTCAAAAAAAGACATTCGAGTGGTCAAAAAACATGAAAAAATGCTCAACATCACTAATCATCAGAGAAATGCAAATCAAAACCACAATGAGACACCATCTCCCACCAGTCAGAATGGCTATTTTTAAAAAGTCAAATAACAACAGATGCTGGCAAGGCTGAAGAAAAGGGAATACATTGTTGGTGGGAATGTAAATTAGTTCAACCAGTGTGGAAAGCAGTTTGGAGATTTCTTAAAGAATTTAAAACAGAAGTACTATTCAACTCAGCAATCCCATTACTGGGTATACATAAAAATACAAAAAATTAGCCAGGTGTGGTGGCAGGCGCCTGTAGTCCCAGCTACTCAGGAGGCTGAGGCAGGAGAATGGTGTGAACCCGGGAGGCAGAGCTTGCAGTGAGCCGAGATGGCGCCACTGCACTCCAGCCTGGGCGACAGAGCAAGACTCCGTCTCAAAAAAAAAAAAAAAAATCTTCCTATCAAAAAGATACATGCACTTGTATGTTCGTTGCTACACTAGTCACAATAGCAAAGACATGGAATCAACCTAGGTGTCTATCAGCAGAGGATTGCATAAAGAAAATGAGGTACATACACACCATGGGATACTATGCAACCATAAAAAAGTATGAAATCATGTCCTTTGCACCAATATGGATGCAGCTGGAGACAATCGTCATAAGCAAATTAACACAGGAACAGAAAACCAAATACCACATGTTCTCACTTATAAGCAAGAGCTAAACACTGGGTGCTCATGGATCTAAATATGGTAACAATAGAAACTGGCAACTATGGCCGGGCATGGTGGCTCATGCCTGTAATCCCAGCACTTTGGGAGGCCAAGGCAGGCGGATCACAAGGTCAGGAGTTCGAGACCAGCCTGGCCAATATGGTGAAACCCCGTCTCTACTAAAAATACAAAAATTAGCTTGGTATGGTGGTACGTGCCTGTAGTCCCAGCTACTCAGGAGGCTGAGGCAGGAGAATTGCTTGAACCTGGGAGGCAGAAGTTGCAGTGAGCCGAGACCGCCCTGCTGCACTCCAGCCTGGGGGACAGAGCGAGACTCCATCTCAAAAAAAAAAAAAAAAAAAAACCTTTTTAATTGATTAATACCCATGCTAAACAAAGTCCCCAGTTCTGGAATATTTTATTTGAAGCACTAATACTTTCATTCAAACCAGATTTTAAGGTCCTCCTTCCTTAGGATTGTCAATATTCATATTTTAAATAAAATCTTCATTTGGCAAATTAAAACCATTGCCTCCTGGAAAATGAGTTAATGGTGTTACAGGGATCCATCCAGGTGCTATGTAAGGGGAAAATCTCTTTATGCTTCAGACCCCAACAGAAGTGACTCTTCCCAACAAAGATGTATTAATAGTTAAAAATAGGGCGGGCTCGGTGGCTCATGCCTGTAATCCCAGCATTTTGGGAGGCCGAGACAGACGGATCACCTGAGGTCAGCAGTTCAAGACCAGCCTGGAAAACATGGTGAAACCCTGTCTCTACTAAAAATGCAAAAACTAACTGGGACACGGTGGTGCACACCTGTAATCCCAGCTACTCAGAAGGCTGAGGCAAGAGAATGGCTTGAACCCAGAAGATGGAGGTTGTGGTGAGCCAAGGCTGCACCATTGCACTCCAGACTGGGCAACAGCCAAACAAAACTCCTTCTCAACACACACACACACACACACACACACACACACACACACACACACACGAAGTTCTCAGCACAGGAAGGCATGCTGGAGAGAAGCAAAGACTTGCTTGGTACAACTGAGGAACTTAGATTCAATTCCTAAAGTAAATGTTCATATTTCCAGATGTCAAGACTAAAAACTGTCTGCAAATCCAAATCCATAATCTCTCATCTGAAACCCTTGAAGCAGTTGTGTTTCAGAAATCAGAATTTTCAGGATTTTAGAAAGGACACTATGAAAACCCAACTAACGTGGAACACCGCTTGCAGGACGTGTAGCAACGTCTCATATAAAACAAATTAAAACTTCCGCCACCAATTATTAGTAATGTCCTATATGAAGGGGTAAGGAGTGTGACTAGCCTCTCTCTGACTCAAGCATGGTTGTACAGGCAAATCAGAGCAGGAGAGGGCAGTTTCGCCACCAAATGAGATTCATTTTCAGAGTTCTTGGACTTTGGAATTGTGGATAATAGACAGTTGCTATAGTAAAGAGATCTAACACAAGAAAATGATACGTTAGTGTAGCGGAGGGTAGGAAACAAGAATGTGGGAAAGAGGAAAATATTAGCAGACTCTGAAAGAGGACAACAGACCACACAGGCAAACTAATCATTTTCTTAACCACAGTGGCTGAAGGTCTTCGTGACATGGAACTGGAAGTTGGTTTCTGAAACAACTGCATTTCTTTAAAATTACTCTGTAACAGGAAGAAAAGCAGCCCTCTCCCACACATTTGAGGACCTGAGAATGATAGATGCCCACCCCAACTCTCTTTCTTTTAGAAAGCTTACCTGAAAAACTGTCTAAAAATTCAATACAACACCAAAACTAGACAGAACAAACTTTTTATTTTAGAGCCTTTGATAGGCTTAGGAATGAGCATTACTAGGGGCTTTGTTCTTTAATATATTCCAAGGCACCGTCTGAAAAAAGCAAAGGGAACAAAGGCAAGTGCCTCCGTTTTTGATCTTTTACTTAACTGTATTTTTTGGCTGGAGCAAGCATCCTGAGTATTTTGCAGATAGAAAAAGGTATATGAATGTATTATACTGGCATTTGTGTGAGAATCAATGTTTGTCCTGGGGAGCGTACTCTGTGTGTGTGTGTGTGTGTGTGTGTGTGTGTGTGTGTGTGTGTGTGTGTCTAATTGATATATGTACTAGTTACCCATTGGAAGTTCTGAAAGGATGAAGAAACATGTTTGTGTCTGCAGTTGCCATGGAGACCACAAAGGGGAGTCAACTTGAAGTGGCAAAGGTGAAAATGGACTGTTCTTTGATGCTGAGAGTTGCAAGGGCCCCTTGGTTTGAGCTGCTCAAATTCCAATATCCCAGCTCCACTCCTCACTGGTGCTGCTGAAGACTGAGTAAGTTAGACTTAGGAAACCTCGTGCTGAGGATTACCACATCCCACAAGCTACTCAAGATGGTGATGGGGTTCAGGACATGCTACCTCAAAATATGGCATCTTGGTTGGCATTTGAGGAAACAGCAGAAGCAAGATGGTTACTGTGATCTTCTCCTGCCCTTCCCCTCTAAAGACAGGCCATGAAAGAATTCTCTGGCCTTCCACTGAAGTAGGTCATAATGCCCTCATGTGCCATATACCTGTTTAAAAAGTAAAGTAGAGGTTCCTCTTCAAAGACTTTCCTCCCTAATTAGGAATAAATAGTAACCTCTCTAAGAATCAAAATTTATTCAAAGACCCATGCTAACATTCTTAAATATCTGCTAGCCATAATAAAGAAATCAATGTACTTTATATTCTCAGCTCCCACAATGTAGCCTAAATATTTGCCCTGGCATGCTTATACTGTTCCAAGCAAGCATTAGGTCATAGCCTGTTCCTCTTCCTTATTCAAAAGTGTTTTTACCTTTCTCAGCATTCCACAAGTTACTTCCTCCTTCCTTTGTTCTTCTCTACCTTTGCCTCTTTTAAAAAGTTCTAAGTTGCTAGCTGAACGGGACAAATACAGAATGTGAGGTCCCGTTCCAGCCAGTGGAAACCAGACGCAGCAGTAGGGTGGATGCGTCAGGTTATAAATGACCCTGTCTCCTTTGTTCAGTGTACTCTCTTGGCAAAACTGCTGGTGAGTGTATCCTTTCTGCAGGCAGTAAAAATGGCCTTACTAAATAAATTAATGTTCAAGTGGTATTTCTTTACGGCATGGGGAACAAGTATTTCAAACACCTGGAAGAAAGGAATGTCACACTGGGGCACACCGAAGAATCTGAACAACCAGGCCTTGCTAAGTTCTCCCTAGTTTATTACCATTACATCATTTCCTTTTGAAAGTTGCACATACCAGGATGAAAGCACTTTCGTCAGACCCAGACAAAATAGAACTGAGAAGGCCTGAAGGAGCAGAGGCTCATGCTACGTGTCTGAGAAAAGAACTGTTTCCAAGGGCTCTCTAAAAACCCTTCATGCATCTTTTGCTTTGATAAGGCTCATCACTAGACATCCTTTAGGACTGCAGTAATTCGGGTAAGACGCACTCGGAAGAACACTTGCTGAGTAATGGCATCTTCGCCAACGAACTGACAACAACTCTGGCTTTGACCCTCCAGAACTAATAAACTCTGCTTCTAAGCAGCTTGTTTAACTTTCTTTTTGCTAATAAAACTTCTGCTTTACCCTTCTCTCACAGAATGCACTGGTGGCTTGCATTTACTTCATGCATCCTAGATTATAATCCTTATTTCTATTCCCGACTATTCTCAACATATTTAGAGAGAATTTTTTTCTAGTGTCTTTCTTTTTCAGGTTGACACTTTTGTCCCCTAATCTTATTTCTCCACAACTGTCCACCTTTTCATCCAATTTAATATAAAAATACAGAAACTTCCCTGTTTCTTTGGGTCACATTTCTTGAGGGTTCCCACATAAATAAATTTGTGTGCTTTTCTCCTGTTAATTTATCTTTTATTACAGGTGCCTCAGCCATGAACTTAGCAATGAGTGAGAAATCTTTTTTCCCCTACAATGGCAAGGTGGGAGTTGATGGGGAGGGATGGCAACCTAGAGCCAAATTATCAGCCTCTATCAGGATTTACAAAAAAAAAAGGGGGGGTAGGCTTCTAAGAAGACTCTCTCAGAGAAAGTTGTGAACTGGAAGACAGGGGAGGGAGGCTAGGATTTGAGGAGTTGCACAAGGTGGACCACTTTTGAGAGATTAAATTTTTGTGCTTTTCATTTGGACTACAGGGAAAATTAAATGAAGCTATTACTGATGTGGGAGGAATAGCTTCCTGTAACAGGAGACTGTGGCTTCCTATAACAGGAGACTATCACAGTTACCAGCAGGTATGTGAACAGTGGCCCACTGCAGAGTTGGGAGCAGAAATGAATCAAATTTCCTCATTTCCTATTATTCTGGAGCAGTGCTTCTCAAAATGTAACGTGCATATGAATCACCTGAAGATGTTATTGTTGAAATGCAGTAGATCTGGGGTAGGGCCTGAGTTTGCATTTCCAACAAGGCCCCAGATGATGCCAGAGCTGCTGCTCCTCCAAGCACACTTTGAGTACACTCAGACAATGACCACTGAACAAGGGAAGGCAGCCAACTCCAGATACAAGTAGGGGAAGCAGCATGTTGGGTACCTAATATTTATCCATTGTTCTATGGTGAGATAATTATGGTTCTTTGATCTCAAAAAGCCCGTCATTATCTTAAAAAAAGGCTAAATTAATGATGCCTCTAAGATATTACTATAGATTGTTATTTGGAGCAGGGACTCATTTGACTATTTTCTTTGAGATTTAGTCTCTCAAAGTGGACAAAAATTTCTCTAACTAGTTGCTGGCAGTGTTTACTAGTCATTGCATTAACAGAGGCAACAATGGTCAGAAATTATTACTGGGATATTGAAACCACCTTGCAAACATTGTGACACTGAGAGAAGTCTAGCATGGCTGACTCCATCTTGCTTCTAGCCTCATAGGCTGGCTGTCCTCACTCATTCCTGGGCATAGGCCCATCAGACCATGGGAGGAATTTAGTTTAGTTTAACTTGGAAGCAAAGTACCTCCCTAAAGTTGACCCCCTCCCTGTTCAGGGACTGAAACCACATTTGTAAGACTAATAAAAGATCACAAGATTAAGATGATGGGAGGAGCCCAAATTCTGCTACAATATAGGCATAGTTAAATGCTAACCAACCATTATTCCCTGGCTTGCTTTTCTAGAATCCCTTACTGCTCAGGAGTCATAAAGCTGGAGGTCACAAGATTTGTAACTTTCCCAAGTGCTCCTATAGATGACATCACTATTGTCAAACCTAAGATTGGTCTTTGAGATATTTTTTAGACTTTTGCATTCTGATGACCAACTGATTCCACCTGGACTCATATGAAGGAACTGACTCAACTGGTGACTCCCACCCAGAAACTGACTCAGCACGCCAAAACCATTTGGGCACTCCTATGATTTCATTCCCAGCCAATCTGGAGCATCCATTCCCTACCCCCCTGCCCACCAAATTATACTTACAAACTGTAGCCTCCAGGCTCTCAGGGAGGCGGATTTGAGAATTAATCTCCTGTTGTTCTGCTTGGCTGGCCCTATGATAATCAAACTTTTTCTCTGCTGCAATACCACTGTCTCAGTGAATTGGCTTTATATGTGAAGTGGGTTAGATGAACCCATCAGGTGATTACGATATTTGTAATTCCTAATAAAAACTACAAGAAGGTTAGAATTTTCTGGGATGAGCCAAATTAAGAAAAAAGAAAAAAAGAAATTCCAAATTATAGGGATTATCAGACAACATTAGCAGAGATTTTCATCATGTTACTATTATCCTAAAAACATCACCTGGATTGTAGCCTTGTGAAGGCATGAGAAGAGAACCCAGTGAAACTGTGCCTGGACTTCTGGCCTATAGTGACTGTGAGATAATAAAATGGGTGTTTTTCTAAGTCATTAAATTTGTGGTAATTTGTTGCAAAACAATTCTATGAAGCAATAGAAAGCTACTATATTTACTGAACTTTTTTTCCTACCAATTCTAATCTGTTAAGCCTACTGAATGAATTTTTAATTTCGACTGTTGTACTTTTTTATTCTATAATTTTTCTTTAGTTCTTTATTATAGTTTCCATTTCTCTGATTATTCATTAAAACCATATTTTCTTTAAGTCCTTGGTATGTTTATGTTTATAACAGCTTTTTAAAAGTGTGTATTTGTTAAATCCAATGTCTGAGCTATCTCAGCATCTGTTCGACTTTCTTTTCTTAGCTCTTGCTCTTCTTTGCATGTCTGTTAATTTTTTTTATTGTTTAGTAGACATTGTTGGTGATACATTTTATAGATCCTGAATTTCAATATGTCATTCTCTAAATAATGTTAAGCTACGCTTTTAAGCTGTTAATGATGGTTGATCACTTTCAAGTTGCATGGGCTTCCTCAGGGAAAATCTGTGGAAGCCCCAAGATATTTACTAAGCTCACAGAAATCAAATTCCAATCTCTGTTTACCCAGTAGATTTTGACAAGGCTTTGTTTTAGAGGCTTTTTTTTTTAGAGTGATCTAGAATAGGCCTTGCTCCAGGACATAATCCTCATCCCTAAGGCATGGCCTTTATAAATTCCTGGGATATTAATGAGGTCACTCTACTCTGGCTGGAACTCAGTTTCAATGTCTGTCAGCACTGTTCGATTTCTCATATTGTTCCAAACTCAACTGTACAGCAGCAACTCTCTGGTAAGACTCCCAAAGGTTCAATCTGTGCCTGTACAACCCAGTCCTCAGATAAAAACAAAGAGATCCCACAAACACATACCTGCACCCCCCATTTTGCACAGATGCCTCCTTCCCCATTCCCAGGCCTACCAATTCCAGGCATCTTGGCAACCCAAACTCTGATCTCTGCCTCCTTAGCTCAAAAAGACCACTCATCTTGGCAAAGGCTCCACCTCCCTATGCCATAGCCTGGAAATCACCCCCAGACAGAGATTCTAGATGAATATAGAGCTTATCTTATGAGTTTTTCTTATTTCAGTGATCACAGTCTTCTACCTGTTACCCAATTTATAAAACTGTTGCCTCATATGATTTTATTGTTTTCATTCAGCAAGAGGCCTAGTCTGGTACTAGGTACTCAGACATGGCTAGAAGCAGAAATCTTTTTTCATCCCTTTTTAAAAACTGTGGCAAGAACACAACATGAAAGTTATCTTTTTAACACATTTTTAAGTGTACAATATAGCATTGTTAACTATAGGCACGAGGTTGTACAGTAGAGCTCTGGAATTTATTCATCTTGCATAATCCAGGCTTTATGCAGATCGATTAGCCACTCGTAATGATCCCTTTCTTCCAGCCCCTGGCAACCACTATTCTACTGCCTGCTCCTGTGAGTCTGACTACTTTAGCTACCTCATGTAAGTGAAATCATGCAGGATTTATCCTTCTATAACTTAGCATAACGTTTTTAAGGTTTATTCATATTGTTGTATATTATGGGATTTCCTTCCCTTTTTCAAGGCTGAATAATATTCCATTGAATGTATATACCACATCTTTTAAATCCATTAACCTATCCATGGACTCTTATGTTGGTCCCACACCTTGGCTATTATGAATAATGCTGCAATGAAGATGGGAGTGCTAATGTCTCTTCAAGATCCTGATTTCTATTCTTTTGGATAAATGCTGAGAAGTGAGATTGCTGGATCATACGGTTGTTCTATTTTTAATTTGTTGAGGAAAATGATTTCATCGATATTACACCAAAATCACAGGCAACAATCATAAAAATAAGCAAGCAGGACAACATCAAACTGAAAAGCTTCTGTACAGCAAAAGACACAACAGAGTAAAAGGCAACCTGTGCAATGGGAGAAAATATTTGCAAACCATATATCAGATAAAGAGTTAATTTCCAAAATATATAAAGAACTATGACTCACTCACAAGAAAACTAATAACTCATTTTTTTAAATGGGCTAAAGACTTAAATAGACGTTTTCTTTCATCCTTCCTTTTAAAATGATTGTTTTTATTATCAATTTTAACATTGAAAAAGCTCTTGTTTTCCAACTTTTCATAGCCTATGATGCAAAGGCTCATCAAGTGTTTTAAACTTGGAATAGGTTTTTTGTATATAAAATCAGAGTGTATATATGCAACAAAAAGTGCTGGAAAGCACTATTACTGCTTTGTCGTTTCTTTAAAGTATCATTATGACACGTGTACCATTATAAAGTATTTCTCAGGCTGGTATATATCACACAAAAATCTTATCTTTTGATACAGTCTGAGTGGCCAGATCAAGGTCACTTTAACTCATTGCTATTTCTTAATCCTGCAATGAGCAATGGGTGGTAAGAAAGGGAAGGAAAGATGGTTAGGTAGTCTGCCAACATACTGGTCCTCAGATGAGGGGAAAGGGAGGTAGAAGTATGGGGCTAAGGAAGAAGGTGACCCAGCAGCTGCCAGCGTGCCAGCCAAATGCACCAATGAGAGCCAAAGTGGACAAACAGAAGCTTGGGTCCTCTGATGCCCCAGGAGGAAGGGAGGAAAAGAACATGATTTTCGTCCCTGATGCCAGCCAAATGTGACATCCAAGTTGAGCATATCCTTCCCAAGTTCAGGAGTCCATGTAAATCAGGGATATTAAACTAAGGACTGACGATTACTACTGTCACAACAGCACTTACATGTCAAAACAGGCGTATCTTCACTAATGTGCTTTTTAATGTTTTCTTTTAAAACACTTGTTACATTAAGAATTGACACCAGGCGGGCATGGTGGCTCACACCTGTAATCCCAACACTTTGGGAGGTCAAGGCAGAAGGATTGCTTGAGCCCAGGAGTTCAAGACCACAATGTGTAACACAGTGAGAGCCCGACTCTACAAAAAATTTAAAAATTAGCCAGGTGCGGTGGTGGGAGCCTGCAGTCCTAGCTACTTGGGAAGCTGAAGCAGGAGGATTGCTTGAGCCCAGGAGTTCGAGGCTGCAGTTAGCTATGATCTGGCCACTGCACTCCAGCTTAGAGACAGAGCAAGAATTTAAAAAAATAAAACAAGTAAACAATAAAGAATTGACACCAATATAAACCTATGATGCCATAATAATCATAAAATTCAAATATCGGCAAATGTCACTCTGTAACATAAAATTCAAATATCAGCAAATGTCACTCTGTAACTGAAGATTTAAACAAAATTAGCTGAAACATTCCTACCTACAAAGTGTAGGAGATCTAATGCTGTCTAAAGATTTCTGCAGCTTTCCCAGGGTTTACCTTCTCATGTGCAATTCTGGCTCATGGTTTCTGCTCTGGCAGGACTTACGAATCTCAGTGAGGTGTCGCCTCTTGTATACCAAACTAGATGTCAAATTCAACTGCTTGTCCTTGGTTTACACACACACATGCGTGCACACACACACACATGAACTCATACAAGGCATTCATGTGTATAGCAGAGTTTACTGAGGTTTGGAGTTGACAGAGGCATGCACAATTCTGCATTTCCAACAACTTGAAAATTAGAGGAAGCCTGTGTTTCGATTTCCTTTGGCTACCTTGCCATGTTGTTCGTGGCCTGCATACCTCCAACACCATCCTCCTCCCAGAGGAACACTTCCTCAGAAAATCCACAGAAATTTAATTTCCTCACTTTATTATGTAAAGCAATTAAACTCAACCATGCTCTTTAGTGATATCAAGGGGAAAAAAGCAGTTCCCAAACTAAGAAATGGAAGAACTGTGTATTCTGCACCTTTTGTAGCTTGAATAAAATAATTACAGGCAATAACCTGTTTAAAATATCACTGTATTGGCCCCATTTGATCTTTTCACGTTGATTGGCCTAATCAGCACCTCAGTCAGGGGATGAAACTTTGTTATTCCAATTAGTAGCACCACAGATGTATCTTCGTCATTTGCTTGTAGATGGTTTTTCTTTCTTGACTGGTAGATAGCTGCCTAGCATCTCAGACCACCTTACTGCAGACTTTTTTCAAACCACGGATAGGGTCATGATGAAATGACCTACAAATGTAGGAAATGAAACTGCAAACTATTCTTATATTAAAAAACATTAGCTGCCTATGCAATTATTCTCTTTCCTATTTCACCCCTTTATTATCAGTCTCTCTGTCTTATTATTTCTCTCTTTTTCTCTCTCCCTCCCATTTTCACTTTACAGGTTCCATTGACACTAGCAAATTAATAAATTCTGATACAAACTCAATATCTAATTTGTCTAAGGACAATGAACTCTTCTAAATAAATGATCAAAAGGCACATGGAAAGATGCTCAACATAATTATTCATGTAAGAAATGTAAATGAAATCCACTCTAAGTTACTACTCCATACCTATTAGAATGGCTAAAACTTAGACTTGACCATACCAAGTGCTGATGAAAATATGGAGGAATTCAAACTCTCATCTACTACTGGTGGTGATATAAAATGGCACAGCTACTTTGGAAAACACCAACAATTCCTAACATGGCTAAGCTTATACTTACTATATTATGCAGCAACTCCGCTCCCAGCAATTTGTCCAAGAGAAATGAAAACACATGTCTACACAAAACTTGTACACAAAAGTTCATAGCTGTTAGCTATGTACATTGTGATAACCTAAATCTGGAAATGACCTAAATGCTCAACTATAGGTAAATGAATAAATTGTAGTATATCCAAAAAGTAGAATACTATGTAATAAGAAGAAACAAACTATTGATACGGACTGCGACATGGGTAAATTGCAATGTAATTATGCTGAATGAAGGAAGACAGACAAAAAAAAAAAGAGTAGATGCTTAAAATTCCATGTACGTAAGGTTATAGGAAGTGCAAACTAATGCATAATGATAGAAAGCAGATGAATGGTTGAGGAGAAACAACAACGAAACAGGGAACTCTCGGCGGGTGGGTGGGTGGGTAAAAGATATGTTCATTATCTTGATTCTGGTGGTAGCTTCACAGGTGCACACATATATTAAAACTTATCGAATTGTAGATGTGAAATATGTGCAGCATACTACATGCCAACTAGTCATCAGCAGAGCTGTTAAAGATCTTGGCTATCCTCCGTAATCATTCCCTAAATGACAATAAGAGAATGTTCTATGGAAAAGAACTACCTATGTTTTCATCTTTGTTTCATTTTCTAAATACATTTGATATTGTGATAAAATGTGAATTATGGGTGATTTTTATTATTTTTAAATGAGTAAGTTTTTAAAATACCTATGAAATGCTATAATATACATTTATTTTTATTGGAATAGGTATTGGGCTCTGTAAGAGTTCTCAGGAAGTTTAGAAAATGACTCTTGTTATGAGTTAGATTGTGTCCTCCCAAAATTCATATGTTGAAGTCCAGACCCCAGTACCTCAGAACGTGACCTTATTTGGAAACAGGATCTTTATAGAGGTAATCAAGTTAACATGAAGTCATTAGGTTGGGCCCTAATCTAATAAGACTGCTGTCCTCATACAAAGGAGAAATTTGGAGACAGGCACAGATACAAGAAGCTGTGCGAACATGAAGACAAGTCAAGGCGAGAGGCCCGAAGCAGATTCTCCCTCACAGTCCTCAGGGGGAGCAACCCTGCAACACCTTGATCTTGACCTTCCAGCCTCCAGAACGGTGAGATAATGAATTTTGGTTCCTAAGCTATCGAGTTTGTGACACTTTGTTACAGCAGCCCTAACAAACTCATACAACACCACTGTGTAGCAGAGAGACAACATTCTCACCTGGAACTCAGGATCAGCTCTGGCATTTTTGAAAGAACTCATGAGGAAATTATCACTTGGACCACTCAGTAAGAAGCTAATTGCAGCAAAAATAAATATGTATGGCTTGAGAGGATTAATAATTCCTTAACTAAGTTACAAGGAAAAGAATGTCGGTGAACAGCAGTGATCCTCTGGTTCCTGTTACAAGTTTCTTAAGAGGCGACCGGGGAGAGTCACTGGAAAGAAGCTTGGGACTGAAAGGCAGCAGCTGACAGAACTTTACTTATGAAGAAACATACTTTTTAAAAAAAGTTATCATTATTATTTTGAGAGTCACAGTTTTACTCTGTCACCCAGGCTGGAATGCAGTGGCACGATCTCTGCTCACTGCAACCTCTACCTCCCAGGTTCAAGTAATTCTCCCGCCTCAGCCTCCCAAGTAGCTGGGATCACAGGCATGCACCACTACACCCAGCTAATTTTTGTATTATTAGTAGAGTCAGAGTTTCATCATGTTGGCCAGGCTGGTTTCGAACTCCTGACCTCAAGTGATCCGCCCACCTTGGCCTCCCAAAGTGCTGGGATTACAGGCGTGAGCCACTGCGCCTAGCCAGAAAGGTTTTTTTTTTTTTTTTTTTTTTTTTTTTGAGACGGGGTCTCTGTCACCCAGGCTGGAGTGCAGTGGCGCAATCTCGGCTCACTGCAACCTCCGCCCCTCCAGGTTTAAGCAATTCTCTGCCTCAGCCTCCGGAGTAGCTGGGATTACAGGCACATGCCACCACGCCCAGCTAATTTTTTTGTATTTTTAGTAGAGACAGGGTTTCACCATCTTGGCCAGGCTGGTCTTGAACTCCTGACCTTGTGATCCACCCGCCTCAGCCTCCCAAAGTGCTGGGATCAGAAAGTTATTTTTTTAATGTGAATGTAAATGTTAGTTGACAGGTAATACTAGATAACAGTTTGAATGTGCTTGTTCTCCTGCGTATTTCAGATATTATATTATATTATTTTTTAATAAATAGTTTAACTTATAGTGATCTTAAAAAGCTGCTATTGAACACCACTCATTATCAAAAATTAGATATTACATTTATAACCAAGAAAAGTCAGAGAAATAAAAATAAGATCAGAAGTTACAAATACAGCACTTACGCCCATGATTTTATTCATTTTGCTCATTAATGTTTAAAATAGTTAAAATAAAAAAATGGTTAGAAATAGTTAAAATACAAATTCAACATGGGTGAGAATAATAATCACCTCATAAATGGAGAGCTTCACAGTAGCTGACTTTTAAGAGCAATGCTCTCCTGTTTTTAATCCCACTTTCAGGGGTGCCTGAGAGCTATCTGAATGCTAATTGTGACTCTCATGCAAACAAGAAATTCAGCCTCCTGACAATGTTTTTTTTTTTTACCAGAAAAAATCTATCAGGTAGCTCAAAACAACAGCCATTAAATTGATGAAACACGTAATGTAACCTTTCTCCAATAAATTTCTATGAATCTAATTTTCTCGTATCATAGTCAATGACTTTTATTTGAAAAATGCAACAGAACATTTCCAAGTACCGGCCGTTTCTACCCAATCCCAGACAGCTGCTATCTGTTCTTGAAATATTGCTCTGAAAGTGAACAAGTGAAACTAGAATACATCCAGACCCTTCTCTTAATCAATTACTCCCCATGCTCCTAAGAATATTTTTAAAGGAAAGAAAGTGAAGGTTTCTCATCTCTTCCAGTCATCCCCAGAAGCCAGTGTAGTTCTTGTCCAACCTGGGTTTTTCAAGAAGTCTGAATGTCATAAAATGTGATGGCTCTCAGGAAAGACTCATACCCAAATCTCCTCCTACGTGGGTCTGCTATTGGTGATTGAATTTTCCACTGTTAAAGAAAAATGACTTTGCTTAAAGTACTGTCCTTTTTTTAAATGTAAAAAGATCCCAAGAAAACTAAAACTAAACAAAGGTCTATATTTAATGCCTCAGTTGATAAACGATAGCTGACAGAAGATACTGATTGGATGTAAATACACAAATGATACTTTATATCCGGCTAGAGCAGGGTTTCTCAATCTTACTGCTGTTGGAGCTAGATAAGTCCTTGTGCTGAAGTTGGGGATCTGCGCAGGAGGCTGTCCTGGGCATTGTTAAATATTTAGAAGCATCTCTGGACTCTAAACACTAGATACCAGTAGCAACTCCTCAGTTGTGACAACCAAAAATGTCTCCGGACAATTTTAAATGCCCCCTGGGAGCAAAACTTGATTGAGAACCACTGGACTACAGCTTTATATATAATGAGGCTACTAATACATGCAGTAACACAGAGGAATCTCAAAACCATTAGGATAAGTGAAAGAAGCCTTGCCTGAAAGAGTACTATTGTATGATTCCATTTATATGAAGTTCTAGAACAGCCAAAACTAGGCTATAGGGGAAAAAAATGGAACAGTGGTTGTCTATAGGTGAGTGGGTACAGGGGCTCATGGGATGAGATATGATGGGATTTTCTGGGATGATGATAATGCTTTATAGCTCAGAAGGAATTTGGGTTACACGTGCATGCATTTACCAAAAGTCAGCAAATATACACTTTAAGATTTGTGCATTTTATTTTATCTAAAGGAAAAAATAACACTAAAAAAAGTTGAACTAATGACATGGATGCTGAAGTATTTAGGGGGAAATATACTGATGTGTTCAATTTACTTTGCAATATATTAAAAAAAGTGACTTGGTGGATGAACAGAGGATGGATAGAGAGATATGTGATAAAGTAAAATGTTAATGGTAGAACCTTTGTATACAGTGGTATATGGTACACAATTTTTTTAAGTTGTTTAAATGTTTAAAATTTTTTCGTAGTAAAACACTGAGGAAAAAAAATTATGTGGCTAGTAAGTAGTGTTCAAGTTCCTAAGTCAGCAGCTTTATAAATATTTGTGCTGATAAAGCCAGCACTTTGCTCCCTCACTTCATCCACGTCTTCATTCAAACACCACCTTTTCAGTTATCTCTGACCCCCTTCTGTAAAATAATGCCACAATCCCCTGCCAAGTCCCCAACTTTGTCTTCTGCATCATCTTTCTTTATAGCACTTACCATAGCCTGACACATATTTATTTCCTATTTATCTCCTTCTGCCAGGACATAAACTCAATATGATCAGATTCATTGTCTGTTTTACACACTGTGGACTCCCCGAGGTCTAAAACCATGTTTGGTACACAGTAGAAGTTCGATCATTGTCGAACGAAAACAATGCTGAAAGGATCAAAATTTTTCATGTGCAATTGCTGTGTACAAGATGCTGGGCCAGACATACAAAGCAAGATTGGATATACTCTCTGTTCTCAAGGGATCTTCAGTCTAGTTGGGTGATGCAGGATGCTGATAAATAAGATAATCATAACACACAGCAGTATATGCTAAGTGCCAAAGGAAAGCTAAAGAACAAAGCACAAAAGACTCCTTGAAGGAGAGGAGACTTAAGCTTTCTCTCAGAGGAACAGTAATGACTGCCTGGTTTCCTTGGAAATTATACTTGTCATTATAAATTAATACATTAGGATGCCACTTTTGAGGGTTGTGTGATGTATCAGTTCCCATGAATTCACTCAACTTGATGGATGCTGGCATAATAACGCTGTGGGAGTTCCCAAAGCGTTACTGGGATAATGAGATGGGTAATGAGAGGAAGGGGTAATGAGAGGCAGAATTTGAAGACCCAGAATAACTAATAGAATTAGTCTCAGAAGAAGGAATGTGATTTACAGCCCAGGTAGAGAAATTTACTTGGGACAGGAAAAAGAGGATTTCTCCTTCTGAGCCTACAGGGGATGAAGTTGCTTATAAGACTAGAATTGAGTAGGCGGGAAACAAGAAGATAATGGTGTCTGTGCCTTCATTTTCCCTCTGAAAGGGGAAAAAGGACCTTGGTCAAAGCCTGAGTGTCCAGGAAATGGATAGAGGCAATACCACATCGTGGTGAAGAGATTCTGCAGACAGAATCCTGGTTAATGCCAATTCTGTTACTTAGCAGCCGTGTTACAGTAGGTAGACAAACATGAGCAGGACGGGAGGGGTCCCCCCAACCCACCCCCGATGGGAATAGCAGGTGACCATCAGGAGATGGTCAGGCAGTTCTTAAATGTCTATGTCTCTCTAAAATAATAATCGGTTGCAGCCAGCGCCAGAGAAAGGCAGTCTCCCAGTAGACAGAAAACACCTGAAACTGGTGATCAACAGCTTCCCGATAAGGTCTCAGGAACTGGGTGAGTGGGCTCAAGCATGTGCACGAAGAGGTAAAATAGTAGAGTTTAACTGGTATATGACCGTCCTCTAGGAACACTGGACTGGTGAGGAAAGAATGCGTTAAGTGAGCATGCGCACAACTTTAGTAAACACTGCACATGCGGCCCCTCCCATCTGCTGGCAGGCCACTGTGCGTGTGGACAGCCCGCCCCAGGGGAAGAATCAGGGGGGAAGTAACGCAACCCGGAAGCATGTCCAACGTGTGAAACCCTGAGTCAAAGGTCAAACTGCACTTGATCTCTAAAGTCACCTACCGGGCCCTCCTCCAAGTGTACTTTACTTCCTTTTGTGCCTGCTCTAAAGCTGTTTAATAAACCTTCACTTCTGCTCTAAAACCTGCCTGGGTCTCTCAGTCCGCCTGATGCCCCTGGTCAAATTCTTTCTTCTGAGGGGCCACATGACTCAGATACATTCCCTAGTGGTAACAGCTATGTGAGCCTAAGCAAGTTATATAACTTATCTGTGCCTTAATTTTCTCATCTATAAAATACAGATGTGAGATTATAATAGTATCTCCTTCACAGGGTTGTTAATTTAAATAAGTTAATACATGAGAAGTGTTTTGAATAGTGCTTGGCACATAGTATTGTTCGGAGGTCTGAGGAGAGTAGGGAAGATTCGTGAGAACTTCGCAAGAAAGCATTAAGAGAGGAAGGTTAGGCCAGGCATGGTGGCTCACACCTGTAATCCCAGCACTTTGGGAGGCTGAGGTGGGTGGATCACCTGAGGTCAGGAGTTCAAGACCAGCGTGGCCAACATGGTGAAACCCCATCTCTACTAAAAACATAAAAATTATCTGGGTGTGGTGGAGGGCCCCTGTAATCCCAGCTACTCAGGAGGCTGGGGCAGGAGAATCACTTGAACCTGGGAGGCAGAGGTTGCATTGAGCCCAGATTATGCCATTGCACTACAGCCTGGGCAACAAGAGTGAAACTCTGTCTCAAAAAAAAAAAAAAAAGAGAGAGAGAGAGAGAGGAAGGTAAAATGAATTTTCTCTGATGTCCAAATGAGGTCATAGACTGTAGATTAATTGTTGTACTAATCTAAAGACTTAAACTTTCTGTAGAGTCAATCAGCCCCCAGTTGTTGGAGAATAGAAAGTAGACTTTAAGATGTAGCCAAGATTGAAGGCCTACAAAATGAGTTGTGTGGAACCATAGTGGATCTACGAGCTGAAAATGCTGGAGAAAGGAGTAGTTCAACTGGTCAACCTGAACACACAGGTCTAACAGAGAAGGTTGTAAACATGTGAGTTCGGGGCGTGGGGTCTTACACTCATGGAAGTCACCCAGGGTGGCAGCAGGAGTGAGGGTAGAAAGGAAGATTTGATTCTGGGGTGACAGTCATCATGTGTATGGGAGACTCCTGATGTTCAATCAATGGCGACAACAGGGAAAGGTGCGGAGAGGTGACGTTGTCCATAGAGAGTGGTTAAAAGACTGGGGTCATTTAGGGAGAGCAATTAGCTCTTTCAGGCCTCACGGAGTGGTATTCCTGGAGTGGCGGACAGGAGAGCGAGAGTGTTATGGACTGAATTGTGTGCCCGTCTCCCCCAACTCGTCATATGTTGAATCCCTAATCCCTAATGTGACTGTATTAGGAGATAAGGACTCTAAAGAGGTAATTAAGGTTAAATGAGGTCATTACCTCATTTTGCTCATACAGGGCCATTACATGCCAGTCTTTTTGGCCTAATGTCACAACCTGCCTCAGACCCAAAGGATAGTAGCATATAAAGCCTTCCCTGTGTGTTCCTCCTGATTTGGTGCCATCCTTCGTGGTGCTGTGCCCGGGTTGTTACAGGAGTATATAGAAACAGCACACCACCACTGTTCTATCCTTTCACCCCCATGACTAATGTCCTTATAAGAAGAGGAGGAAGCCCCAGGGGTGCACACTCACAGACGAAAGACCATGTGAGGACACAGTGCGAAAGCAGCCATCTGCGAAGCAAGGAGAGAGGCCTCAGGAGAATCTAACCAGGCCTGCACTTTGATCTTGGACTTGCAGCCTTCATCACTGAGAGAAAATAAGCTTCTCTGAAGCCATCCAGTCTGCAGTATTTGGTAATGGCAGCCCTAGGAGACTCACACAGAGGGCATGGCCCAGGATCTCACCTTTGTCTTTGAAGGACTAAAATCTAATTTTGTTTGTTTACATGATAAATAGTCATTCCAGAACTCACTCATATTTACCAAACTCATAAAAAGTTGCTGTATAGACCAGAAGAGTAATTTGATTAACATAGCAAAATAAAGCCTCCAGAGAACTGGAATACACTCTGTCACTGCAAGGGCATTCTTTCCCCGTTGGTAAATATTTGGGAAGCTCAATTATTATTCGAAGGTCACTTGGTGAGCATGGTTTTAGAAGAAAGAGAAGTGAAGAGTACTGAAAGACATTGCTGTAACTCAATGCTGCCAGTGACATGGGCCTGTGACCACAAAATTGGTTTACATCCTCTTTGCTTATTCAACTTATGACTCTAACACCCACTGGTCTACTTCCTTCAAAGTGTCTTGCCGGTCATTTGTGGGAGTTTTTCTAGGTCTTGCCTCAAGGGAACTATACAACAGATCCCTGTTGCTTCTTAACACACAGCGCTGACCATCTTTGTAAAATAGTCCCCTGGTGGGGACAGCTGTCCCTCATGGTGACCACTCCAGTGCTTCCACTCTGCCCCCCGTGTGCAGACCCTGTTGCCACTAATTCCCTGGAGGACAGTTCAGACCAGACAGTGGTTTTTATTAATTTTTAGTAAAGTAGGAAGACAGAAAATGATGCAGAAACTATCCTATAACTGCTACTAACCATAACCTCAAGAGTTCCTGGCGAGCTTGCAATAGACCTCCTCATAACGAGAGCAGGCCTGACTCTCCAGGCATCTCTAAGCATCCCCACAAATTGAGTTCAGACCCAATTGCACCCCAGGGGATGGCCTCTCCCACTCCGTCCTACCTCAGGATGACTGGCAGTAGAACCAGGTATTCCCCTCAGGGGAGGAACCCTCACATTCACCATGTGGTGTGGCTTCATGGCTCAGACATGGCAATAGCAAAAGCCAACAGTACCCTCCGTCTTAAAACCTCCCTTTTCTTGACACTTCCACCTACTAAACATGCCAAGTATATGGATGTGATGGTGAAATGTGCCCAGATAAATCTTTTTTTTTTTTTTTTTTTGAGACGGAGTCTCGCTGTGTCTCCCAGGCTGGAGTGCAGTGGCGTGATCTCGGCTCACTGCAAGCTCCGCCTCCCGGGTTCACGCCATTCTCCCACCTCAGCCTCCCAAGTAGCTGAGACTACAGGCGCCCGCCACCACGCCCGGCTAGTTTTTTGTATTTTTAGTAGAGACGGGGTTTCACCATGTTAGCCAGGATAGTCTCGATCTCCTGACCTCGTGATCCACCCGCCTCGGCCTCCCAAAGTGCTGGGATTACAGGCTTGAGCCACCGCGCCCGGCCAGATAAATCTTGAGATACAATATTGACCCCTGAGCGTGAAACCAATAGATTACAACCTAACAGATGTGATGCGCCCTGTTCAAAGGTTACTTTAGAGGTTATACTTTCTCCCAGGCCATAAACAGGAAGAACACATAAGGGCAACTGATGCTTGATTGGACACAAAAGGAGACTAGCTTTATCACTCCTGTGGACACATCAGACACAGAATAGGTGAGCAGAGGATGGTGTCTACATGAAGGTAATAGATGGGTATTGGATAATGAGAAGCCATTCATCAGAGCCCAGGAAGAAGAAACCCAGAGCCTGGAAAGAAAAAACACTGAATGTGAGAAACTCAGTCACCAGAGAGTACTTTTCTGGGAAGCTGTGGTTTATGGAAAAGCAGGAATGCAGGTTGGAAAGGCAAAGCGAAGCAGAGGACAGCTGCTTCCTAATTCCACAGGTAGCTCCCAGCTGAGCCATCTCTAGTGTACGGCTCTTGAGATTTCATATTTATTTAGATTCTGCTTTACAGTTTACAAAGGACTTCATCTATCTCTTATATGCTGAGGAAAGATAGTGGTGTTATACTCATATTGCTGAGGTTGACTGAGGCAAGATTTTAGAACTAGCAGAACTATAGAACTGATCTAGCACCCAGATCTTCAGCTTCCAATTCAAAGACATTTCCCCTCTCGGATTGCTAATCCAAACCAGAAGCTTGTCCTGCAGCTCTGCCTGCCCTTTCTGGTCAAGCCTCCTCAATGCCATCGCACTTTCCTACTTGCCTGGAATGCTTTCCCTTTATATTCCTCCTGATTTGGTGCCATCCTATTCCTTGGTTGTTACAGAGTATATACAAACAGCACAAGGCCATTGTTCTACCCTTTCACCCTTTGAGATGCAAACACTATTTATCTAGGAATTTTTAATTTAGGTAATAACTAGACAAAGAATTATAGTACCTACTCCTTTCCTCCTTCAGCAAGGAGTCCTCAGGCAAGGTAACACTAACGGGGCCAGGTTCTGGGAAGAGAAGACTGCGAGGAGGAGGAAGAGGAGGAGGAGCCATTTCTCATTCTTTGTATTGTTAGCTGGTGAAGCAAAATGGATATATATTGTCTCTACAAACACACATTACAGCCAATGAGACGTAAAAAAGGTGGAAAATGGGCTACATTTAAAAAACATTATTTGCCGTGCATATTTTCCTGAGTCTCCTTGACCCTGAAAACTGAGGGACAAAAACCTTCAAAGCAGAGAAGGAAGGTAGTGAAAGGAAACCAAACCAGAACACGAGATGAACATCATTGACATCAGAAATCATCTGCTGGTCTCTGTTGTTAAGAAAAACCTGTTAGCCTGGCTTAATAGGGACAGCTCAGACAGCATGAGGTGGCTTGTGCTGAAAGAAAACATGCAGCTATCCCCCTGTCCTTTGGGTCTAAGGCAGGCTCTAACATTAGGCTAAGAAGACTGGCATTTAATGGCCCTGTGTTTGTATAATGACCTTCCTTCTGTAGCTTGTGCTATCTCAGCTAATTGCTTTAGAACACTTCTGCTACATCTGGGTTTTCTTTTGTTTTTGTTTTTGTTGTTTGAGACGGAGTTTCACTCTTGTTTCCCAGGCTGGAGTGCAATGGCAAGATCTCGGCTCACTGCAACCTCTGCGTCCTGGGTTCAAGAGATTCTCTTGCCTCAGCCTCCCGAGTAGCTGGGACTACAGGTGCCTACCACCACACCTGGCTAATTTTTATTTTTTATTTTTGGGAGTTTTTGTTTGTTTTTGAGATGGAGTCTCGCTCTGTCGCCCAGGCTGGAGTGCAGTGGCGTGATCTTGGTTCACTGCAATCTCCAGCTACCAAATTCAAGAGATTCTCCTGCCTCAGCCTCCCGAGTAGCCAGGACTACAGGTGTGTGCCACCACGCCCAGCTAATTTTTTGTATTTTAGTAGAGATGGGATTTCACCATGTTGGCCAGGATGGTCTTGATTTCCTGTCCTTGTGATCCGCCCACCTCAGCCTCCCAAAGTGCTGGGATTACAGGCATGAGCCACCATGCCTGGCCCATCTGCTGGGTTTTACTACTTTCTAATCCAGTCAAAATCCTCAATCCCGGTCAAGTCCCATGCCACTTAAACAAAATTTTGGGACATGAGGTTTTATGAACCAGAATTCATATGATTCACCTGGTGAGATATACGTGATGTGCTATCAGAAAGAAGGTAATGCCCAGAGAGAACACAAAGTCATTAAAAAAAAAAAAAAGGATCCTGATTTCTATGTCCTCTTATGTCACAAGGATGAGCTTTGAACAAAGCTTTGTTCCTTCCCATTGAGCTAGAGGTATCTTCCTGTGGATAGTCTGTGATTCTCTGAGTCAGACAGTTCTCAAACTCCTCTATGTAACCTGTAACTGAAGAATAAGGAGGTTCATAAATTTGGAAAGGAGAGCTTAAATTCTCAGCAAGGCTTGCAGCCTGTATGGTGGCAATTCTGACAGGCTGGGAAGCACAGCCTTCAGTCAGAAGCCAGAAACAGACACTTTGAGGGAGGGTGAAAGGGAACAGGAATTTATGCAAGCAGGGTGGACGATCAGTCACAGATATATATATCTTAGTTCTTCAGGTAATTCTGATATGAATACCCCCCACATTTAAAAAGCTATAGGAGGAGTCATGAATATTTATGAGAGGAGAAGCATGTACATGCACAGCTGAGCTTCATGCCCCTTCATAGGTCCCAAAAAATGGTGGCATTGGCAAGATCCGATCTTGGCCCTCTAACATCAAAAAGTAAAGCAGAAGACACAAAAACCCTCACTATGCATCCTCTGTGGACTGGCCAGAACCACTCTGTGGTAAGTGCTCTATCATTAGGAAGGAAGCCTGATTGGTGGTTGTGTCAACATTGCAAAAGGGAAGGGCAGCATCTGGCTGTTGACTGACAACTGTAGTGGCGTCTTTCCAAAAGGCTGGTTTCCCTTTCCATTACTAGGTATATACCCAAAGGATTATAAATCATGCTGCTATAAAGACACATGCACACATGTGTTTATTGCAGCACTATTCACAATAGCAAAGACTTGGAATCAACCCAGTCTGTCATCAGTGACAGACTGGATTAAGAAAATGTGGCACATATACACCATGGAATACTATGCAGCCATAGGAAAGGTAAGTTCGTGTCCTTTGTAGGGACATGGATGCAGCTGGAAACCATCATTCTCAGCAAAGTATCACAAGAACAGAAAACCAAACACCGCATGTTCTCACTCATAGGTGGGAATTGAACAATGAGATCACTTGGACATAGGAAGGGGAACATTACACACTGGGGCCTATTGTGGGGAGCGGGGAGGCGGGAGGGATAGCATTAGGAGATATACCTAATGTAAATGACGAGTTAATGGATGCAGCACACCAACATGGCGCATGTATACATATGTAAAAAACCTGCACGTTGTGCACATGTACCCTAGAACTTAAAAGTATAATAATATTAATAATTAAAAAAAAAAAAAAGGCTGGCTTCTGGCCAGGCAAGGTGGCTCACACCTGTAATTTGAGCACTTGGAGAGGCTGAGGCAGAAGGATGGCTTGAGCCTAGGAGTTTGAGACTAGCCTGGGCAACATGGCGAGACTTGTCTCATATTTTTTTAAAAATTAAAATAAATAAATACATAAAAATTTAAACATTTTTTAAAAATTGAGAACCAAAAAGGCTAGTTTCTGTTTAACCATCAGGGAAGAAAGCCCTAGTGGCGTCAGCAAGGAAGGAGGTATAATGAGGGATATTCAATCTCCCATCTCGTCAAGGCTAGGAACTCAGCTTCCAAGCTTTCTCTGGGGTCTCCTTGGGCAAGTGGGGGATTCATTCAGTTGGTGAGTGGGCTTAGAATTTTGTTTTTATTTCTGAAACCTGAGAGTAGTCCCAGACTTTTGGGAGAGAGGGTCCTGGTACCCACCATAATAAAATTCAAATTCTGGACTAATTGTGGTCTCATCCACTTGTCCCAGCAGTAGTGTGGGCCAGGCACCCTCAGGCCCTGCTTAGGCTGAGCTATCCTATGACTTCATTTTCTCAGTAGGTGAAGCTGAGGCTTGTCCCAGGAGCCAATAGAAAGTCATCATGGTGAGGTGGGAAGCATGAGGACTGGAATCACCAGATCTGAATTCTAAACTTGGTTGGCTACTGACAACCTGTGTGACCTTAGACACTTAGTTCTAGGAGTCGTTTAATAATAACTAAAAGTACCATAGATTAAGAGCCTATATGTGCCAAAGCCTATATTAAATACCTTACATATTTTAATTTATATATGTAAATAAAATATATGAGTTAAATAATTCTCACAACAACCCAAATGAAGTCTAATGTATCAATTTTTATTCTCATAGCATTTTATTTGCTAGAACAAATGAATACATTTAGCTCTATTTGGTCTGTAAAATATTTAGAGAAACCTAAAATCTTTAAGTATTTTATTTTAGACAATAGAATATAAAAACTTAGTTGATGTCATTACTGGAAAATTATCCAAATACCAAAGATAAATACCACATAAATCAGTGGATTACTTATTTATACAATTAAATTCCAGTAAATACAATAAGAAGACAACATCTTCAAGGGCCAGAATAGGGTTTGATGTATGACAAAATGTAATTCAAGTTTATTTCACTAAAAAAAAATGGTCAATTAGAAAGCTTAGTGGGACAATCAGAAGTGTAGCAAGCTCTGATCAAGGGATAGCAGAGCATTGTCTCTAAAATGGTATAATTTTTGTTTTCATTTTGTCAGCAAATCAATGTTGTCAGGGTTCCCTGCAATGCGGAAATTAGGTTAAATTTTGAAAATCAAACTGAAAATCCGTCATGCTATGCGAGTCTAGACTGCTGAGAAAAATTACTAAACTACAGAAAGTTTTTTTCAATGAATGGTTGAGAATGTGGGGTTAGAAAGGTAGTCACCCCGTTCCTCATGCATCATTAAGGGTCATGTCAACACTCCTATAACAAAAGACAGGTTAACAAGAGAAAAGCACAACAAATTTACTTAATCAAAGTTTTACGTGACATGGGAGCCTTCAGAAATGAAGACTCAAAGACCCAGAGAAAACTGTTTTTTTGCTTAGGTTTGACAAAGAATGGACAGCTGTGTGAAATGTGGTTAGACAAAGGGTATGATCTAATGGTAATAGACTCAGGGGGACCCAGCAAGACTGATGCAGATTCTTCTTGGCCTCTCTGTGGGGCATTCCTTTCCTCTGGGTATAGGAGAGGACACTTGTCACATGAGGGTCTTCAAGGGCAAAGGGAGATTAGCGAGTGACCTTTCTAGGTTTTATGACTTGCTGTGGGTAACAGAGGTTCTAGTTTCTATGACTCCCCTTGGGAAAGGGGAATATTGCCGTCTATGACTCACTTGGTGGGAAAAGGAGGGGAGAAAGATGGGAGGGCAGGAGAAGATCAGAAAGACCTTCTTTTGAGACCTTCCAATCTCCTTTAGTTCAAAGTACTCAGCATGCCAAGACACCATACTTTGGGTATTATGTTCTGAGCCTCAACAAGGACATGTGGCAAATTGCACGTCCATGTGGAGGATCAGGATGTATTTTCTGGAAAATATAATTTTACCAATATATTTGGGAATTTAACATAAATATGTTGCTGTGTAATTAACTATAATAAATATATAATAAATATAATAAATGAATTCAGCTAACTTAATGCAATCTCCTTAATCTCACAATGTATTTTGAAGAATAGGAAAATTTTAGATTCTTAGGCCCTTTTAGAAAGGTCTTAGGCCTTTTTATACTTCTCATGGTTTTCAATATTTTATTCTATTTTTATTTATTCATTTATTTTGAGATGGAGTCTCACTCTGTCGCCCAGGCTGGAGTGCAGTGGTGCGATCTCAGCTCACTGCAAGCTCCGCTTCCCAGGTTCACACCATTCTCCTGCCTCAGCCTCTTGAGTAACTGGGACTACAGGTGCCCACCACGACGTCTGGCTTTTTTATATTTTTAGTAGAGACAGGGTTTCATTGCGGTCTCGATCTCCTGACCTCATGATCCACCTGCCTTGGCCTCCCTAAGTGCTGGGATTACAGTTGTGAGCCACCGCGCCCGGTCTGTTTTCAAAAGTTTAAATCAGTCCACAAAAGTAAATATAATTAGATATTTATCATCTTTTATTTAATTAGAAAATGTAAATATATGTCGATCAAGGACTTGCCCAAGGAGTGAATGGGAAGGCTGGATCATGGATTTGGTCTTCTGATAATATGATAATCTTTAGAATATTGCTTAAACATATAAAGCAGAATCTGCAATCAAAGTAAATAAATATCCAGAGCCAACTTTAGATCATATCACAGATATTAACTGCTTTGTACCCTTTGGCTTTTTCTAAACACAGCTTTAAATACAAGGTGAGTTAAAAATCAAGGTGAATATCTATGAGTGAGTTGAGTCACTTTACCCCTCATTTGCCCTTCCGTGCCAGCGACCTAAAGACAGGATCTATGTGTCTGTGAACCAGTGGGGAAAAAAGGACCAGGCACAATGGCTCATGCCTGTAATCCCAGCACTTTGGGAGACTGAGGTGGGAGAATGGCTTGAGCCAAGGAATTTGAGACCAACCTGGGCAACCTAGTGAGATCCTATCTCTATTAAAGTAAAACAACAACAACAAAAATGTATGTATAAAAGAATCTATACATAGGCAAGGTAGAATGATTAAACTGGGGAAAGCAAACGATTTATTGTACTCGCGAAAGAAGCTGAGGCAGGAAAATGTAGGAAGTTTCCCCATTGCAGATTGTGAGGGTTAATACTGAGTGTCAACTTGATTGGATTGAAGGATACAAAGTACTGATCCTGGGTAAGGGTGTTGCCAAAAGAGGCTAACCTTTGAGTCAGTGGGTTGGGGGAGGCAGATCCACCCTTAATCTGGTGGGCACAATCTAATCAGCTGCCAGCGAACATAAAGCAGGCAGAAAAACGTGACAAGGAGAGACTGGCCTAGCCAGTGACTAGAAGCACAATGCCTAGTGGGCCTATTTGGATTTTTGGAAATAAGACATTCCTCATTTGGGGGTGTTACTCCAGCCCATTTATTGCGTGACCCAAGAGGCTGCTAGTTTTGAATGGGGTCCAGAACAGGAGAAGGCTCTGCAATAGGTCCAGGCTGCTGTGCAAGCTGCTCTGCCACTTGGGCCATGTGACCCAGTAGATCCAATGGTGCTTCAGGTGTCAGTGGCAGACAGGGATGCTCTTTGGAGCCTTTGGTCGGCCCCCATAAGTGAATCACAGCAGAGGCCTCTAGGATTTTGGAGCAAGGCCCTGCTATCTTCTGCAGATAACTCCTCTCCTTTTGAGAGACCGCTCTCGGCCTGTTACTGGGCTTTGGTGGAAACGCAACATTTGACTATGGGTCATCATGTCACCATGTGACCCGAACTGCCTATCATGAACTGGGTGCTTTGTGACTCATCTAGCCATAAAGCGGGTTGTGCACAGCAGCATTCCATCATCAGATGGAAGTGGTATATATGTAACTGGTCTCCAGCAGGTCCTGAAGGCACAAGTAAGTTACATGAGAAAGTGGCTCAAATGCCCATGGTCTCCACTCCTGCCACCATGCCTTCTCTTCCCCAGCCTGAACTGATGACCTCATAGGGATCATATTTGACAGAGGAAGAGAAGACTAGGGCCTGGTTCACAGATGGCTCTGCACGATATGCAGGCACCACTGAAAGCGGACAGCCGCAGAACTCCAGCCCCTTTTCCAGGACATCCCTGAAGGACAGTGCAGAAGGGAAATCTTTCCAAGGGGCAGAACTTTGAGCAGTACACCTGGTTGTGCACTTTGCATGGAAGGAGAATTGGCCAGATGTGCGATTATATACTGATTCATGGGCTGTAGCCAATGAAGACCCCAGCAGAGAAGGATTTTAATAATCAAGTGGATAGAATGACCTGTTCTGTGGACACCACTCAGCCTCTTTCCCCAGTCACCTGTCATTGCCCAATGGGCCCATGAACAAAGTGGCCATGATGGCAGGGATGGAGGTTATGCAAGGGATCAGCAACATGGACCTCCACTCACCAAGGCTCACCAGGCTATGGCCACTGCTGAGTGCCCAATTTGCCAACAGCAGAGACCAACACTGAGCCCTCCATACGGCACACTTCCTCAGGTGATCAGTCAGCTACCTGGTGGCAGGTTGGTTATATTGGACCACTTCCATCATGGAAAGGGCAAAGGTTTGTCCTCAGTGAAATGGACACTTACTCCAGATATGGATTTCCTTATCTTGCATGCAATGCTTCTGCCAATACTACCATCCATGGACTCATGGAATGCCTTATCCGCCATCATGGTATTCCACACAGCATTGCCTCTGACCAAGGCACTCAGTTTATGGCTAAAGAAGTGTGGCAGTGGGCTCATGCTCATGGAATTCACTCGTCTTACCATGTTCCCCATCATCCTGAAGCCGCTGGATTAACAGAACAGTGGAATGGCCTTTTGAAGTCACAATTACAATGCCAACTAGGTGACAATACTTTGCAGGGCTGGGGCAAATTTCTCCAGAAGGCCATATATGCTCTGAATCAGCCTCCAATATATGGTACTGTTTCTCCCATAGCCAGGATTTATGGGTCCAGGAATCAGGGGTGGAAGTGGAAGTGGCACCACTCACCATTACCCCTAGTGATCCATTAGCAAAATTTTTCCTTCCTGTTACCACGACATTACGTTCTGCTGGTCTAGAGGTCTTGGTTCCAGAGGGAGGAACACTGCCATCAGGAGACACAACGATTCCATTAAACTGGAAGTTAAGATTGCCACCTGGACACGTTGGGCTCCTCCTACCTTTAAGTCAACAGGCTAAGAAGGGAGTTACAGTGTTGGCTGGGGTGATTGGCCCGGACTATCAAGATGAAATCAGTCTACTATTCCACAACGGAGGGCAGAAGAGTTCGCATGGAATACAAGAGATCCATTGGGGTGTCTCTTAGTATTTACCATGCCCTGTGATTAAGGTCAATGGGAAACTACAAAGCCCAATTCAGGCAGGACTACAAACGACCCAGACCCTTCAGGAATGAAGGTTTGGGTCACTCCATGAGGAAAAAAACCACAGCCTGCTTAGGTGCTTGCTGAAGGCAAAGGGAATACAGAATGGGTAGTAGAAAAAGGTAGTCATCAATACCAGCTATGACCACGTGACCAGCTACAGAAATGAGGGTTGTAATTGTCATGAGTAATTTCCTCCTCCTTTTGTTAAAAACATGTTTGTGCATGTATATACTTGTACTAAGAAAATATCTTCATTTTATTTCCTTTCTTCTTTATCATGTGACGTAAGATTTATTGACTTCATATCAGCATTAAAGTATTGTTAACTTCATGTAATAGTATTTGGGTTAGGGATTGGTGCATTTCCAGTTGTATGAAGAATAGTATTATGTTACGTGTAGTTATTACCTTATTATTGTCTTTATTTGAAGATTATTTGTGATCTCAGATGTGTATGGATTCAAGTAGACAAGCAGTGGACTTGTGATGGTTAATACTGAGTGTCAACTTGATTGGACTGAAGGATACAAAGTATTGATCCTGGGTGTGTCTGTGAGGGTGTTGCCAAAAGAGATGAATATTTGAGTCAATGGGCTGGGAAAGGCAGACCCACCCTTAATCTGGTGGGCACAATCTAATCAGCTACCAGCGAATATGAAGCTGGCAGAAAAACGTGAAAAGGAGAAGATGAGTCTAGGTTCCCAGCCTACATATTTTGTGCTGGATGCTTCCTGCCCTTGAACACTGGACTCCAAGTTCTTCAGTTTTGGGACTCAGACTGGCTCCCCTTGCTCCTCAGCTTGCAGAAAACCTATTGTGAGACCTTGTGATCGTGTAAGTTAATAATTAACTCCCCTTTATATATCTACATCTGTATCTATATAAACATATATATATATATATGTCCTATTAGTTCTGTCCCTCTAAGAGAACCCTGACTAATACACTAATACACAGATCAATGAGAAATACAACTAATTATCTTTAAAATGTTTGTACAGGGCCAGGCGTGGTGGTTCACGCCTATAATCCCAGCACCTTGGGAGGTTTAGATGGGAGGACTGCTTGAGCCCAGTAGTTCAAGATTAGCCTGGGCAACATAGCAAGATCCTATTTTTTTTAAAAAAAAAAGTTTGTGCAAGGAATCAACAATTATTATTTACTTTAAATGGAACCATCCATTTATTACATAAAGCAAGGGGAGTCTAGAGTGCCAAATCACACTCAATTATTTATGCCCATTTTGAAAAGATTTTGTTTTCAAAGTCTTTTTACGTCCTTCTTGAAATTGTAGGAAAAGGGGTGGTCAAGAACAGCCTCAGAGTTACTCTAGAACATTCTAGCCCTTGGCCCTCTGCTGTGCAGTTCTGGAATCTCAGTGTTTGTTCATACAGAGGGATTAGGCCCAGAGAATATTGTGTTACAACATGCAGGCTCAAAATGGACTAATTTGGTACAGAAAGTCAATTTCAACACTTTTAGTTAGAAATATCTCTTTTCACTGGGAATCTACTTGGAAAATGCAATTGAGGTGGTTTTTAAAAACGGAATCAGAACCCAAAACAAATTGAGATGGTTTTTACAAATGGAATCAGAGATGTCTAGTTTCTATTCAATACTTTCAGTGTTTTAAATTGCTATTTCTATTTTTCTGATCCCATAATCAGCTCCCTAATTGTTTCACAAGGGTAGTGTCAATTATCCTCTTGTCTTCCAGCAAGAACAAAAGGGCTGTTGTCCCTACCTGGGGAGCAGGCAGGTTAACATTAAAAGAAACTTCCAGATCCTCTTCATCCATTTCTCTTAAAGCCCAGATCCTGTTGCCAGTTCTATGAAACCAACAACATGCATTTTCGTTTTTCAGTCCCACCCAAAACACCAAAATCCCAAAATCTTTTCCATGTTAAATGCCACTTCACCATACAAAGCATGGGGAAGGGAGAGATTTGGAGGAAAAACAGAAAATTCGTATTCTGAAGATACTAGAGAAAAATGAAGAAGATAAGAGTCTCCCATCTTCCATCTCAAGGTTGGCATTGGGGGAAAGAGATGAAGGGAGTAGAGGGAAGAACAGTTCCCTGTCCCAGCCCCATTGTCCAATTCTCTCTTGCCTCTTTTCCCCATCTGTTCTCTTTGACCACCCTCATTGTCTTTACTCAATTTTCCTTTGCAGTACTCTCCCTCTTCAGAGAGCTGCACTTGTCTAAGCTAACCAATTCTTTAAATCTCTCTTCCTCCATGAATACATCATCACTGAGAGCCTAATACAATAAGATGAACTAATAGCTGCTTCTCACTATCAACATCACCACCACCAACGACTCTGCTCTGTATGGCCTGTGGACCAAGCCCAGCCGGTGAAGTTCCACTGCTGTAAGAATGTACTGCCTGGTATTGCTGTCAGAGTGTTTTGACTCTCTTCTCCTCTATGTCGCTGCTCTTCTTTTCTCCTCCTTTATTTCTGGATGTCTCCTGGATGTCCTTTTTTGGCCTTCCCTCCACAATCTCCCCCTCACCTCTACCTTCCTTTTTCTGAGAACATCACGCTCCCTGCTTCTGCTCCTTGGCCACAGTGGATTGGGCAGGGGTGCAGACTTACCTCAGGTGAGGCCATTGTGGCCCATTCCGGGGATTTGAGATCTTGGTACCAAGAAAGAATCATATACAGAATCTAGAGGTTCTAGAATCAACATGATTGTAGAATCAGATGGATACAGAGAATCATATGGAATGTGTATAGATATATAGAATATAGATATGTAGTCTCACAGAGAAACTATAAAACGTAAGGGGCTTGGAGCTGTTGATAGCCATGTTTCCAATTACTCCTGATTAGAACTGATTTGGCTTTCTCACTTGCAACAAAAAGAATACAAATAAACGCATCCCTCATGCCAGCCCCTAAACACAGCTTCAATAAATACCAGCCAGATCATGTTTTATTTCAAGGCTCCATTAGCCAGTAAATATAAAGCAGACTACAACTCCTCACTTCCTGGAACATGGCCATTCTCATTTCAACAGGCATATGCCAACTAGTATGTTTGGTTAGTTAACACGTTACCCACAAACAGAATCTTCTACGTTGAGGTAATAGGCGTTTCACTTTGTTTCACTCTCTAGTCTTTATGCAGGAAAGAAAATGTCACCTACAAGTGAAGATAATCTTTTTGTCTTTCAAAGGAATCCCACTGAGTTGGTAACTATATTATATTCAATATTTTTAAAAACAACATTGTTAATTTTGTTAACCCCCATGTCTAAATTTCCCATGAGCATGCATTATAGGTCTTACTTCTACAGAGTATACAGCAGAGCTTGCTCTGAACTTAAAAGTTGTAGACACACAGGCTACCAGAGAGAAGCCACAACAAACAAGTTGCGTTCCAGACAATATGGCTCATTTATCAAAATGTCAGAAGCACAATTAAACTTTCATGCACCATGAGTCAAGTCTGAAATTCAACTCCAGTGATGAGCTTCACACTGCTTCTAATGTACCACCTATTTCCAACATGGTGCTGGCCCTCAAAGGGCCTGCCAGTTACCCTGTCTCTTCTTGGGATAGCAGCAAAACACGGTTCCCTTGTTCTTTGGGTAGTTGACCCTACAATCTAAACGTAACCAATTAGACCAGAAATGCATGCCTGACACAAATATAGCCAGCCATCTAACGCAGTGTTTCAGAATCATCTAGAGCATTTCTTATAAACCAGTCTTGTAGGAACAAGCCCAGAGCTACAGGATCATATTTCCCAAGAAAGGGGTATGAATTCTATATTTTAAAATACCCACCAGGTGATTCTGATGATTAACGAAGTTTGGAAACCCACAATCAGAACACAAAGGGACATGCAAAGAGGCCTGAGACTTCTTCACAACAGGACTGTGAGGAAGACACCCAATCAGATTTTCCCTTGGGGTGTTGGAAGGTGACACACACGGATAGAAAGCAGAGTCCTGGCCCTGCACGGTGGCTCACGCCTGTAATCCCAGTAGTTTGGGAGGCCGAAGGGGGTGGATCACCTGAGGTCAAGAGTTTGAGACCAGCCTGGCCAACATCGTGAAACTCCGTCTCTACTAAAAATACAAAAATTAGTCAAGTGTGGTGGCGGGCACCTGTAATCCCAACTACTCAGGAGACTGAGGCAGGAGAATCGCTTGAACCCAGGAGGCAGAGGTTGCAGTGAGACAAGATCATGCCACTGCACTCCAGCCCGGCAACAGAGCAAGATTCTGTCTCAAAAACAAAACAAAACAAAAACAAAGAAAAGAAAGAAAAGAAAAGAAAACGGAGTCCTGGAACAGCAAAATCTGAGACTCTCAGAGAGACAACTGTAAATTCATAGGTAGAGACCATGGGAAAGATAGAAATTTAAGCAAAGGTGGTATTACCTAGAGTCATTAGAGGGATTGGCAGCAGAAACAGCACTAAAACGGAAGTACCATGAGAACCCGAAGCGATGGTGGAGCAGTAGACCCACGAGCTGCCCATGTGATACCCGGATGCAAAATGGCCGTGCTAGGTCCATGGTATTGAAAGCTCAGTAACTGGGATGTTTTCTTCTGCTTCTTAACTTTCCTTTGGTTTCCTACAATAAACCCCCACCACCTGAGATACCCTGAAAGACCTAATTCACTCACTGTTTTACTTCTTGAAGAAAGGATTTTTATAGGAGCATGCCCTTTCAAGGGCATAGCAAAGGCTTCTGAAGCATGATTTCAGTCATTACAGTAACTGAGGTGAACAGATAGGAATGTATCACATCTATTAATTTACAAAAGCAACACTGTGCTGGTGTGTGTGTGCGTGTGTGTATGTGTGCGTGTGTGTGCTCACCTTAATCTATACAAGTAATAAATCTCTGGCTTTGACAGAAAACTAGGAAGAGATTTATTTCTGAGAATTAAACACTTTAGAACAGTTACTTGAAAGCGGCGAACCAGCCCAGGTAAATACCATTTGTGAAGACTCCTGGGATTGACAGCCAGGCTTAGTCTGGCAACACCTGGGCTTCTCTCTCTTTTGAGAAATTTAACATTAAATTTACATAAGCAGGCTCATCTCTTAACATTCAAAATGGCAACAGTATAAAATGTACTATAAGAATATTTAACAGGTGACAGAACAGAGCCCTCAGAAATAATACCACACATCTACAACCATCTGATCTTTGACAAACCTGACAAAAACAAGAAATGGGGAAAGGATTCCCTATTTAATAAATGGTGCTGGGAAAGCTGGCTAGCCATATGTAGAAAGCTGAAACTGGATCCCTTCCTTACACCTTATACAAAAATTAACTCAAGATGGATTAAATACTTAAATGTTAGACCTAAAACCATAAAAACCCTAGAAGAAAACCTAGGCACTGCCATTCAGGACACAGGCATGGACAAGGACTTCATGACTAAAACACCAAAAGCAATGGCAACAAAAGCCAAAATTGACAAATGGGATCTAATTAAACTAAAGAGCTTCTGCACAGCAAAAGAAATCACCATCAGAGTGAACAGGCAACCTACAGAATGGGAGAAAATTTTTACAATCTACCCCTCTGACAAAGGGCTAATATCCAGAATCTACAAAGAACTTAAACAAATTTATAAGAAAAAAATCAAACAACCCCATCAAAAAGTGGGCGAAGGATATGAACAGACACTTCTCAAAGACATTTATGCAGCCAACAGACACATGAAAAAATGCTCATCATAACTAGCCATCAGAGAAATGCAAATCAAAACCACAATGAGATACCATCTCACATCAGTTAGAATGGCGATCCTGAAAAAGTCAGGAAACAACAGGTGCTGGAGAGGATGTGGAGAAATAGGAACACTTTTACACTGTTGGTGGGAGTGTAAATTAGTTCAACCACTGTGGAAGACAGTGTGGCGATTCCTCAAGGATCTAGAACCAGAAATACCATTTGACCCAGCCATCCCATTACTGGGTATATACCCAAAGGATTATAAATCATGCTGCTATAAAGACACATGCACATGTATGTTTATTGTGGCACTATTCACAATAGCAGACTTGGAACCAACCCAAATGTCCATCAATGACAGACTGGATTAAGAAAATGTGGCACATATACACCATGGAATACTATGCAGCCATAAAAAAGAATGAGTTCATGTCCTTTGTAGGGACATAGATAAAGCTAGAAACCATCATTCTGAGCAAACTGTTGCAAGGACAGAAACCAAACACCGCATGTTCTCACTCATAGGTGGGAATTGAATCATGAGAACACTTGGACACAGGGTGGGGAGCATCACACACCGGGGCCTGTCGTGGGGTAGGGGGAGGGTGAAGGGAGAGCATTAGGAGGAATACTTAATGTAAATGATGAGTTAATGGGGGCAGCACACCTACATGGCACATGTATACATATGTAACAAACCTGTACATTATACACATGTACCCTAGAACTTAGAGTATAATAAAAAATAAATAAATAAAAAATAAAAATTAAAAAAGAAAATTTAACAGGTGAAAATGTGAACTTAATTTAAATTAACAAATTAAAGAGCTTTCTTTGTATAAAACTTTATTAGTGGGACATTGTTTTGATCATTACAAATAATTTTAATTTTCAAAGTATCTCTTTATGGATCACTAACTAAATATACACATATGTGTATTTTAATGTTACAAACTAGGAAATATCACACACACACGACATTTTCTAATGCACAAATGGAGAACATGTAATTTTAAATCCCAACCCTACAATCATTTAAAAGTTAATATAAATCAGAGTTTAATTTTTTTCAATTAAGATCAGCTTTTCTTTTTTACAATTGTATGCTTCCTATCATAGCATTCCATCCCAGAAAAAAATAAAAAACAATTAAAAATACCACAAAATATGAGAGTTGTGATATCCCTGTCATAAATAAGGGACTAAAAGGTAAAACTAATTTTCCTGCAAAGAGTTAAAAATCCTTTATAATATCACACCATCTCCTAAGGGAAAAGAGTTACACTAAATATAGAACATCTTGAATGCATGCAAAGCCAAAATGGCGAATAATAAAAAGGAAATAAGCTGTGAACCAGGTGTCAGCCTCCTCAAAGAGAAAAGTTTGTGTGAGTATTGGGAACCCTAGAATTGCTTTATCAGTCATCTGAGGACATACAGACTGCAGAACAATCGTCTTGATCTGAAAGAATTTCTGCTTATCATCAGACTGTTGTGGTGTAATACTAAGAAATAAATGTCTAGCACAGACTTCCTGTTTATGATGTTACACTAGAGGATATATATAAAAATGGTTTCTAAGGCTATCCTTACTCCTTGGTTCTTGGCTAGCAATCTTAACAATTTCTTGATATGATACTTCTTTTTTTCCTTTAAGATTTTACTCTAAGGATAATTTTCCAAGTGGGTTGCATTCTAAAATTGTTTTGCTACTCTTAACATTACTCAAAAAAAAAAAAAAAGCTTCTCAGATGTGCAAAGGTATTTTCAAGGGCTATAACGGCTGTTTTCTGTTGGGAGATAATTATCCATGAATCTGTTGCATTTCTGCATCTCTCATGAGCCAAAGCATTAACTTCCATCTTGTTTCAGACTACCTTTTCCTAGATGTTTGTGCCAGCCTTGGAAGATTGAGATCTGTGTCTCTGTAAAACTGAGAGCTGACTGTTTCCTGTCTGGTATAACAATGCTAACATATCCCCCTACAGTGAAGGTCAGCCAGGTTTGCTTGTAGCCCTTTATAATAGAGAGTTTATAAATATTTTAGAAACCGAAGTTTGAATCTATGTTGCCCCGCAATCAACCCATGAAAGCCCATTGAGACAAATGGAACAATGAAGACTGAAATTTCAACTTTCGTTTCCATGTGGAAATTTTGCTATTTGGGCAATTTCACTCGTTTAGAAAACAGACTGCAGTTGGTGCCCTTGTTAACCCCAAGTCTTCACTAATTTCTTATTCAGTGCTGCAGCTTATAGTATTAGTTGTGCTTTGGGGCCTTAAGGAAGGGCTTAGACTGGCCACAGTTGGGACAAAGCAGCATGAAAAAAGCTGTGGCCAAAGAGAAGCCTGTTACCTGCCAATGGCCAGAGGCAACCCTAGAATCCAGCACAGCTGCTGCCCAGACAAGAACAACCCGGATGGCTGTGAGTGCCTTGGTGGATGATGAGGGGAACCTGGTCAAAGACTAGATTTCTTTTTTTTTTTTTTTTTTTTTGAGACGGAGTCTCGCTCTGTTGCCCAGGCTGGAGTGCAGTGGTGTGATCTTGGCTCACTGCAATCTCTGCCTCCCAGGTTCAAATGATTCTCCTGCCTCAGTCTCCCGAGTAGCTGGGACTACAGGCGCCCACCACCATGCCTGGCTAACTTTTTGTATTTTTAGTAGAGAAGGGGTTTCACCGTGTTAGCCAGGATGGTCACAATCTCCTGACCTCGTGATCCACCCACCTCAGCCTCTCAAAGTGCTGGGATTACAGATGTGAGCCATCGTGCCCAGCCCAAAGACTAGACTTCTAAAAAATGCCTCTGGGTCAGGTGTGGTGGCTCACTCTTGTAATCCCAGCACTTTGGGAGGCCAAGGTGGGCAGATCATGAGGTCAGGAGTTTGAGACCAACCTGATCAACATGATGAAACCCCATCTCTACTAAAAATACAAAAATTAGCCAGGCTTGGTGATGCACACCTCTAGTCCCAGCTACTCGGGAGGCTGAGGCAGGAGAATTGCTTGAACCCGGGAGGCAGAGGTTGCAGTGAGCCGAGATCATACTACTGCACTCCAGCCTGGGCAACAGAGCAAGACTCTGTCTCAAAAAATAAAAATAAAAAAAAAAAAGACTCTGGGACAAATGCCCATCAACGATAAACTGGATAATGAAAATGTGGCACAAATATACCATGGAATACTATACAGCCATAAAAAATAATGAGTTCATGTCCTTTGCAGGAATATGGATGAAGCTGGAAACCATCATTCTCAGCAAACTAACAGAGGAACAGAAAACCAAACACTGCATGTTCTCACTCATAAGTGGGAGTTGAACAATGAGAACATGTGGACACAGGGAGGGGAACATCACATGCTGGGGCCTGTTGGGTTGGGGGGGCAAGGGGAGGGACAGCATTAGGAGAAATACCTAATGTAGATGACGGGTTGATGGGTGCAGCAAACCACCATGGCACGTGTATACCTATGTAACAAACCTGCACGTTCTGCACATGTACCCCAGAACTTAAGGTATTAAAAAAAAAATAACTCTGGGAGATGAGAATTGAGGGGATAAGTGGTCAACAAAAACAATACTAAACTGAACCAAATTAACTGCTGTATTAAACATTGGGTTTCAATAATAAAATGTGGCACATCAAACCAGCCTGCCCCTATAAAAATATCATCAGACAAGTATTTTTGAACATATAGTCTATGCGCAGGCACTGCACAAAACCCATAGGTATAACATGATGAACGACATGACTTCCTGCCAGGATCTTAAACACTCAGAGGGGACAACACACATTACTGGCAAGGGCAACACAGTTTTATTAGTTAGAGTATGTTCAGCAAAATATACCAGTAGGTTTAATAAAAGTAAACTTTATTTCTTTTGCACAAAGGTCCAGATAGACAGTCCCAGGCCACTACGTAGACTCTACAATCATTGGGACCGTGGGCTTCTACTAAATTGTCGCTCCATCCTCGACACATGGCTTCCACCTTGTGGAAGATTCCCAGTAACGGGAGGTCTCTCAAGAACCCACAAAACATTCCCTGATAGACTCAGTTTGAGAAAACTACCAAGACCAGAGTGCCCAGAGACCATCAATGCCAGGTTATCACAGTACCGGTGAGGTAAGGCATTTCTACACCCTTGCTCCTCCTACTTAGTTACTCTTACCAAATTCTGGAAGATTCAGAGGCAGCCAAGCATACTGAGACAGGAAGGAGAAGCACACAGTAGAAAAATGGAGAAGTTGGCCATCTTCCTCCCAAACTGAAAGCTTCCCAGGAGAGAAGCCAATGTTAACTTTATGAAATTCAGAATGTTGGTTATTAAACTTCTTGGAAAATGTAATTATTGAAATTCAGGCTGTTCTTGAAATTTAAAGTGACCGGAGAGCGTTGGTCAAAAGAGTTATGGTACTCAATATTTCATTCATCAGTTCATTTCTCCTGTTCAATTCAACAAGAATTTCTAGTATGTGTCCTGCATTGTTCTAAGTATTAAGGAATGATATGAAAGAGGCAAATCTCACAGTTGATGGGCACAAGCCCCAAGTTCACAATCAAAATAAAGCCTAGAATCTTGAACAGAATTGGAAACTTAAAATAGTGCAGTGGTTGCTATAGAGTGTCAACCTTAAATAAAGAGATTCAGGAAATATGGTTAAATGTGGAGTTTCGTCAAGCACAAATTTTGAGGATAGCCATCCAGGAACACAGATTCCAAAGAATGGAAGCCAGTGCTTCAAAGTGGAGAAGTTTTGGGGGTCATTTATATCAATAAGGTTTGGGAAGCTTAACAAGGTTTCAACATTTTCCACACAAGGCTAGCACACAGTTACAGTAATCTGATTAATTGAGGTGGTGTTCTTTTTGGGAAAGGTATATTTAACATTCCACATTGAGGATATAACAGTCATGGGGTCTTCTGCACCATCTGATCTGAATTAGATGCAAGATAATAAAGGAAGAAAGGCTAGCCATCATCAGGAGGGGGGGTCTTATGTCTGGCGCCATTTAGTTGTTCCCAAGAGCAACGAGAAAGAATGAATCTATAATCCGAGAACCAGAAACTGCAGCCACATGCATGTGCTCAGACCACACAGTCACATTTCCTTTAAAGCTCAACATAATTTTTAGGCTTCCAAAAATTACAATTAAGTTTGAATTATTTAGGTTTCATACAGCCATTTGAAATC
Source organism: Macaca nemestrina (assembly GCF_043159975.1). Classification (NCBI taxonomy): domain Eukaryota; kingdom Metazoa; phylum Chordata; class Mammalia; order Primates; family Cercopithecidae; genus Macaca; species Macaca nemestrina. The sequence goes on along the minus strand of NC_092143.1, from coordinate 60,220,476 downwards.
ACATCTATTAGAGGGCCTTACAAAGGGCCTTACAAAGTTCAAATGGAATTTAAGTAAATCGTGTTTTAAAATAATACATTTTTGGCCGGGCGCGGTGGCTCAAGCCTGTAATCCCAGCACTTTGGGAGGCCGAGACGGGCGGATCACGAGGTCAGGAGATCGAGACCATCCTGGCTAACACGGAGAAACCCCGTCTCTACTAAAAAATACAAAAAAAAAAACTAGCCGGGCGAGGTGGCGGGCGCCTGTAGTCCCAGCTACTCGGGAGGCTGAGGCAGGAGAATGGCGCAAACCCGGGAGGCGGAGCTTGCAGTGAGCTGAGATCCAGCCACTGCACTCCAGCCTGGGCGACAGAGCCAGACTCCGTCTCAAAAAAAAAAAAAAAATAATAATAATAATAATAATACATTTTTTGAGTACTTATTACTGTCAGTCACTGAGCTAAGAAATGTATGGAATTAGGTCAGCCGATCGTCACAATGACCCAGTGAAATAGGAATTATTGTTGCTACACTATACAAATGAAAAAACTCATAGCTGGTTAGGTTACTGTCCCAAAGTCTTATATGTGGTAAGGGGTAAAGCCATGGATTGAAACCTGGGTAGTGTGATTTAGGAACCTTTCGATACTAGCTCTTCCAAGGCAGTCTTGTTTGCAGAGATGACAGCCTGTATTAGTCTGTTTTCACACTGCTGTAAAGAAATACCTGAGACTGGGTAAATTATAAAGGAAAGAGGTTTAATTGACTCACAGTTCTGCATGACTCCGGAGGCCTCAGGAAACTTACAATCATGGTGGAAGGTGAAGGGGAAGCAAGGCACCTTCTTCACAAGGCAGCAGGAGGGAGAATGAACACAGGAGGCACTACCGAACACTTATAAGACCATCAGATCTTATGGGAACTCACTATCACAAGAACAGCATGGGGGAAACTGCCCCTGTGATTCAATTCCCTCCACCTGGTCTCTCCCTTGACACCTGGGGACTATGGGGATTACAATTCAAGATGAGATTCAGGTGGGAAGGAACACAGCCAAACTATATTATAGCCTGTTATTTGCAAGTAAACTTATACATCCAAAAATGTATTACTGTTTAGAAAATATTACAACCTACCTTCAAATACTTAAAATATTCAAATACTTTCTATAAACTTGATACATCAATCTGGATATCGATTTTGAAATTTAAAGGTACCAGAATATGCTCCACAAAAAATATATCACTTTGACAAGAATTATTTTGAGTTATAGGCAACTGAGAACCAGTAGATGCAGGAAAAGCTTTTTACTTCCCACTATCTAAAAAGAAAGTATAAAATTTTCCTTTCATAAAGGATATTTATATTTATAAAGGAAATTTCCATCGTAAAGATGTCTCCATACCAAGAAGAGAGGCTCCTGGAGACAACCCTTACCACCTGATATGGTTTGGCAGTGTCCCCACCTAAATCTCATCTTGAATTGTAGTTCCCATAATCCCCACATGTCATGGGAGGGACCAGGTGGGAGGCAATCTAATCATGGGGGTGGTTCCTCTCATGCTGTTCTCGTGATAGTGAGTTCGTTCATGGGAGATCTGATGGTTGTATAAGGGGCTTTCCCCCATTTTGCTCAGCACTTCTCCTGCTGCCACCATGTGAAGAAGGACGTGTTTGCTTCCCCTACCACCATGATTGTAAATTTCCTGAGGCCTCCCCTGCCACGCTGAACTGTGAGTCAATTAGACCTCTTTCCTTTATTAACTGCCATTCTCAGATATGTCTTTATTAGCAGCGTAAGAATGAACTAATACACCACCTGAGAGGCTCTTCTTAGCATGATGAAACAACTTTTAGTTATCATGCTTTTCCTCTCATTCTCTTTCCCAGAACTTGCCCCCAACTCCAGCCCAAATCCCCCTTTCTTTTGTTTAGCCTAAAATGGTATATAAGTTTCAATCATCTGGCCACCTTCTCAGGTCACATTTTTTCTTTGTGAACTACTCCAAATTCTGCTATGTGTTACCTCATATAATGCTAATTTCAACATTTTAAAGGCAAAGGCTATGGACAACATTGATGCAAACTTGCACTCCTAGTGCCCTCTAGTGGATATAGTTGGTTTCATGCATCACTTGCTAGGGTTTTAGTGAAACTTTCCATAAAAAGGAATGCTCTGTCACTATACTCTGTCCTCTCTCCTTTCTCTTCCTCTATTTTTTGGTCTTGTCCATGTTCCCAAGATATACTGACAATGTTACTCAGTGTTAATGCTAATAAAACTCTATTTACAAAACAGGTGTTTATTTAGAAAAATAGCCGTACCCATTTATTTGTGTCTGGTGGTTTTTGTGCTGAAACAAAAGAACTGAGTAGTTGCAACAAAGACTGTATGACCTGCAAGGCCTAAAATATGTATTATCTGTCATTTTACAAAAAAAAGTTCACTAACCTCTAATCATGGAACATATCACTAGTTCTGAAAGATACTTTGGCTAGGAAAGACTAGTCCCCAGTTGAATATGTTTGGGAAACCCTCCATTAATACATTAAGCAGTAAAGAAACCTCTTTAATTTTAATTCTGTATTTATTTAATTAGTTTACTTCGGGAATTCTTTTTTCACCAAAGACCTATTAATATCATATTCATTGAAACATATTTTGGGAAACATTACTTTATAATGTTGTGTTTTCTTAGAGTCAACAATTCTTTTTTTCATAATAGAAGAATTGCTTTCTAAAGAATAGCACTATGCTTAGCTTTCATTTATTGTATAACAATATTTTAAAAATTCATTTTCAGTCAGGCACAGTGGCTTATGTCTATAATCCCAGCACTTTGGGAGGCTGAGGCGGGTGGATCACCTGAGGTCAGGAGTTCAAGACCAGCTTGGTCAACATGGTGAAACCCCGTCTCTACTGAAAACACAAAAATTAACCAGGCATGGTGGCTCACGCTTGTAATCCCAGCTACTTGGGAGGCTGAGGCAGGAGAATCAATTGAACCCGGGAGGTGGAGGTTTCAGTGAGCCGAGATTGTGCCACTGCACTCCAGCCTGGGCAACAAGAGTGAAACTCCACTCAAAAAAAAAAGGAAAAAAAAATTCATTTAATCTTGTTACTCTGGAATTTTTTTCCTATTTATACTGCTGTTTCTTTGTCGTCTTCTGTTTTTTTTTTTTTTCTTTTTGACAGTCTTGCCCTGTCACCCAGGCTGGGGTGCAGTGTCATGATCTCAGCTCACTGCAGCCTCTGCCTCCTGGGTTCCAGTGATTCTCCTGCCTCAGCCTCCTGGGTAGCTGGGATTACGGGTGCGTGCCACCACACCCGGCTAATATTTGTAGTTTTAGTAGAGACGGAGTTTCACCATGTTGGCCAGTCTGATCTCAAACTCCTGACCTCAGGTGATCTGCCTGCCTTGGCCTCCCAAACCACTGTGATTACAGGCATGAGCCACCATGTCTGGTCTGTTGTCTTCTTTATTCATTCATTTCATTTTTGAGCATGGTCAATTTTTAAATGCTTAATTATGCACCTCAAATATTCAGAAGAAAATGTACTTTTAATATGATTTTCCATGATTATTAACGCAGGATTCCACAGAATATGGAAGTAAAAAAGTAGGAGTAGAAACTAGCCCTGCTTTTTAATGGAAATTTCATACTGTGCCAAAACCAGCTAGTAGACCTTTTAACAAATAATTAGGCCTGACTCTTGAGGGTTGAATAAAGCAAAATGAGTTTACAAAGGAGACTGAGGTAGGGCATGATGGCTCATGCCTGTAATCCCAGCACTTTGGGAGGCTGAGGTGGGTGGATCACTTGAGGCCAGGAGTTTGGACCAGGCTGACCCAAATGGTGAAACCCCATCTCCACTAAAAATGCAAAAACTAGCTGATGTGGTGGCACATGCCTGTGAGAGAGGAGGTAAAAAGAAACTAGTTAGGCAGATAGTTAGGGCAAAGAGTCCTCAGCAGAACTTCCTTTCTAAGAAAAAGCAGCCCCAGAAATCACTTCTCTTCTAACAAAGAGCAGCCTGGAAGATTGGGCTGCAAACAAAGATAAGGAAGCAGCTCCAGCAAAGAAGGGGAGCTTCCTGGGTAATCAGCAAGCTTCACTTACATATGGGGGGGGGGTCCCAGTAAGCACATTCCTTTCCTTTTTTGGACATACTCAGATAAGGAAGCTGAAAGTTTGCATGGGTATTCCTGCAGCTGCACTGAGAGGAAGGGGTACCTGGTGCCAGGCATGTCAACCATGGGGGCTTCACCTCCCCCCCCCTTTTTTTTCTTTTTTAGCACATGCACAGTAGGAAAGAGATAAGCAACATGGAGTAGCTCAGGCCAAGGACCCACCTACATAATAAAGGTTTGGGGTGGAGCTACCATAAATTCATGCCTTACGCAAATGAGATGCCCAGCCCTCATCAATTTCTTATAAAAGCTTTTACGTTCAACTGTAGAAGCGGCAGCACTTTTCGAGACTCCTCTCTGCAGCAAAGAGCTGTTCTTTCTTTTGCCTATTAAACTTCTGCTCTAACCTCACCCTTGGTTTGTCCATGTCCTTGATTTCCTCAGCCATGAGACCAAGAACTTCGGGTGCCACCCCAGGCAATGAGGCCATTTCACCTGTAGTACCAGCTACTCTGGAAGCTGAGGTGGGAGGACTGTTTGAGCCCAGGAGGTTGAGATTGCAGTGAGCCAAGATCATGCCACTGCACTCCAGCCTCAGCAATAGAGCAAGACCCTATCTTGAAAAAAAAAAAAAAAAAAAAAAAGGAGACTGAAAGGAGTTTCAGGAATGTTAGAGGAAAACCAGAAGTGTGTCCATCCCACTTTTATTTCCATGCTTCCATAGAATTTTCAGTTAATAATCATGGAAAAGCATCTTCAAAGTGCTTTTTCTGTGTCTGTTATGACAGCCAAGATGAGAGTGTCCTTTTTTTGAATTGGAATCTGGAGAAAAACAGAAGGCAGGGCCAAACAATTTTACTGGCAACTCATTTTTGTATGAAAAAAAAAAATCTTGCAATAAAGCAGGGTGGAGGTAAAATACTCAGCATCAATTTCTACATCTGCTAATCTTGGTTGGCTGAAAAGTAGCAAAAGCTAAAATTAGTTGTGTATATAAGTTTTGATCATAAGGTAAATTACTGGAACACTGTATTACTACAGTACCATCTTGCAAATAGTTGGCCAAGAAACTCCTTTTAAAAACGAGTTTAACCAGGCATGGTGGTGCATGCCTGTAGTTCTAGCTACTTGGGAGGCTAAAGTGGAAGGATCACTTGAGCCCAGGAGTTGAAGACCAGCCTTGCAACATAACAAGACCCTGTCTTAACATATTTTTAAAAATAAGTTTAGAAACCAGACTAGGTATAGATAGAAAATAACACAAGAAAAAAAAGGAAGAAAGAAGAGAAAAATTGTCTGAATGATGTTATGGAGCAGACAAAATATGTAACCAAAGATATACCCATAAAAATGTAAAAACTAACACTTAAGAAAGCAATTCATTTTACATAACAAAAGTACAAGGCAGAGATATAAGATCACAGAGATAAGATGATAATAATGACATGAAAAAAGTGAAAAATAAAAATATAACCAGGGTACCTAACCCTGGGTGGTTATTTAGCCTTCGAAAAACACAGATCAGGCCATATTCTAGAAGTGGCTACCATAAGACTTTCAAATATCAGCTGTCTCGATAGCACTAGTGAGTTTTTGTTGTTTTTTGTTTTGTTTTGTTTTTGAGACAGAGTCTCGATCTGTTGGCCAGGCTGGAATGCAGTGGTGCAATCTTGGCTCACTGCAAGCTCTGCCTTCCGGGTTCACGCCATTCTCCTGGCTTAGCCTCCCGAGTAGCTGGGACTAGAGGCGCCCACCACCATGCCTGGCTAATTTTTTTGTATTTTTAGTAGAGACGGGGTCTCACTGTGTTAGCCAGGATGGTCTCAATCTCCTGACCTCGTGATCCACCCGCCTCGGCCTCCCAAAGTGCTGGGATTACAGGCATGAGCCACTGCGCCCGGCCACTAGTGAGTTTGTTAATCAACATTGTTGACAAAAAGAAAAGCAAACTCTGTAAAATATTTAAAGCGGTTTATTCCAAGCTAACATGCATGACTGTGGCCCGGGGAATAGTCTTGGGAGGTCCTGAGAAAGCGTGCCAAAGGCAGTAAGGTTACAGTTTGGTTTTATATCAAACTGTATAAACTTTTGGGAAGACCGAAGTTACAGGTAAAGACATAAATCAATATGTGGAATACATAAATTATACATTGATTCAGCCCAGAAAGGCAGAACATCTTGAAGTGGAGGGCTCACAGGTTATAGGTGGATTCAAAGATTTTCTGATTGGCAATTGGTTGAAAGAGTTAAGCTTTGTCTAAAAATCTGAAGTCAGTAGGAAGAAATAGTTAAGATAAGAAGTGTTGTGGAAGCCAAGGTTCTTCTATGTAGATGAAGCCTCTAGGTAGCCTACTTCAGACAGAATAGATGATAAATGTCTCTTTTCAGACCTTAAAAGGTGTCAGACTCTTAGTTAATCTCTCCTATATCTAAGGAAGACCTGACTGTAATAATGAAGATTTTCTATGGATGCAAACTTCCCCTGCAAAAGATACCTTTGCAGGGCCATTTAAAAATATGTCAAAGAAATGTATTTTGAGGGAAAATGTTTTTATTTCCCTCATGGTCTGCTGTCATGGGATGCTGTACCAGTCAGATTGCAATTTGGTATTGTATTGCCAGAGGCTGTTTTGTCAGTCTTGTGATCTGTAATTTAATGTTAATGCTGGTCAGCTATGTCTGAACTCCAAAAGAGAGGAGGTATAACAAGGTGTGTTTCACTTCCCTTCCTGTTACGGCCTGGAATTTAGTTTTTCAGGATTCTCTGGGATCCCCTTGGCCAAGCCTAAAATTCTGTTCAGTTGGTTGGGGGCTTAGGATTTTATTTTTGATTTACAACTTTAAGAATATATGAGTGGTGTTCGAACTAAGTGTTTTGACTAGAGATATTGTACAAGTGTATGAAGTGGCTTAAGAATCTAGTTAAGGGCTGGGTGGAGTGGCTCATGCCCATAATCCCAGCACTTCGGGAGGCCAAGGCAGGTGCATCACTTGAGGCCAGGAGTTTGAGACCAACCTGGCCAACATGGTGAAACCCTGTCTCTATTAAAAATACAAAAACTAGTCAGGCATGGTGGTATGCACCTGTAACCCCAGCTACTTGGGAGGCTGAGGTGGGAGGATCTCGTGAGCCCAGGAGGTGAAGGTTGCAGTGAGGCAAGATCACACCACTGCACTCCACTCTGGGCAACACAGTGAGACCTTGTCTTTTAAAAAAAAAAAAAAACAAAAAAAAAAACTAGTTAGGCCAGTAGCCTATACCTGTCAGAGGAATTCGAACCAGAGATACTCCATTTTGAGTGAGGGCTAGGAAAATGAGGCTGAGACTTGCTTGGCTGCATTCTCAGAAAAATAGGCATTCCTAGCCTCTAGATGTTACAGTTAAGGGAACAAATTAAGTTTACTAAAACAGATCCAGAAGAACAAAGGCATTCCTAATTTTGCTTTAAAGATGATAATCTCTATTCTTGCAAAATATAGTAATTAAGAAAATTAATTCTTTATCACAAACCCTTGTAGCAGAGCACATCTCCCCATATACACAAGCATTGTACCTAGGGTAGATGGGTTCCTCCTCTTACTTTTGGGAACGTCCTGCTCTATCTATGGAGTAGCTGTCCTTTCACCACTTTACTTTCTTAACAAACTCCCTTTTGCTTTGCACTGCGGACTCGGCCTGAATTCTTTCTTGGGTGAGATCCAAGAATCCTCTCTTGGGGTCTGGATCGGGGCCCCTTTCCTGTAACATACCCATTGGAGTGGCATTCTCCACCCAGGGCTAAAATTCAGTCCTGGTTCCGGTCACTAAGCTATCAGAGGGTTCTGTCCCTTGATTCCAATCTGAAGTTTAGCTGAACCTTGTTGTCCATCATATCCGAATTCAGTGAACCCTTCTGCCAAAAGGTGGGGAACTGGAACTTCCCCAGGCATCTAAGTAATCATATGATTGTCTTGTTAATATGAAATATTTGTACATGTGGCCAAATTTATTGTAGCAGACTAGTGGGTAGACAGCCTGAGAGGAGGAGAGCTGTAGTGAATGTGAATACACATCCCAGTGTTAGTGATATGGCTCTGATGAGTGGAGGAACACCAGGGCTCTTGTCTCACGCGAATTAGATAAAATGACACAGACACACGTAGAGTGGTTTTTAAGGAGTGAAGAGTTTAATAGGCAAGAAAGAAGGGAGAAGATGGAAGAAGCTCCCCCGTATAAAGACAAAGGGGAAGTGTGTAATGAAAAGGGTTGGGATGAGTTAGGGAGGGCTAGTGTGGAAGCAGCTTTTAGGGCTGTTTTTTAAGGAATGGAAAGGGGAGTAGGGGAAGGATTTAGGATTTCTGGGGTCAGCTAGGTTTATCTAGAACAGAATGGTTGTGGAGGGAGGTATTGAGGATAGGAGAGTATATGGGTTTGGCACCATGGGGTAGATAGGCAAGACAATTTGGTTGATAAGGTGCAGATCCTGAACTAACCTGTAAGACTTGTCTGGTTTTCGGACAGGTAAAATGGGGGAATTGTAACGAGAGTTCATAGGCTTTAAAAGGCCATGCTGTAACAGGTGAGTGATAACAGGCTTTAATCCTTTTAAAGCGTGCTGTGGGATGGGATATTGGCATTAAGCAGGGTAAGGGTGATTAGGTTTTAATGGGATGGTAAGGGGTGCATGACCTGTTACCCAGGAGGGAGTAGAGGTATCCTATACTTGTGGATTAAGGTGGGGAGATACAAGGGGAGGATGTGAAGGAGGCTTTGAACTGGGGAAAAGGGCGGCAATGAGGTGTGGCTGTAGCCTAGGAATAGTCAGGGAAGCAGATAATTTAGTTAAAATATCTTGATCTAATAAGGGAGCTGGGCAGGTGGGGATAACTAAAAAGGAATGTATAAAAGAATATTGTCCAAATTGGCACCAGAGTTGGGAAGTTTTAAGAGGTTTAGAAGCCCGGCCATCAACACCCACAATAGTTATGGAGGCAAAGGAAACAAGTCCTTGAAAAGAAGGTCATGTGGAGTGGGTAGCCTCCGTATCGATTAAGAAGGGGGCGAACTTACCCTCCACAAGTGTCTGTGATGGTCCAGGAGGCTTCTGAGGTGATTGGGGCAGCATAAGTCTTCAGCCGCTAAGCCAAGAGGATCTGGGAAGGCGTCAGTCAGAGAGCCTTGGGCCAGAGTTCCAGGGGCTCTGGGAGTGGCTGCCAGGAGAGCTGGACAGTCTGACTTCCCGTGGGGTCCCACACAGATGGGACATGGCTTAGGAGGAATCCCGGGCTGCAGGCATTCCTTGGCCCAGTAGCCAGATTTCCAGCACTTGAAGAAAGATCCTGGGGGAGGGGGAGGCGGTCCTGGAGGAACACCTGGCCGCTGTGGTTCAGGCATTTTGAAGTTCTTGTGTGTTGGAGATGAGGCTGGAGTTTCTCTCACAGTGGAGGAAAGTAATTGCAACTCAGAAATACGTTGCTACTTGGCTGCCTCTACTCTATTTTTGTACCCCTTGAAGGTGAGGCTAATTAAGTCTTGTGGGATTTGAGGGCCAGAATCTAATTTTTGGAGCTTTTTCTAATGTCAGGAATGGGTTGGGTAATAAAATGCATATTGAGAATAAGACGGCCTTCTGGCCTCTCTGGGTCTAGGGCAGTAAAGCGTCTGAGGGTTGTTGCCAAATGGGCCATGAACTGGGTTGAGTTTTTATATTTGATGAAAAAGAGCCTAAACGCTAACTGATTCGGGAGAGGTCGGATAAAGAAAAAGGAGCGTTAACCTTGACTATGCCTTTAGCTCCAGCCACCTCTTTAAGAGGAAATGGTTGGGCAGGTGGGGGAGGGCTAGTTGCAGAACAAGTAACCTGGACCGGGTGTGAGGAGGGGAGGTGATAAAAGGATTATAGGGTGGGGAGTGGAGGCTGAAGAAGAATTGGGACCTGGCTCAGCCTGGCGAGGACCAGCCTGAGGAGGAGGAGAGAGGTCAGATGGGTCCGTGGAAAAGGATTCGAAGGACTCAGATCTTGGGGTGGAGACTGAAGGAACAGACAGGAGAGAAAGAAGAAAGATTTGGGACAACTCGCATTGGGAGCAGAGACTAGGGAGGGACCAATGTGTAAAAGCATGCCGGCAAGTCAGGTACCTTGAACCATTTGCCCATTTTTCAACAAAAATCATCCAGGTCTTGTAAAATGGAGAAATCAAAAGTGCCGTTTTCTGGATAGTTAGAACCATTATAGAGTTTGTATTGGGGCCAAGCAGTGTTGCAAAAGAAAATAAGATGCTTAGGTTTTAGGTCAGGTGAGAGTTGAAGAGGTTTTACGTTTTTGAGAACACAGGCTAAGGGAGAAGAAGCGGGAATGGAGGGTGGAAGGTTGCCCATAGTGAAGGAGGCAAGCCAAGAGAAAAGAGAGGGTAGAGACACGGAGAAGGGGGGTGGTGAGCAGCTAAAGCAGGTGTCCCTCCAATTGACTTGCCACCAAGGGAATGTGGGTGAATGATCAAGGCAGGCGTCCCCGCGGTGATCAGACACCGGTGGAGTGTGGGTGAATGATCAGGCAGGCGTCCCCGCGGTGATCAGACACCGGTGGAGTGTGGGTGAATAGTCAGGCAGGCGTCCCGGCGGTGATCAGACACCGGTGGAGTGTGGGTGAATGATCAGGCAGGCGTCCCCGTGGTGATCAGACACCGGTGGAGTGTGGGTGAATGATCAGGCAGGCGTCCCTGCATGATTAAACACCAAGGGAAGACTGTCTTCTTGAGTCTGTGACTGGTGCTGGAGTTTTGGGTCCATGGATAAAACGTGTCTCCTTTGTCTCTAATAGAGAGGAAAAAGAACTGGAATTGGAAGGACAGGGAGACTGAAGGGTAGTGAGAGAGGAAGATTGAAGGGTAGCAAGAGAGGCTGGAGAAGAGGTGAAAAGACAGCTTACCCGATTTGAAATTGGTGAGATGTTCCTTGGGCTAGTTGGTCTGAGGACTCGAGGTTGTAGGTGGATCTCCTCACAGAGTGAGGGAGAGGACAGGGGACTGGTGTCCCAAAGAAGTCCGGGTCTGTGGCACCAAATGTCATGTGCGTCCATGTGAAGAGACCACCAAACAGGCTTTGTGTGAGGAACAAGGCTGTTTATTTCACCTGGGTGCAGGTGGGCTGAGTCCGAAAAGAGAGTCAGTAAAGGTAGATAGGGGTGGGGCCGTTTTATAGGATTTGGGTGGGTAGTGGAAAATTACAGTCAAAGGCGATGTTCTCTGGCAGGCAGGGGCAGGGGTCACAAGGTGCTCAGTCAGGGAGCTTCTGAGCCAGCAGAAGGAATTTCACAAGGTAATGTCATCAGGAACCGGCCATTTTCACTTCTTTTGTGATTCTTCAGTTGCTTCAGGCCATCTGGATGTATATATGCAGGTCACAGGGGATATTATGGCTTAGCTTGGGCTCAGAGGCCTGACAATGTTTGCCTCTTGGGCTCATTCAAATTCCAAAGAGAATCATTTACAGGTTACTGCCTCCAGGTTCATTCACCTCCACTAACAATCATTTACTACTCCTCAAAATTGCCACACCTCAAGTCTCCCTTTCCCCTGTGAAGTGTATAGTAGCATCTGGACCTCACTGGGTTACTGGGAAATCATTCTCATGTGACTCCCCTGTGCTTAAGCAGGTTAAATAAGTTTCACATGCCTTTTTCTATATCCGCTTATTGTCAGTTTATTTTCAGTGAACATTTTGAAGGCAGAGGGGAAGCGTTCCCTTGGCCCCTACATCTCGGTGCCCAGAACAGACCCAGTTTATCCCATTGTCCCCATAATTGTAATTGTTAATAGTGCCCTCCTTCATTCTCAAAATGTCTCATTTGGGATGAAAACTTATGTGGTCATCTTATCTATAACTCTCATCTACCTATACCTAGTAGGGACTGCATGTATCTGCCCAAAAGAACCTAATAATTGTGAATGGCAAAATAGGCCAACCAACACCAAAACCTTTGTAAGAGTTCATAGTTCTGATCAATAGCCAAGAAATAATAAAATTGATAGGCAAGCTGAGATTGTCAACCCCAGCCTTATTAAATGTTTAACCTAACTGAACAAATGAGCTACCAGAAACTCAATATTTCAATATCCTTGAAGTAGAAAATTACTCTTTGAACAAATCAATATCTTAGGGGCATGTGTTTAAAACACTGGCCTAGCTACCTAGAACTTTGAAAGATTAACATTTCCATGATGTGCCTGACAATTCAATCGACGTTATAAAGTGCTTCTCAGGCTTCCTGGGACAATGTTTCCCAAAGTGTACCATGCAGATCCTTTCTTCAGAACCGGGGCTTGTTAAAATCCAGACTTGAAAACAAATGGAAATTCACAACAAAAACAAAGTTTCATCCCCAAACCAGACCAACAAAATTGGGTTAAGGAGGTAGAACCTCTGTTATTACACTTTTAGTAATGCCCTAATGATTATGTGCCTACATTTTGAGAACCACTGCTCTACTGGGTTCTAAAAGCTGGAAGATTCCATAAGATTCCTTAGTTCTTGGCCAACTGCAATGTAGACGTCAGAATATTTCTCATGGTCTACGCCCAGAGGTACGCTGATGAATGTTTATCAAATTATTCTCCAGGGGGAAAAAAAAATCTTTTAAACTGCGTTTGTGTAAAGTTTGTATAGCACACACTTTACAAGTAAAATAAAATATGCAATACTCTTTTGTAAATTCCAAAAAGTCAATTGATTCTCAGGGTAGTTTGATTTTTGCTGAGCTCTTGTATAGAAAACAAACCTATGTTGCAACTGATAAGCAAGAATAATTTTAGTATGAATGCTGGTTGATATTTTTGTTTCTATTAAGGAGGAAGAGGAAGTGAGAAAACACATGTTGGATCTTCACTAGTTCATCAGTGATATAGGCAACTTCTTTGTTGAACTGGGTTAACAGTTGAAAAGTGTTAACACTTTTCAGATACTGCAGGAATATTTTCCTAAACTATTTGTGCTACTCCTAATAGCTACAAATACGCAACACTTTTAAATTTAATACGCATCACTAACATTTTCTCCAACACTTTCTTAGGTCTAGCATAGACAACAAAAATAAATCAAGCCCTGGTGTATAGCATTTGCCGATTTTCCTGAGGTAAACATTCCACTATTATCGATTTCAAGCTACCAGCAAGTCACTGAATGCGGGGTTGGCAAGAGATGAGCAGAAACACACCATTACATATTTCCAGGATACAGATGCAATAGAAATAATCTTGAGTAATATTTACAAGGTAATTTTGAGTGCTTTATTACCTTTACTTTTAATATATTCAGTTGTAGGTTTATGTAGTTTAATTTTTTTATTAGTGTCTAACAATCTGTTCAATTTAATATTCAGCTGAGTGGTTTAAATATGAGATACCACTGTGATTATGCCTCCTTCTCATTCTTGTTATTCCTTTGCTCCTCAGACTTTTTTATAAGCCCATGGCCCTAAACTCTCAAGAAGGGAATGAGTGTCCTTAGAATGTGACCTTCCTCTCCACCTTGTCCCACACCTGCTAAGACACAGAGTGGAAGGAGCTGAGAAGCCAGAGACCCACTTTAGATCCAGAAGCATAAGCAGCAGTTGCAGAGAGGCACACAGACTAACCACCCCTCTCTCAAGAAGAGTTGTTTCAAGTACAAGTTTGGAATCTTCTGTCTGAAAACGGGGTCTTTTGATCTCTCCCCACTTTGGTGCGGTATGCTCTGATTAGTGCCGGGATTGAGATGGAACAAACCATGGTAGCTGTCAATGGCACAAGGACCCCATCTGCTCCAGACTTGGCTGACCCTGGCTCTTGTACTCCCTGCCACCCACCCCTACACCCTGTCTTCCCTCCTTCTCCAATTACAAGAGAGCTTCATTTGAAACACCCTTGCTCCCATTTCTTTATCTGCAGCAGGGCTGAATTGAACTTTCCTATGTCCAAATGCCCATTCGCTGAATAAAAAGTTATTTTGAAACCAGACTTTCTAATCAACAGATACTCTATACAGTGAATAGCATGTCTTTATTCTATTTACAGTACATTTGTTATAAATATAATACATTTTTGAAAAGCTTATTTTTAATTAACTTGAGATTTATATTTTAAACAGATCAACTCAATTGTTAACGTTATATAATAAAGAATATGATAATTTTAATGACAAAAATTGTATTGTGAAATAGTACACTCTACTGAGATGAATGAGGGGGAAAAAAGTCAAAACTCCTTTCAAAACTATATTCAAAGCATCAGAAAAAATTTTTTTTTCTTTTTACAAAGTTATGTATAAGCCATAGGGACCACCAGATACTGAAATATGAAGACTCTATGACCAAAGTTCAAAACTGATTTTAAGGAACTGTGTGAAGCAAGACAGGAAAATTTGTATTTAACACTCTATAGAACTTCACAGTAAAGCTGGAATTTAGAGACTAATGGCTTAACAGGAGTACTGCCAACGCCTTTCCTTTCTCAGAATCATCTCCTAATATTCATATGCCATTGACAAGTTGTAACAGCAGACTTAGACTTTGTGTTTTCTTAAGATGGGGCTTAATAAGGTGCACAGATAAATGTTGAAATCCTGTATTATGAGCATGTAAATTATTCTCAGGGTTTAAAGAAATACAGAAAAGAATATAAGTATTCTCAGTCCAACGTGCTTTGCATCATAAACAAAATGACAAGTCAAAGTATTTTGCAGGGATAAGATATCAATCAACCTCCATAACAAGTTAGGTATATCAAATACTGCTGTAAAGCCCATCCAGCACAAACTGATTATCGTGGATTTCAGTACAAATGTCCAAGTTGTCACACATTATTGATGATGATCAGGGCAGGCATGGAATTCTGCTGACTTGTTTCAAACACTGTAACTTGGTCCGATAACTTGGCAAATACCCTAGGAGTTCCAAGGTTATAAACACCTGTATGAACAAAGCACGCTTTCAGCTGCAGACTATGAATCTCCTGGCTTTTAAGTTGAAGTTTATATTGTGTTTGTCCAAGCCACGTGAATGACCCATGGATTTCCAGTGCTTCTGGACTAAGGGAGGAGGAAAATGGTAAGTTGCAGGATTTTTTCTTTATAATTTTTTTCCCCAAAGTCACATTAACATATCCCTTTCTGCCGGGCACGGTGGCTCACGCCTATGATCCCAGCACTTTGGGAGGCCGAGGCAGGTGGATCACCTGAGGTTAGGAGTTCAAGACCAGTCTACCAACATAATGAAGCCCCATCTCTACTAAAAATACAAAATTAGCCGGGTATGGTGGTACATGCTCATAATCCCAGCCACTCAGGAGGCTGAGGCAGGAGAATCGCTTGAACCTGGGAGGTGGAGGTTGCAGTGAGCTGAGATTGCGTCACTCCACTCTAGCCCATGACAGAGCAAGACTCCATCTCAAGAAAAAAACAAACATACATATGCCTTTCATCTAACAATTCTATTTCTAAAAATTATTTTATGAAGCCAATTGTTTATTAATAGCAACATCATTACTATAACAGCTAACATTTATTATTAATAGTTACTATTTTCTAGGCACAATGCTAAGAGTGGATTATTTCATTTAATGCCCATAAGAGTATATTAGAACTTGGTTTCAAATCTAAGCTTTTAAACCCTTAGTTAGCCATATATAAATGTGTGTACATGAATGCTTATAATATTGAAACTGTTTATAATATTGAAAAATGGAAAACAATCCAGTACCCCCAATAAAGTATTGTTAATAAATTTATGATACACAAAATCATATATATAGGTGTGTGTTTGGATTTCAGAGAACTGTCTCAGATCCTGTTTGGGGTGTTATACAAAAATATTAAGTGCATGCTTCATAGTATTTTTCCAAAAATTCAAAAATTTCTGAATTCCCAAAAGCATTTGGCTCTAGGAGTATGTGATGTGGGATTGTGGAACTGAATTTTTTTTAAGTACTATTTTATAATCAAGAAAAAAAATCTTTAATATTTAAAACCTCTGTAACACATCTGTAAGCCTTCTGTATTACCAAACAAAAAACCAGGACATGCTTTAGTAACTTTCTTATCCATGAAATTATTTGCATAATTTCAAAATATTAAATTGCTCCCAAATCACTCTGAACCTTAAACTACAAAATAACCTTGCACTAAACAAATCTTTACCTTGTTGTTTTATGCCGAAGATCAACTATGACATCTACATCAGCCTTAGAACAATTGGAAAGCAAAAGGGTGACTGGTACTAAACAAAGGCTATGGAAGAAAAATAAACAAAAAAGTTATATACTTTTTTCTTCTTAAAAGCAATTTTCCTGAAAATAACACTTAAGAATATGTAACAGAGCATAAGCTCCTTAAAAACAACCAGATTCAAGAAGGAAAGAGATCAAGTTCCAAAATCACTCAAGACAAATTGTTTTGTAAATAAAAAATATATTAATACAATGACAATACTAAATATCAGAATATATACATTCATAGAACTATTTTATTTTCATTTATTACAGTTAATCTAAAAATAAAGATGTTTCTAGATATTTCACAAAATTAAAAACAAAATTTCAACTTAAATCAATGAAGAAAAAGTAAACCATGAAAATGCCAACAACTAATACTGTTATCTTTGTGCTTATTAAAAATTACTTAATTCTGAGAACTTGGCCTAGACTGACATTTGTTTTTCTATCAAATTTGCAAAACATCATGTTCTGAAGAACATGAGAATGATTTCTATATAGTTGTGAGGAAATCCCTTTAGAGTGGATTCATTTTGCTCAGGTAGCCTACTTTCTGATACCATGTTATAATTTAATAAATTACTAAAGCGTAGGAAAAAAGACAGGCAGTGATAGAAGAGGACATGTGAATAGAGTAGTACAGATTTCAAATCAAGAATGCAAGAAATGAACATAACATATGTACAAATGAAGCACGGTTATATACTATTATAGACATTTTACTCTATAAACACAAAGATAGTAAAGAAGAAAAAAATAGTAACCGTGTAAGTTCATACACATTAACTTTTAAATTCTGCTCAGATAATATATTTTACACTTTCAGAAATTTTATATCTTCTTACTGAGAAATACTTTTTAAACAATACTGCAAACTGCAAACCTCAGGTTTCCCTAAGCAAAAACTAAGATGATTTAAAAACCATACCAGGTTGTACTGATGCTATGCCCTAACTTCCCCCCCAAACTTCTCATGTAGCAAGAAGGGCAACAGAGACTACTGGGTAGGTGTCCAGTCAGTCTGAAGCATCTCATTAAATTAAATTTCAATTGCGCAATTTGTAGCCCAAAGTAAATATTCAGGAACTTATGCTATTCTGTTCCCATTTGATCCTCAAATGTCAAATTCTTTGTACCTTATCCAAATGCTTCTAGTAGAGGAAGAACTGTGAACATCTGGATATCTCCTGGTCCAAAGTGAAACTCATCATCTTCATTCCAGTGAAGAGTACCCCCATCTACCCCGGCAAACTGTAAGTATCATACTGACTCCTCCTAACACTCACTAACCTCCACTCCCAATGTTCTTCACAAATTCCTGCCAATTCTCTCACCTACACTTCTCTGGAACTTGGTTACTTCACTGTATCTCATTTTCCTTACAAATTCAAGTCTTATGTCTCATTTTACTGCAAGAGCCTCTTAATTAGCACCACAATGCAATCTATTCTTTAACCATGTTTCTCACACTTGAGCATGCACCAGAAATACCTGGCAAGCTTGTAAAAAAAAAAAAAAAAAAAAAAAAAACCTGCTGGGCCTACTCTCAGAGATTCTAATTCCATAGGTCTGGGGTGTGGCCCCAAAAATTGCATTTCTAGGCTGGGCACAGTGGCTCACACTTGTAATCCCAGCATTTTGGGAGGCTGAGGTGGCCGGATTATGAGGTCAGGAGATCAAGACAAACCTGGCTAACACAGTGAAACCCCGTCTCTACTAAAAATACAAAAATTAGCCGGGCGCGGTTGCGGGCGCCTGTAGTCCCAGCTACTTAGGAGGCTGAGGCAGGAGAATGAACCCAGGAGGCGGAGTTTGTAGTGAGCCGAGATGGCGCCACTGCACTCCAGCCTGGGCGACAGAGCGAGACTCCGTCTCAAAAAAAAAAAAAAAGAAAAAAAAGAAATTGCATTTCTGAGTTCCCAGATGATACTAATGCTCCTGGTCTGGGACCACATTTTGGTGGTGGTGATGGTGGTTTATTTATTTATTCTTTGAGATGCAGTTTTGCTCTTGTCACCCAAGCTGGAGTGCAATGGTGCAATATTGGCTCACTGCACCCTCCGCTTCCCAGGTTCAAGCTATTCTGCCTCAGCCTCCCAAGTAGCTGGGATTGCAAGGTGCTCGCCACCACACCCAGCTAATTTTTTAATTCTTTAATAGAGAGGGGTTTCACCATGTTGACTAGGCTGGTCTTGAACTCCTGACCTCAGGTGATCTGCCTGCCTTGGCCTCCCAAAGTGCTGGGATTACAGGTGTGGGCCACCAGGCCTGGCCCGGGGACAACATTTTGAAAACTGCTTTACACAGTAGTTTTTCTAAAATGCTAATCTAATGAACCACAAACAGGGCTGAGAAATCAAAGTTCTGACAACTATTCTCCCACCGCTGCACCCAATGAAAAAGCTGGGCCCTAGAGTCAGACTGCTACCTGCACCTCAGTTTTCTCAACTGTAAACTGCAAAGAATAATAATTGATTCTACCTCTTGGGTTTGTTGTGGTGATTAGGTAAGACAAAACATGTTAAGTGCTGAGAATAGTGACTAGCATATGTTCAAAAGCTCCAGAAACATTATTTAATATAACAACTCATGCTCATGGCAGCTAAACCCAGTATGATTTTATCTTTGTTATCTCCTGTCACCTATTCTTTATTCTAATCTCATACCTCTACTGCTCTGTGTCCCACTACCATGACCAAACCTCCTACTGTCCCATTTCCTCACATTTCTACTTGTTTTCTGAAACCCCCATTAAATTAAGAATGCTTCCCTATATCCTCCATGTCTTCTCTTTGTGTTTCTACATCTATCTTTAACTGTATCATCCTCTCAACAAAAGATGCTGTATTTCTTCCAACATCTTCCATATCTCGGGGTGACTGATATAGTTCTTAATGATTTCTTCCTACTACCTCTCCTGTAAAGATGCCTCCACTCTTTCATCATAAACTACCTTAAAGTTTGTATTCTTTTTTCTGTTCTCATTCCAATAAACTAACACAGTGAGACAGCGAGAATTCTTTGGGGAAGGGGGAGGAAATTGATTTTTTGAAATATTTGAGGTAAAGATGAAGCATGTGTAGTTTGAACATCTCCTTTACTTCCCATTTGTGAATTCACCTGCTGTATCGGTCAAGCAGAGCCATACACCTAGTAAGACACTATTCTCTGGCTACCTCTTTTGTACCATCTATTGGCATAATTTTAAAAGTGTCAGGGAAGTTTGTTTTCTTCCTTCAACTCCAAGTCTTGTCATCATTTTGGACAACTTCACTGTGTAGGTAGATGACTTATTCAATACCTTCCCAAATCCTGGACCTACCATCTCCACAATCTTCAGTACTATTCAAAACTCAGCCACACAACTTCCATGACCAAACCAGGAAATTTTTCCCTATCACATTAGACAACTATCCCTAACATAATACTCGGTTACCCCACTCTGACCACCATCTCCCATCTCTCTAGCTTTCTCAATTATACTCTCTCATCTGTTTTTGAGTTTTACACGGACACCCAATCACTTGATCCTTCATTTCAATGGTTCTCAACCTTGGTTACTGTGGTAACTGTGAGTACTACTTAGCAGTTATTCACACCCACTGTGGGACTGTGAATAATCCTTGTTGATTATGGAAGTGAGGCTATTTGGCCAATGAAATATTAGTATCTTTTGATGCAAGCAAAAGTCTCAAATGTGCTTTTGCAATTTGGCTCATTTTTTATACTCCGGAGCCATGCCACCAGAACATACTCCAGGTAGCAGTTGCTCCTCTGAACTGGGCCCAAAATATATGTGGCACTGACGTGAACCCAAGTTTCTTCAGGTGCCAAATCCAAACAGCACATAGACCAAAGCAGAGCTACAGCCAAATTATCAACCAGCAGACCCATGAGTATGGAAATAAATGCTTTGTTTTAAGCTACTGATTTCTGAAATGATTTGTTATGAAGCATTATTGTGGCAACAATGACTAATAGAGATGGACATAGGTATGATCTGAAGACATTTTAAAACTAGAGATGCCTGAACCCTGCTTCCAGAGAATCTGACTGAATCATTCAGCCCGAGCATTGGAAATTTCAGAAATTCCCAAGTGATTCTAATGTGCAGCCAAGGAGAAAACCGCCACATTTTATCCTTGAACCTGCCTTGTTTTTACATACTTCCATGCAGAGTTTTGATTTTGGAATGCTTCATTTAACCCACTCTTCTACTTTAGTTTGATCAAAACTTTCCTGTTTCACATAGATTCTATAGGGTTTTTTAACCCCAGTAGAATGATGTAGAGAACTCCTAAACATACTAGCCTGTAAATGTAGCAAAGGTTTTAAACACTAAGGTTAAAAAGAAGCACCAACGGTATTCAGAAAGTACATGAAGCAGGACAGGTTTAATAAACAGAGCTGAAGTAGAAGATTGGGTTAAAATGAATCAGGGAATCAAAATTGCTCATAGAAGTGTATGAGATTCAATAAGGATAAAATATAAACATTTTTACTTTCACTTATGGTTGCATATTAGGATTACCTGGAGAACTTAAGAAAAATCCAGATGCCAAGCCCTACTCTGGGCCAATCAAATTGGAACCTCTGGGGGTAGGACTGAATGAAGCACCCTTCAGTTTTGTTTTGTTTTTTTTTTTTTTTTGTGGAGACACAGTCTTGCTCTGTTGCCAAGGCTGGAGTGCAGTGGCACGATCTTGGCTCACTGCAAGCTCTGCCTTCTGGGTTCACATCATTCTCCTGCCTCAGCCTCCTGAGTAGCTGGGACTACAGCTGCCTGCCACCATGCCCGGCTAACTTTTTTGTATTTTTAGTAGAGACGGGGTTTCACCGTGTTAGCCAGGATGGTCTCCATCTCCTGACCTCGTGATCCACCCGCCCTGGCCTCCCAAAGTGCTGGGATTACAGGCATGAGCCACCGCACCCGGCCCATCCTTCAGTATTTCTTACATTTTCCCAGGTGAACCCTGCACACATCTGTATCGGAGAAAGGAACAAAGAATGAGTAGTGGGTGGGCAACATTAAGATCACGACAAAGACTTAAGACCACACGTATTTAAAAAATAACTTAGGATAAAATTTTTTAAAGATCCAACAAAAGTAAGTGCTGATGAAGGTATCAAGCAGAAGGAATTCGCATATGCTGCTATTGGGATATGCAAATTAGTGAAACCACTTTGGAAAAGTTCCTATGTAAAAAAAAAAGGCAAGCACAGATGTACAAGGAAAGGTGCAGAATTATTATTCACAGCAGAATTCAAAATAGTTCAAACCAGAAACTATTCTATGGCTGAGCGTGGTGGCTCATGCCTGTGATCCCAGCACTTTGGGAGGCCGAGGCGGGCAGATTGCTTGAGCCCAGGAATTCGAGACCAGCCGGGCCAACATGGTAAAACTCCATCTCTACTAAAAATAGCAAAGTTGGCTGAGCTGCTGGTGCACGGTGCACACCTGTAATCCCAGTTACTCAAAGGCTGAGGCATGAGAATCACTTGAACCTGGGAGGCAGAGTTTGCAGTGTGAGCCAAGATCGTACCACTGCACTCCAGCCAGGGCAACAGACTGTGACTCTGTCTCAGAAAAATTTTTAAAAAAGAAAAAGAAGAAGAAGAAAAAAGAAAATATTTTAAAAGTCCATTAACACTTAAGTAGATAAACTAATTCTGGTATATCCAAACATATTCATACGCAATGAAAATCAATTCTACAGGTTCATGCAATGGCTGACTCTTACTAATATAGTATTAAATGAAAGAAGCTAGACATACGAATATACTCTGTATAATTCTACTTGCATAGAGATTACAGAGGTAATTATTTACGTGTTAGCTTTGTAAAAAAAAAAAAAAAAATCACTTAAAAAAATAAAAAAGAGAGACAGGGTCTTGCTGTTTTGCCCAGGCTAGAGTGCAGTGGTGCAAACACAGCTGACTGTAGCCTCAAACTAATGGGCTCAAGTGATCCTCCTGCCTCAGCCTCCCAAGTAGCTGGAACTACAGGTGTGTACTACCATGCCCAGCTCTAAGTTACTTTTTAAAATATTTTTCCTCTTAAAGTCACTGTCAAGGTCTTAATTTTGCTCAGTACTCCTTCTGTGCATCCTCAGCTAGCATCTTCTCAGTAGCTATCCTAAAATTTTACTTTTTTCAAATTCTCTACTCTTTACACTTATCTCCTAGATGAATTAGCTAACCTTGCTCTTATAACTACCCCCTAAAATGGAGGCACTCCATAATGTGTAAGGTCCCTTCTTTAGTGCAAAGCAAATCCTGTAATTCTTCAGAGCATGTATCTTTCCATCTACTAAGGATTTTGTTACTTTCCCTGTATCTCATCATTTTCTTCAAGACCACAAACATACCTATATCTTACCTAGTAAGAACAGATACTCCCTGATCCCTTTTCATAGCCCAGTTTCTTGAAAGGATGGTCAACATAGTATCTTTACTTTCTTACCTCCTATTTGCTTCTCAACCTATGATGTCATGCTTCTACCCCCTATACAGTGGCATTCTTCTCAAAAATCATGAATGATCTCCTTACTGTCAGATCCAATGACCTTTTGGCCCATTTACTATTTGACCTTTCTGTAGCATCTTAAACTATTAACCACTTCTGCTGAACTATTCTCACTTAACCTTTGAGATAGTTTTTTATTGGTCTTTTCTTCCTAATTTTTTAATTGGTCCTTTTCTTCAGTCTTCTTCACAGGCTTCTTTTTCCTTAGCTTCTTTCTCAGATGTCACTGTTCCACAGGTCACCACTCTCTTTCTGTTCTATTCCATCCTATCCCCATCCTCATCCAGGGTGACTTCACCAAAATTCATACCTTCAATTATTACTTAGATTGTTTCTAATAGGCTTCCCATCTTTTCTTATATGTGCAAAACTGGCAACCTTTTGAAATGTTGCCTGATTCAGGACTTATTTTTAGAATTTTAGAGGTTTATATATTCAAGCTATTTACCAAAATTACAAATATATCACATTTGCCATGAAGTTTAGTACTTAATAAATCTTAAATAACTGATATTGTCTATACTTGAACTGTTTAGTTCAAGTTTCTATAGACTCAAAAACATTCTAAATTTCCTCTTCAATATTTGGGTTAATGTCACTGCCAAAATAAAGAAAGAAACAAATACATGTGCCAATGTGTTGTAGAAAATTTTTAACAATAATAAAGCTCAAACCTTTTTTGATGAAATGGATGATTAAATGATTCTGGGTAATGAAGACTCGTTTTAATGAGACTAGAAAGCTGCTCTACTGATGGTCTTGAGGAAACTGTAGTGTTTTCTGGCCTGAAAAATTTCAATAGTTCCATTTCTGGTGGTTCCTGAGAAAAGAAAGAAAAAACATATGACACTAAGAACACTGCCTTGTTTAAAAAAAAAAAAAGCAAGCATAGTGTATACATACAAAAGCTAAAATCAGCAGAGATAATGTAATGCATGAACAGTACTTTTTCTGCTATTAAGCAAATAGCTGCTATCATTTGCAGTATAATCTAGGATTAAAAAATCAGTATCTGGAATCATTTATTCATTCCTTACTTATTACATGTTGGAGTTAGACTTGAATCTCAGTAGCTTTACATATTAGCTCTGTGATCTTGGATAAGTTACTTAATACTTTAATAATTAATTTCTTCATATGTAAAAAGTTCATGACAATAATAACTTCAAAGGTTGTTGTGATTCTCATATGATAATACTGCACAGGACTTAGAACTGCAGATATGCCATAGCATAGCACCTGTTTCAATAGCTGAAAATCTAAAACTGTCTTAATATTTCATTCTGAAAATATCCTGCTGCATTGTATAGATTATAGTGCTTCAACTATAGTAGCTGAAGGTTAAAATGCATGTGAAAAGTATTAACATAGCATTTGTCAGGCACATTATGACTATTTCAACAAATAATCATTATCATTTAATGAAAACAGAGGTCAGGAAGGGTGACTCACGCCTGTAATCCCAGCACTTCGGGAGGCTGAGGCAGGCAGATCACCTGAGGCCAGGAGTTGGAGACTAGCCTGGTCAACATGGTGAAACTCCATCTACTAAAACTATATAAATTAGCCAGGTGTGGTGGCACACACCTTTAATCCTAGCTACTCAGGAGGCTGAGGCAGGAGAATCACTTGAACCAGAGGTGGAGGTTGCAGTGAGCTAAAATTGCACCACTGCACTCCAACCTGGGCAACAGAGTGAGGCTCTGTGTCAAAACAAATGGAAAGACAGAGGGAGGGAGGGAGGCAGGGAGTTGGGGAGGGTGAGAGAGAGAGAGAAAGATGAAAGTGGAGAAACATCCCATTTCTACTATTATTTTATTTCTTGGTTAATTTTTTTTTCTCTATTTTCCCTCACCCCCCAGAAGAATATTTGATTTATAATTTTCTGATAGCTGAGTTTGATTTTGATCTATACCAGCAATTGGCAAACTATAGTCCACGGGCTAAATCTAGCCTGTGTCCTGTTTTTGTAAAGTTTTATTGAAACGCAGCCACATCCACTTGTTAACATACTGTCCATAGCTGCTCTTTGACTTCAATGACAGAAATGAGTGATTATGACATAGTCAATCTGGTGAGCAAAGCCTAAAATACTTCCTGGCCTTTTTCAGAATAAGTTTGCTGACCCCTTATCTACACAGTTGCAAAAGCAAGAGCTAACTTTGCTGGAAATAAAATAAAAGCTGGCACTGGTTCCAAATTCAGCCCATTAACAAGTAACAAATTAACCATATTATATTCAAGTAACACCCTGGGGCTACTGGTAAAAAAAAAAAAAAAAAAAAAAAAAAAGACAAATTTTACAAAACCCAAACAAAAAAAGATTATAACCTAGTCACTGGTAATAGACAAGCATATAATCATATGGTCAGAAATTTCATTTCTAGAAATCTGTCCCACAAAATATGTAAAAAGCAAAATATTTGAAACTGGTATGATATACAAATATATGAAAATTGACCAAAAATATCATATAGTAGTCAAATAAAGTTTAACAGCATGTTACAAATACATATATTCCAATACTTAATATTTGCATAAGCATGGAACATTTCTGGAATAGAAAAGGAACTTGACGATGGGTAACTTCAAAAAGTGGCCCTGAAGAGAGAAAAGCAAAGCAGAATTCGCTTTCTCATTTGTATATTTGATTTTTTGTCTTAAATTTTTTATCTTTCCAATTGACAGTTTGTGGATATTTTATTTTTTTGGAATAAAAATTACTACTTTTATAATAAAAATCTTTAAAAATCAGATAAACCAGAGTATATAAAAGAGAACAGAAGTGTGATTAAGGGGAAACCAGAGATAGAAACTATCCGATACAATGTAGTAGCCTTCACATGTGGGATGTAGGTGGAAGTATTTTTATGTTTAAAAAGAGGAAAATTAATTCAGAAATGTTAAAAAAAAATTGAAGATCTTTTTTAAGTGGCAGAGATTATATACAAATACAGTTCTATTTTGAACTACTGTGCTATACAGCTTTGGCAATTAAATTTTCCTTTTGCTAATCATATGACTTAAAATTACAATTTTATATGCCTTCTGTTGCCTAAACAGAGGAGTCAAATCATGAGGACTTCTACCTACACCTCACAGGGTTGGAATTTTAAGTACTGATGTGAACCAACACTTGACAAATACCAAATACCTAATTAATGGTATCTATTATTGTTATTTACCTATGTGGATTACTTTATCCCCCAGTATCTGATAATTTTCTCTAGCTGAATGTTTTTAAAATTTATTTTAAAAAATAAACTATCTCAGACTTGTTTTCTTTAAGAGACAGGGTCTTGCTATGTTGCCCAAGGTGGTCTTGAACTCCTGGCCTCAAGCAATCCTCCCACCTCAGTCTCCTTTGCAGCTGGGACTAAAGGCATGTACCACCACACTCAGCTTCTTTCAGACTTTAAGGAAATTTAGATTGGCCAATCAGAGATTTAAATACAAGACTAGTATACTCTCGGTACACAAGCATCTTGATGTATGTATGGGATAGTTGCCAGCTTTTCACAGGACTCAAAACATAACACTTATATTGGTGATTTTATCTTGGTCCAAGGTCAGCCATTTGGCCTTACAGAATCAGGTATTTAATCCCACCATTTTCTCGGAGTTAAGTAATGGTGAGATGTTAATCAGTACAACACAGTTAATGTGGATGAATGCCAATGTATAGTGATAAATATAACTTGCTATCAACTGAACAATGAGCACAGGCTTTCTGTTGGTAGAATACTCAGGAATCAAAGTTTCAGAACACTGATTACAAAGCACAAAATCAGACAAGGGACATTAGTGAGATAACATAAATGATGACTGGCATCAGGCTGATCACCTGCACAATGAAGATGTAACTACAGAGACAACAAATACTAATGTGGGTAAGCAGAACCTACTTATCCCATGAAAATGGTTGGATGAATATTGGCAATGTCTTTTTTTAATTCTGTAATTTTACAACTGACCAACTCCCCTACTGATGGACAGTTTCTTTCTTTACTTATACAGATGAGCAGCCCAAATCCAAAGATCCAAAATCTGAAATGCTCTGAAATCGGAAATGCTGCAAAATCCAAAAAATTTTGAGTGCTGACATGACACTCACAGGAAATGCTCTAAAAAGAGCATTTTGGATTTCAGATTTTCAGACTAGGGATGTTCACCTAGCAGGTATATGATGCAAATATTCCAAAATCCAAAACACTTTGGGTCCCAAGCATTTCAGAGAAGGGATACTCAATCTCTTCTTATTTTCTCTCAGGCTGAATTCAGTTTGTGTATGACTAGGAATGCTTTTTCAAATCTTGCATATTTCTGCAATTTTTGCAAAATTTATGCGATTTCAAATTTTGCATATTTCTGATCCATTACATAGTTGTTGTTTTTTATGTGAATAAATCACTTTATGAAAAGAAAAAGACCTAAAAGTGCAATATATTTTCAATGCAAAAAAAATTAATGTACAAAATTGTAAGATAAAAAGTAGAAAGACTTTCCTTTTATAAATTCTTAAGGAAAAATGTTTCTAAAACACTTTAAACTTACGGGTTGTATATTAATCTGCAATACAACCAATTTAGCAGGCTCTTAAATATTTAAAGATAACAAAAGGGAAATTATAATTCCTTTATTTTTATAATTATAACAACCACTCAATGAAACCTGTAGTTTATTAAACAATATCACCTCTTCTGTCTTTTTTCTTTTTTGGTTAAAATTTTACCATTCATTAAGTGAGCTGAATGAATATTTACATGAACTTAATATGTAATAAATGCATAAGCACACATATAAGTTCTGGAAATAGAATATGTGCTAAAGAAAACAGATTTTGTTGTTGCATTGGTAAAATAATACTGTGTACTATCTATTTGTGTGCAAACTATTAGTATGACAGAGCCACTCATATCTGGTTAAAATATTTTTGGTTTCTTAATGCAGTGGAATGAATTTGGTAACTCAGCTTTCTTTATTTGTTCATTTAATAATTACCAAGTACTTATTATGTGGTAGCACTATCCCAAGAGGTTGTAGTAAAATAGCAAATAAAGCAAAAATTTCAACCTCAATAAATAAGTCTACCTGAGGGATGGATGGAACAATGTGAAAACTGATAAATCACACATCCTCAATCAACAGATTTCTATTTGCTCTCAGACAATTTTAAAACTGACAATTATTATGAAATATTATAGCTGTACTTATTTCACAGAGTCTCATTTGTAAAATGAGGGTAATTCTACCTGCCTTGCTTACAGAGTATGAGGACCAAAGGAGAATAAAAGCCACTTTGTAACCTGTAAGAAACACAAATTCAATATGCTCTCAATCAGTTTGGGTACATATCCTTACTTTCCAGTACCATAAAATCTTCTGGCTCATCTTGCATTTTCTCTGCCCCAGCCCTAGAATCAAGCATTTTTCCAAGGAACTCTGGTTCCTTTTATTGGAGAATAGTCAGTAAGTTTTAAGATGAAATTTTTGCTGCAAATAAAAAAAACTACAAGTATACCAAACAATATGGGTAAACTTCACCAACACAGAAGTTAAATAAAAGAAGCTAAGGTATATATTGTATGACTATTTATATAAATTCAAAAGAAGTAGCTTTGCTTTTGACTTATAAGTCAGAAAGAAGTGACTAGAAGTTTGGTCTGGAAGAGAAAGATTTCTGATTGGAATGGAACAAATGCAGAACTTCTGGGGTGCTGGTTAGGTTCTATTTCTTGATCTGGGTCCTCGTTTGGAGTGTTCTTCAGTTTACGAAAATCCAATAAGCTATTTACTTTTCTGTACTTATGTTACATTTCAGCAAAAAGTTCAAAAATGTATTATTTATGTATTCAAGTCACCAAAAAAATACAAGCTATTTATTTGAGACTTCTAAATTATACTGAATACATTTCTATATACCACCTGTCAGGAGGAAAACACGTGAACAATAGCCTTAAAAGAATACCTGCAACCTTGCAGTGAGCCGAGATTGTGCCACTGCACTCCAGCCTGGTGACAGAGCGAGACTCTGTCTCCAAAAAAAGAAAGAAAGAAAGAAACCAGACATTTATACCACCACAAATTATCTCCGCACAAATTACTTATTATTATGAAAGGAAAAACAGTAACTTGACTGTGAAGACACATGGCACCACCTTAAATGATCCAATACTGATCATGAGACAAATTAACATCATGCGCTTTCTTACGCAACACATCACTTAGTATAAACTTAATCTAATCATGAGGAGACACGAGAAAAACCCAAAGAAGTATTACTCTAGAAAATAACTGGCCCAAGCTCTTCAAAAATGTCAATGTCATAATCAACAAATAAAGGCTAAGAAACTGTTTCAGATTAAAGGAGACTAAAGAGATATAACGACTGAATGCAAAGCATGATCCTAAACTAGATCCTGCATAGAAAAGAGCAAATAGTCACATGGATGGAATTAAAACCTTTGATGGCATTTAAATATGGATTATATATAAGAGTACTGCATCGATGTTAAACTTCCTGAATGTGGTAATGTTGTAGATTTTTTTTTTTAAATGTAAGAGATTTGTCTGTCTTGTCTTTCTTAGGAATACTCAATGAAGCATTATATCTAGGGACAGAGTGACAGGATGTCTGCAACTTACCTGAGAGTAATTAAGAATGATTAAGGGAAAAAAATTAATACATATGTAAATAACAACAAAGCAAATAATGCAAAATGTCAGCCACTAGTAACCTGAATGAAACTTATTTATAAGGGAGTCTTCTACGCTGTTCTTGAAAGTTTTCTGTAAGTTTGAAAATTATTTCAAAATAAAAAGTTATCAAAACTAATGGTAGGGGTTGCCTTCAGGTCCATGGTGAAATAAAAAAAAAAATAATAATAATAATGGAGGGGGAGCCTTGAAAATTAAGATCTGTTATTTAAAAGCAAAATACAGGGCCACTGTTTGAATTACTAGACTAAATGTGCTTATATTTCATTCATATTTACTATGAAAATTTTTCGGTAACATTAAGTATTATTTTAGGAAAAGTAAGAAAGCATATTCAATGCTATCAGCAGCTGCTACACAACTCCAGGGGCCACCTTTTACATATTACAGTATATCCTTGGAGCTCTGCAATGATATCCTGTTATAACAAATAAGAAAATATAGAGATACAGTTTCTCTACTCTTAAGCAAATCAGTTCTTTTCATACCTATGAATTCCGGATTCAATATGGAATGTATCTGAGGAAACCCCAAAACTCATAACTGCATCTTAATACTATGATAAAGGTGCTGATGAATTTTAAAATCAATTTATGTTCACTTTTAATCATTCTTCTGTCACCAACACCCAATCCAAATACCAATATAAAAACCTGAACATGGTGGTGCATGGTAGCTCACGCCTATAATCCCAGCATTTTGGGAGGCCAACGCAGGAAAATCGCTTGAGCCCAGGAGTTCGAGACCAGCCTGGGCAACATGGTGAAACTCCATTTCTACAAAAAAATACAAAAATTAGCCAGGTGTGGTGGCACACACCTGTAGTCTCAGCTACTCAAGAGGCTGAGGCCAGAGGATCACCTGAGCCTGGGGAGGTCAAGGCTGCAGTGAGCCATGATTGTGCCACTGCACACCAGCCTGGGTGACAAAGTGAGATCTGGTCTCAAAAAAAAAAAAAACCTGAAAAAACCAGACCCCTTCAAAAACACAAAAGCCAACCAACCAACCAACCAACCAAACCCCACAAGTTCACCAGAAAACGGCAAAGCAAACTATGTTATCACCTGTTTCTGAGGATATGAAAAGGCTTCTTTTCCTATAGTGCGAAGAATAACATGATGTTGACCTTCCAAAATAAGCTGTTTACTATCTTCCACAACATATGCCTAAAAAATGCAAAGCACAAAAATGTTACCTGCTTGACAGTAACCTCTAAAGTAACCAACCCAATATTTGATGGAAAGTGGAAATATTATGGCCAATATCTATCAATTATTGACACTCCTGGCAATGTCACCATTTCTACTTTTAGTTATTCATTCAATCAATAAAGTATCCAAAAAAACAAATCTTTTTTGCCTCAATATAACACAGTTGGCCTGGATATTTGAGAGAGATACGTCGCAAAATCCTTTCCAACATTCTTTAGAATCCTTAAGAAACTACTTTAAAAGAACCATGCCATAAAACAAGCTTTTTTCTTTATTGAACTACCAATATACAGCCAAAAGGCTTATTCTTACAGTCTAGCTTCTGAAATGTCCTAGGGTTTATCACATAGCTGAGCAAAATCAGTGAGTACAATCATAAATCCTTTAACTGGAAATGTTATGTTCGTAAATATAAATATATATGCTTTAAAAAAGGCTTTTTAGGCCGGGCGCGGTGGCTCAAGCCTGTAATCCCAGCACTTTGGGAGGCCGAGGCGGGCGGATCACAAGGTCAGGAGATCGAGACCACAGTGAAACCCCGTCTCTACTAAAAATACAAAAAATTAGCCGGGCGCGGTGGCGGGCGCCTGTAGTCCTAGCTACTCAGGAGGCTGAGGCAGGAGAATGGCGGGAACCCAGGAGGCGGAGCTTGCAGTGAGCCGAGATCGCGCCACTGCACTCCAGCCTGGGCAACAGCGTGAGACTCCGTCTCAAAAAAATAAAAAAATAAAAAAAAAAATAAATAAATAAAAA
Organism: Macaca nemestrina; assembly: GCF_043159975.1. Classification (NCBI taxonomy): domain Eukaryota; kingdom Metazoa; phylum Chordata; class Mammalia; order Primates; family Cercopithecidae; genus Macaca; species Macaca nemestrina. Next base: position 60,188,933 of record NC_092143.1, on the reverse strand, counting down.
AGGCTTTTTTCTTCCAATATAGTGAGCTGACTTTATATTAAAATACTTGTTTCAGTTTATAACTCTTCTCTCTCTTGAATTGCTTTGGCGCTGGGGAAAATATAATCTATAAATGGCTTTGATTTACTGTCATTATCACATTATGCAAACACAAAGGCTTAATTCTTTTGACTAGCCCAATATTTTTATTAGGTTCAAAAAACATAAAATTAGTCAAAATGCTATCAAAGTTTCTTATCGTTTACTTTCAATTTCTGTACTTATAATGGACTAGTGAGTTTGCCATCCACAGAACAAACTTTGAGTAGTGCTGCAGTAAAGCATAGGATGGCTCAGGATCTGCTCAGTATCTATATTTGCAAAACCCAGAAAGGCAGGAGAAGTTAAACACCTGATAGGGTAATCTTTACTCAAAAAGGGGTAAGAGTTGACAGATAAGGTTCTGAGACTTGTCAGATGTCTTTTCTGATGATGTTATGGCATTGAGTGACAGTCACCCATAGCCATGGCTAATTCTATAATGCATCCTCCTGCTTGCACAATACCTTAGATTTTTAAAACTAACCTTTATTTTTGATTAAAATTGTTTAGGAGTTGTATTATGTCCCTTTTTCAACTATTTTTTTCACAAAAATGTTCGAGCTATTGGTTTTCTCCTGAATCATATTTTATTCAAGAGTCCTATGCTTCCTGTGCATCTTACGACTTTAATGACTTTGCAAATTTTCTTTAATCTAATGAATCATTTTTGCATTATCTAGAACTCTAACTAAAACAAACAAAAATCTGCCAGTCACTTTCTCCATTGAGTAAATTATAAACTTATCAAGGTACTAGCCACTACCAAACTTAATAACCCATTATTTAATCTATTCAAACTTCCATTTCCCAGCCAAGGAGCATCACAATCTTAGATAACTTTCTTCTTTATGTGATTAGTGATACTAGCAGTGGGCTTTAGGTTCAGGGCCATTTCTTAAAAGATAACACTTTTCCCCTCATCAAAGAACACCATGCACTTAACAATGAGTACAGAATACATTATACAGAACCTTGTCTCCGAAATATTATGGATTGCTACATGGCATAAACCTGTTGAATGAAGAAGTAAACCAAAGAGCTTTATACACTTATATAATATGATTCTAAAGTTCAGAAGAATTTGATTTCGCCAATAATGTATAACTGATCTTTTTAACATAAAACTTCTTCTATAATCAACAAGAGTATCAATTTATTTAGATTTCATTTGAAACACGCAAAGTCAGCTTGGTTTCAAAAAAAAGTTTATTTAAAAACATGGTTTAGTTAAAAAAAAAAAAAGAACACTTTATAAAAACTTCTGAGTCAATTTAAAATACATGTATTGATTACCTAGTATGAACATGTCTTTATGCTGGCTCTTGTATCAAACAACAAAAAATCAAAACCTTGTCACAAAGTTCCAGTGATTATTCTTGGACAAGATCCTTCATTTCACTGCAGAATCATTTTTAAAAATAGGCAGTACATGCATATGATACAAAAGGGTGTAATGTAAGAAGTAGGACTCCTCTGCAGTATAGTTTAGTTAATCTTAGGGAATACTAATGTCTAAATAATCTCATTCGGGTCTGCCTTGTGTGAAGTTTATTTGAATCTGACTTTTTTTAACAGGGTAAAATAGTATATTTAAATAATCTGGAAAAAACTGAACACAGACCAATTAGATAATTATTTAAGAATTATTAATTTGGTTGGGAAAGATAATACTGTGCAGTTACATTAAACAAAAAAGTCTTCATCTGTGAAAAATACATACAGAAGCATTTACAGATGAAATATGTCATTTTAAAAATACTACAGCAAAAAAATTAACAATTTAATAAAAGGGAAGGTAAATGGATTATATGAAATATGAATAACAAAAAATTAATGGTTTTTGGAGCCAATGTAGTGGATTTCCAGAGGTTCTTGGTGCTATTTTTCCCTCTGTAGAATGGAAATGCCCTGAACAGTTTAATACTATCTGCTTTCAAAGCTTATCATGTCTACAATATTCTCGGTAACACACAGAAATAACAGTAACACAGAAGAATGTTATCTAATTTGAATGAATTCTTTTTTGAGGCCAAAAAAAACCCTCATGTAACGGTTAGTTTCAATATTGAAACTAGAAAAGATACGCATAAAAAATATAAACAGTAATATACGTTTTTTCTTCAGCTTAAGACTCAAGTATCTACAAGTGAGGCTTGCTGAAATAATTTAGTAGCACATACCTTCCATAATATGACAATATTCAAATCCACCTCACTGCATTTTTGAATCAATCTCACAGCATCCTCTGTTGACTGTTTTTCTGTATGCACAGGCAAGTGAGCTTGTGGTTTTTTCAATTCAGAAGATAAACTTCGATAAAAGAAGTCTGCACACGGGCTTGCTGAACTTATTATCTGTTAAAAGAAAACCACTTGTCTTCATAAATGCTTTTAATTATGTTCTGTCAAATTTTATTTTGTATAACTCATAGCTTTAGATATATCCTGTCAAAATTTATATTTCTATAGCTTATATATACCCCAAACACTTATTCAATAATTCTTGTCAATGTAGTTGAATACAGGGAGGCCACTTGAACATTCAAAAGATTTGGTACAAATTACCCTAAATTTTTTTTTTTTTTTTTTTGATACAGGGTCTTACTCTGTCATCCAGGCTGGAGTGCAGTGGTGCGATCTCAGCTCACTGCAACCTCCACCTCCCGGGCCCAAGCAATGTTCCCACCTCAGCCTCCCGAGTAGCTAGGTTACAGCTGCGCACCACCACACCCGCCTAATTTTTGTAAAGACAATGTTTTGCCAGTTTTGCCATTTTACTCAGGGTGGTCTTGAACTACTGAGCTCAAGCATTCCCCTGCCTCGGCCTCCCAAATGCTGGGACTGCAGGCGTGAGACACTGCGCCCAGCTGCAAGTTACCCTGAATCTTAAAAGCCATCACCCCAAAATAATTAAGCTACACTCCCGTAACATTAGCTTTGACCTTCCAACTATCTAGGGAGAATGAATGGGTATCACCAAGAAAATGAAATGTTGAAAATCCATATTTTAAAATGACATAAATATTTCTCATTTAAATCCTAGGCAATACACAATGAAGCAGAATGTGAATAGAATTATTGGCATTAACTTGGACTTTTATGCTTGAGCAATGAAAGCATGAAATAAGAATTTTAAATGGACTCAATTACAGGATTTCCTTTAATTAATGAATATTGTGCCACATAATAACATCTTCATATTTATGGCTTCCTGTACTACAGGCTCTGTATATATTATGTAGATGTTAAACTTCAAGTTATTAAATAAGTATTAAATATTAATAATTATGTATGTTTTTCTCCTTACAAGTGAACTTACAAAACACTGTCCCCATAGTTTTCTCACTAATCTGTAGTGCTTGGCAAGTTCTATTTATTCAACCAGATTCATCAAAATGAAAAATGTGTTTGTTTCTGCCTTTGCCAGTGCTCTTACACTAAATTATTTAACAACAAATACAATAAAAATTACAATACAAGAGTCCTGCTGATGTTTCTGGAATTTTAGAAGTTTTTAAAGAAATTAAAAAAAAAAATAACTAAAGTCCTGAAAATTAATTCAACCATTCAGGAAACATAGTATCTCTGAAAGTAACGCATGTTTTGAAATTACTGAGCTTTTGAAACTTGGAGATATTTCTAAATAGCTGTTTCCTCAAATGGTAAAAAGATAGTAATGATGAGTCAGATGAAAGCAAATGATAAAAGAAGTACAAAAATATAAGGATGTTTAGAATTATCAAGGAGACGAACACAAAGAAGAAATCATCCCACTAAGAGCACACAATCATATGAACTTTTACACCCTAGATTCAGCATTTTTCAAAGCCAGCCACTACTGCAAATTATCTTCAGGGATAGCTTAAAATGCATACTCCCAAAGTCCACCCAAGATATAATCAACCAGAGCTTTAGAGGTAGGGAGGCAAAGCCTGTATTTTTACAATATCTAGGTCCAATTATGGTCTGCAAGCTAACAACGTCAACCTCACCCAGTAGCTTATAACAATTTAGAACCTCAGGTTCTACCCAAGTCCTATGGAATCAGAATGTGCATATTAACAACATTTCTGATAACTTATACGTACACGTTTTAAAACTTTGAATACCACTGTTCTAGGAGGCTCTTTTTCTTTTTTCTTTCTTTTTTTTTTTTTTTAAGAAACAGGGTCTTGCCTTGGTCTCTGATACCCAGTCTGGTCTTGAACTCCTGGCCTCAAGCAATTCTCCTGCCTCAGCCTCCCAAAGTGCTGAAATTACAGGCATGAGTCACCACACCTGGCCCTCTACGTAACTGTTATACATAATTAGGATGGAATATCACTGACCTAGACAGTAATAGCTTTATAATCACATTAGAGCCTTATGTATCTACCTTATTATCTGGGTCTCAGAATATATGATATGATACGCCAAAATTTAGAGGGTTATCATCTACATGTTAAATTGTAACCAATTTCCCTAATAGAAAAGCTCCCTCATATAATCTTGCTTTCTTAAAAAAAATCCCAAGAACTATACTTATTTCATATGATATTCTCAAAAGAAAGTTAATTTTAAATAACTACTTAAAATGGTGTAGTCCATAAACATTTTTGGTCTGTTTTGGGGATTGAAGGCAGGTTGCAAAACTCAATAAAGTTGAGATGTTTATCCTCCAAAGAAGTCTGGGGAGGCTAGGTGCAGTGACTCACACCTGTAATCCTAGCACTTTGGGAGGTTGAGGCAGGCAGATCGCTTGAGCTCAGGAGCTGGAGACAAGCCTGAGCAACATAGTGAGACCCCGGTCTCTAAAAAAAATTTTAAAAACTAGCCAGGTGAGATGGCTGATGCCTGTAGTCTCAGCTACTCGGGAGGCTGAGGTGGGAGGTCAAGGCTGCAGTGAGCTGTGATCGTGCCACTGTACTCCTGGGCGACAGAGCAAGACCTTGTCTCCAAAAAAAAAAAAAAGAATTTGGGAACTACTGCGATAAGTCTTGCCAAAACAGGCAGCCATGCCATAAACTATGACTTAACATCAAACACTACTATGCATACTTGCATACCTGTTCATTTCCAAAGATGATATCTGCAAAGGTATATTTTTCAGAGGACTGTGTGGCCGCTAAAAAACAGGGGAAAACAAACTAATCATATCATTGGCAAAAATATAAAATGACCATTTAGTAAAGTGTAAAAGTAAAGCGAATTTACCTTCTTTTTTCTCACATCTGATTGCCTTAAAGCAAAACTTTCCCTTCTCCCTACTGGCAAGTTTGGCATCTAGGAAGAAAAAGGGAAATCTCAAAGATGTTTCTCAGTTCATCACATGATAAAACCCAATTCATTATTTAGACTTCCGTGGTCAAATGGAAAATAATTCGTAATTATAAATAATGTTTAATGAAGAACATCTTTGTTTTTATCTCAATGAAGTGATGTCTTAAAAAGGATAAATTTCAATTTTCTCAAAATACATATCCATGTGTGTGCATATATATATATATATGTATTCATATATGCAATATTTCAGATAAACAAAGTTTGAAAGATCAGAACACGGGGACTGGAAAGCCCATAATCCTGCCACTCTATCATTTCTTAATTTCCTTTCAGTATGTTTCATATGCATGATTTATACCAATATTACTATATGAACACACTCTACAATATGTTTTCCCACAATTGCAGGCACTTCTAAAATGGTACTTCAAGTACATTTCTGGTACACATTCTTTTGTTTGAATGTTATATAAACATGACAATTCACAGAACAGCCAGTCAGTACGTAGGTAAGGCTATTCACAGATAAACCCACCAGTGGTAAAGGAAACAAAAAGAAAATTCCATATTCTATATATTTTTGTACTGGTTGTTTGTATTTTTTTTTTTTTGAGACAGAGTCTTACTCTGTTGCCCAGGCTGCAGTGCAGTGGCATGATCTCAGCTCACCGCACCCTCTGCCTCCCAGGTTCAAGCAATTTTCCTGCCTTAGCCTCCCGAGTAGCTGGGATTACAGGCGCCTGCCACCACACCCAGCTGATTTTTTGTAGTTTTAGTTGAGACAGGGTTTCGCCATGTTGGCCAGGCTGGTTTCAAACTGCTGACCACAAGTGATCCGCCCGCCTCGGTCTCCCAAAGAGCAGGAATTATAGGCATGAGCCACCACGCCCAACCCTGGTTGAATTTTTGACAGTAATCATGTAGCCAAGCACTGATTTTACAATAAAAACCAAAAAGAAGAAAATACAAGTATAAGAGATGTGGAAGGGAATAAAAAAAATGGGAAAGACTGGATCAAGATAGGTAATTTGATTTATAGTTAGGTAAACTAATGAAATCACAATTTAATGCTTAAAAAAGTTAATCCTAATAATCTTAAGACATTCTGGTACTATTCTGGAAAACCAAGTAATGAAATTTCAAAATTTATTATGTAGCAGGAAAAATGTACAAACCTTTGTTTTCAGAAAGATTTACAGATTTCTGTAACTTCCAGTGTTTGCTACTACTTGATACTTGCACTATATGGAATTCCTTAACACCTGCTTCACTCTGTCAAAAAAAAAAGATAGGAGAGTCATTCAGGATTTAGAAGCACTAACTAAATCAGAATGTTCCGATGAGAACAAATTTCAGACACTGCTACCAAAGTCAATCTCAACTAACATAAGATGCAATTACAACATACATTTCAAAAAACTTATTTAAATCCCTTTCTAAACATTTTCAGAAACATCAACATTTTTTCCAAGAAGTATTTTCGACTATAATACATACTCATTGGTACATTTTAAAATACTGAAAGCCATTGAGTTATTAAAGTCTATCACAATGAGCTATTGGTAGTATTTAAAAGATCAAAAATTGTCAATTTTTAATCAAAATTATGGCATTTTCTTTTTATTTCTCTACTCTTTCTGAGTTATCTCATTCTTATTAGGCAAAAAACAAGCAACAAAAAACTCACATAACAGAATCCTAATATATGGTCAGCACACATGAAATTATTTAAGTAGTATGTATTTTTTTAATTCTCCTGAATAAAAGCTAATCTGAAATTATTAAAATATTCTCATTCTTACTATAAAAATATTGATTTTCGGGGGGAGATCACCAAAGTACAGCACATTAACCCTAACTATCCTAGAAAGCAGACACCTTACAAATTTATGAAGTTAGAAATAAAGAACATTACAGAATTAACATTTCAAATAAGTACCTGAACGGAATCAATCTAATGCTAAGGTCCTATTTCAAACATGAGAGATCACGCTCTCATCTTCAAGAAAATTCATTTTTACAGCCTGGCCAACATGGTGAAACCCTGTCTCTACTAAAAATACAAAACAATGAGCCAGGCATGGTGGCACGTGCCTATAATCCCAGCTACTTGGGAAGGCTGAGGCACGAGAGTCACTTGAACCCAGGAGGCGGAGGTTGCAGTGAGCAACCTGGGTGACAGTGAGAACCTGTCTCAAAAGAAAAAAATATATATATATTCATTTTTATAGAGTGCCTAAACAGGAATGGCAATATTTCAGAAATTTAATATATAAAAGAAATAGTACTGTTAGAAATGTGCAAGTGAAGATTACCAAGTTAATCTGAATGTGATATATTAACAGAACCTCACAATTTAATAACACCAATGGATCTCAATGGTGAGATCTAGAAAGCATTTTATGAGATCCTTCAGAATGAATTACTAGCATATGTAACTATTATAGCATATCAGTGTATACCATATTAATATCAGATCTTTTTATTTGAAGAGAGGCTAAGGGATGAAATTACAAATCTAATGAAGAATTAAGATGAATTCATACTACTCTACATGAACATTCCTAAAATCCCTAGCTTATGCTGTCTTGTAAAGCGGAGGGGGGGGGGGACACCCACTACTAAAAACAAGAGAAACACTTCAAATATAATTAAAAACAAAATTCAGTTTTAAACCAACTTACAGTATTGGTATTTTCCACATCCACAAAGACTAGCATATTGCCTCCTCTGCCTTCTTCATTTTCAAGAGAATTACTTCTGCAGACAGTGGCCCGTACATTTAAAGACCGACTGGTACAAATAATCGCAGTGTGTCTTAATATTCTGTGCCTGAAACAAAACAAAACAAAACAAACAAAAAAACACACATTTAATCTAAGAGTCTCTATGTTATAATTATCTAATTCCAAATAAAGATTTTAAAAACAGATCACTCTCAGGACGAGTTATACTCTAAAAATCCATAGAATACATTAAGTAAAATTACATAGCCTAACTTCAGTTCAATTCTTTCTATCCAATTTGGAAGGAAACTACTAGTCTCCCTGTCTAAGTTTTTGCCTTGCTTGGCCAGGAATGGTGGCTCACGCCTGTAATCCCAGCACTTTGGGAGGCCGAGACGGGCAGATCACGGGGTCAGGAGATCGAGACCATCCTGACTAATACAGTGAAACCCCGTCTCTACTAAAACTACAAAAAAATTAGCTGGGCATGGTGGCGGGCGCCTGTAGTCCCAGCTACTCGGGAGGCTGAGGCAGGAGAATGGCGTGAACCCGGGAAGCGGAGTTTGCAGTGAGCCTAGATCATGCCACTGCACTCCAGCCTGGGCAACAGAGCAAGACTCCATCTCAAAAAAACAAAAACAAAAAACAGTTTTTGCCCTGCTAATCAAATTCATCTGTATAACACATAAAAATAATCTTCATATGGTAATGTTCTGATTGTGCTTTTTTTGGGGGGATGGAGTCTTACTTTGTCGCCCAGGTGGGAGTACAGTAGTAGGGTTATCTCAGCTCACTGCGACCTCTACCTCCGAGTTCAAGCGATTCTCCTGCCTCAGCCTCCTGAGTAGCTGGGATTATAGGCGTGTACCACCACACCTGATAATTTTTGTATTTTGAGTAGAGATGGGGTTTCGCCATATTGGTCAGGCTGGTCTCGAACTCCTGACCTTAAGTGATCTGCCCACCTCAGCCTCCCAAAGTGCTGGGATTATAGGTGTGAGCCACTGTGCCCAGCCTTGCTTCTAATAGTGGTTCTGAAGCTACTGAATGACTACCAAATAAAATTCGAATTTTAACCTGGTATTCAAAACTCCTCACCATATAAGCTTTACATTTCAAAGGTTTCTTCCTCTTCTTTTACAAAAATTTTACACTGTGGCTGAACTAACTACATTCAGTTTATGTTCTCTAACCTGTAAATCTTTACAAATTAAATATACACAGCCGCTCCCTGGAATAATACCTACTACTCTCTTGCATACTCCTCCCTTGATATTCAAATGCTAAATTTTTTTTTTTTTTTTTGAGACAGAGCCTTGCTCTGTCACCCAAGCTGGAGGACAACTGTATAAACATGGCTCTCTGTAGCCTTGACTTCCTGGGCTCAAGCGAATCTCCTGCCTCAGCCTCCCAAGTTATTCCTAGTTAATTTTGTAAAAATGACAATGGAGGTATCAAAAGAAAATACTCTGTTGAACAAAATATAGGTCATGGATCCTGGATGAGCCAGCTAGCTTTGATTTCCTCAGTGACCATCTATTGTAACACCATCATAATCATCTCTTCTGTAAATATGTACTGTTTTTCATACAATCTTGCATGGCAAGGGGCAACATCAGGGAAAGGGTAAAACAAAACAATTTTCTTTGTTCTTTTTTTTTTTTTTTGAGACGGAGTCTCGCTCTGTCACCCAGGCTGGAGTGCAATGGCCGGATCTCAGCTCACTGCAAGCTCCGCCTCCCGGGTTTACGCCATTCTCCTGCCTCAGCCTCCCGAGTAGCTGGGACTACAGGCGCCCGCCACCTTGCCCGGTTAGTTTTTTGTATTTTTTAGTAGAGATGGGGTTTCACCGTGTTAGCCAGGATGGTCTCGATCTCCTGACCTCGTGATCCGCCCGTCTCGGCCTCCCAAAGTGCTGGGATTACAGGCTTGAGCCACCGCGCCCGGCAACAATTTTCTTAAAAAAGTATGCCTGAGACGACTAGGCAGGTTGTCTTCATACACAAATGATGCCCTATTTTAATACATGGTACCTGTTAATTTCATTACTATGTGATAGCTCTGTCCGTAGTACTTAATCGTATCAAACAATTGAGAAGTTGATAGAGAGAAGCAACTCAAAAAATGTGTGCAGTTAAATTTTATTTTTCCATTTTTGGGCACCTAGAACTTATAGTTCTATTTGAGACAATTTCATATATAAATATCTTGCATAATCTGGAAGGGAGTAATTTCTTAATGTTAGTAAATATCAAAATGTTTATCTGAATATGCACATATACATTAAACAAAGATGTTAAATTTTACAAGTTTTATAATACTAACCGTATTTTTGGCTGCCTTTTGACACTTTCATAGTAAAACAAAAAGTTAATTTCATGGACACCTTCTTCATCAGGCCCACGTAACCACATCGGCAGCTGCACTGAGGCTCCAGGTAGAAGAACAGTGTCAGGAAGGGGAACAGGAATCACCTCTGGTTGACTTCCTGTGCCAATGCCAAAGTCTACAGAAGAAGCTGATGATATGAGTGCTGTACACACAGAGGTAGCATCTGTCACAACAGTCTTGTAAGCACTACAATTTTCAGAAGCTGAGGGACTCAGTGGTGTTAGAACAGCAGTATTACCACCGAAAGTAAAGAACTCTGGACGTTTAGAAACAACCTTCAATCCAGTAAGTGGACATTTGCTGACATTGACAAATTCTACATATGCTTTTCGGATTTCTCCACAGAGGAGCCCTGTAGGAAAATGTATAAAGAACACCTGCATTGGAGGGAAAAAATATTATTATTTGTCTGTTAAAAATTTTGAACCTCTAATGATGCTTTTTTTTTTTTTTTAAAACTAAAGGTTTACAAGTTATTTCATTAATTCTTTGGTATCTCCCTGAATATGTGGCAGTTAATGACTCCATTTTAGAAAATATGATGAGACAGAAGAATGTTACTCTGCCACTCAGTAGTGATTCTAGACTTAGGAATTAAAGGTATATTATCAGTACACAAGAGGGCTAACATGTCAAAACTTTCACAACTTGGTAGATTATGGACCAGAAAAGTTGAAAGTAATTTAACACGGCTTTATGAAGTAAATATCAGTTTTATAACCCTTGTAGCTGTCAACTAAAGAAGCAGCTCAACTACTTATGTCTATATCATTAAGATGAAAAGATATGCCAGATTTACCATGGGTTTTAAAGTGAAAGAATGGGCAGATCTATGATTCCATATCCATAATTTTAAAATCCAAAAAACTCCAACCTCAGGCTTTTAGTAACTCATGTAGGGGCAAAACCTGACCTAATAGAGGCTTTTTATAGTCTTTCCCATTTAGTGTGATATTAATATAGTTCATTCAAGAAATATTAATGTGTTTGATTACTAGGTGCTGCCACAAAGCAATGGGGTTTACATAACTTCACACACACACATCTAAAAAAAATTTTTTAAATTGATTTCCAACACACATGTGGCCTCAAGATTTCAGATGAGGGATTGTGGACTTGTGCTTAAAGAGACGAAAATTTGGGCTAATGAAATCATACAATAAGTTATCTGTATTTAAAAGATCTTTTAAGTATACTGGCTGGGCACCATGGCTCATGCCTGTAACCCCAACACTTTGGGAGGCCAGAGTCGGTGGAACCCTTGAGCTCAGGAGTTCAAAACCAGTCTGGGCAACATAGTGAAACCCTGTTTCTACCAAAACTACAAAAAATGAGCCGCACGCCTGTGGTTCCAGCTACTGGAGATGCTGTGGTGGGAGGACTGCTTGAGCCCAGGAAGTGGAAGTTGCAGTGAGCCAAGATCGTGCCACTGCCCTCCAGCCTGGGTGACAGAGTGAGACCCCATCTCAAAAAAAAAAAAAAAAAAAAAAACTTTAAATGTCACAACTACACTAACAGCAAGCAGGAAGATAAAGGTAACAACATGAGTGAAACATTCTAATAGTTATAGCTGGCAGTCACTTCATGAAATTCCAGTGAAAATATGTTTTGAATCTAAATGTGAGTGGGACTTCACTATGGCCATATTCTTAAAAAGAAAAAAAAAATCAGATGAAATTTGGGGACATCAGAAGCTTTAAAAATAAATGAGAAAACAAGGGATTAATGTAGAAATTTCACATACAGATTTAATAGGATAAGAAAATAAGCCAGACATAGCATTATACTGAAGACACTGACTCTCTGTACTGATTAGTCAGTGTCAAATAAGCTTATAGTCAAGCTAAAACTTATGGAGGAATTATTACTTTTGAGTTATTACATCCAACGCAGCTGCATTAATAAAAAGTGAAATAGAGTATTTAGTGTGTAAAAACACACTAAAATACATACAGACACCTAGATACCATCAAGAAGGTTACAGCATTGGTAAAATGGTAACAGTGACAGAACACATAAAAGACCAGTGGTACCAACTATGTACAGGATCACATGTTCCTTCAGAACACAGGTTTACTAAATATACTATTTTGACTCTTTAAGAAGAACAAGGCCAGGTGCAGGGGCTCACACCTGTAATCCCAGCACTTTGGGAGGTGGGCAGATCACAAGGTCAGGAGTTTGAGACCAGCCTGACCAACATGGTGAAGCCCCATCTCTACTAAAAATACAAAAATTAGCCGGGCATGGTGGTGCGCGCCTATAATTCCAGCTACTCAGGAGGCTGAGGCAAGAGAATCGCTTGAACCTGGGAGGCAGAGGTTGCAGTGAGCCAAGATTGTGCCACTGCACTCCAGCCTGGGTGACAGAGCAAGACTCCGTCTCAAAAAAAAAAAAAAAAAGAACAAGAACATTTAGCCTTTACTTCAAATGCTCAGTTGCTGAAAATCCTTTTAAATAGTTGATATTTGTGATAGCTTCAAATATAAATGGAAAACAAGACCAAGAACTCACTATCTCACTTCTAATTTATCCTAAAGATATATGTGTGTGAGTACAAAATGACATGCTTAGGATTGTTCATTGTGGCTTTATCTGTAACAGAAAATGACTAGATATAAATCAAATGGTCTAGCTGAATGATACATATATATATAACAGTACTTATGCAGTGAGAAATTAAAGGAGTTTGCGCTTTGCTTCTCTACATGTTAAAATTATTCCTAACAGAAACAACTGTATTTAAAAAAAAAAAAAAAAAGATTTAGGGGGAAAGATTTCTAATCCACATAGCTCATTATTTGAGTTCAGTATGCTATACACATAGTAGTATGCAAATGACTCTTATTTTTATCTTCTCTCAATGAGCTACAGTAACTTTCATTCTCACCCGTTTGATAAATATATATTGTTACAGATTATTTCATCAGACAGTATAGATGGGTAACTACTTCTACTATTCACAAACATCTCAAATTCCATAAAATATTTCTGACATATTAGGCACAGGAATATTCTACAAATTTTTTCACCAGTTTTGATGTCTTCCATTGTCCAAATATAATAAATGGCCTATTAGCTGACTTCCATCATAATCATACTACCTTGTTGAATTAACCAACTTCTCTATTCTCTTACTAGAAAATACTGAGTGATGTTTATGGAACTGAACATCAGTGGCTTTAGGCTTTCTATAGTGCCCATCATATTCTCCTTTCAAGAGTCACTATCTATTCCCAAACTTGTTTACATAAATTAAGTATTGTGTAAACTGCTTTCATCTGTAGCTGAAAGTATAGCTTTTATCTGTAGATAAAAATCTAGACATACACAGTATTTAGATTATTTGACAAATTGTCCAGATTCTGACTCTGAAGAAACCAAAACTGGAAACTTAAGGTGCAACTTATGGATGTAGTTTAATGCATGAAACAAGATGAAACTCCTATCAGGAAACCCATACCAACACTCATAGAAAAGGTCTCTGCTCTAAATCCATCCCCCCAGAAATGGTGAATAAATGTACATCAGTATGTTTTAAATTAAGGTAAAATGTTTAGGGTATGGATCTACCAATTTTTTTGTTCTTCACTTTACAAGCTTCGTTTCATCAACCAAACACCATTTTTGTTATTATGTAGAATAAGAGGCCCTCTGCTCAATACCCTCTTCAAGAACTGCCTCTATAACAAAATTTTTCTAAAATTGTGATATGCGAGAAGCAAAGTTAAATACAGACCTAGCACTATCAAAAACCAGATGAATGTAAATATAAAGACTGTTAAGTTTAACAGAGTTAAAAATCCAAGATATCATCTGGTTTAAGTTTCCTTCCTTTCTAACTGAAAAAAACTTTCATTTAGAAAATGAAGGCCAGATAATTAGGGATGAGGCTTAAACAATGTAAAAGTAAACCTCTATTCATAGGAATATGTTATTTGAGAAGCACTGCAATTAAAAACCATCTGTACATTTAACAATCTTAATAACTGAAGGATACTTAAATGATATGGCTTATTGAAAATTGTAGGTGCTGGGCATGGTTGCTCATGCCTATAACTGCAGCACTTTGGGAAGCAGATGTGGGTGGATCGCTTGAGCTTAGGAGTTTGAGACCAACCTGAGCAACATAGTGAAACCCGTCCCTACAAAAAACACAAAAAAATTAGCCAGGTGTGGTGGCATCCACCTGTAGTCCCAGCTATTCAGGAAGATCACTTGAGCCCAGGAAGCCAAGGCTGCAGTGATCAGAGATCATGCCACTGCACTTCAGCCTGGTTGACAGAGCAATTCTGTCTCCAAAAAAAGGGGGGGGGTTGGGGAGGAGAGAAAAAAATCATAAGCTAGCAACTAGCAGAATCATTAAAAACAGTATATTTTGGTGTCTTACACTGATTTATTTTGACTACACAGATCAGAATCTTCCTATCTGAAAGTAAGTTCTAACAAATTTTTACATATATAATTCCAAACAAAACGTTCATTACTTAATGACTTTTTTTTTTTTTTTTTTTTTGAGACAGAGTCTTGCTCTGTTGCCCAGGCTGGAGTGCAGTGGCGCGATCTTGGTTCACTGCAAGTTCTGCCTCCCGGGTTCACGCCATTCTCCTGCCTCGGCCTCCTGAGTAGCTGGGACTACAGGCTGCCGCCACCACGCCCAGTTAATTTTTTTTTTTGTATTTTTAGTAGAGACGAAGTTTCACCATGTTAGCCAGGATGGTCTTGATCTCCCGACCTCGTGATCCACCCACCTCAGCCTCCCAAAGTGCTCAGATTACAGGCATGGGCCACCACGCCCGGCCTGGTTCATGATTTTTAAACAATAATGGTGAATAGCCCTAAAATAACATTTGGATCTTAACTCATTTCAATTCATCATCAGTTTTTTAACTCCTAGGCTTTACCAATGCAATTCTAATCAAAATTATTGTGGAAACTTGAAAAGCTTGGACAAAAATGGCACAAGTATAAGAAAAATGAAAAAAAATTAAAGATTATAAAAGGGACTTGGCTTGCCAGATTTAAAAAAAATGATAAAGCAACAGTATAGTACTGACACAGAAAGAAATAAGGAAATATTATCAAACAGAGTAGACTGCATCCAAAAGAAAACCTGGTATGGATACTTTCAGAATATAATAGAAAGATGGCACAATGAGTTGTCCACATTCTATTAATGGTACTGGAACTAAAAAACAAAGTTCGAGCCTTATCGCTTGACAACCAGAAACTGGCACTTGGGTCAGTCCATAAGTTTTTTTTTTATTGCCCTACAAAATTCTTTACATGCATCATAATTAAGCAAGGGTTAAATGTGGACAGAATACAGGTAGTTCAGCAATACTCACCTCTCAGCACACACCACCCATCACCATTTTCTTGAGTATGTTACCTATATCACCACTACATGTATAAGATTACTATCATAAAAATCATCCAATAAGAAGAAATAACATCCAATTAAAAGAGTTCCCAGCACTTTGGGAGGCCGAGGTGGGTGGATCACGAGGTCAGGAGATCAAGACCACCCTGGCTAACATGGTGAAACCCCGTCTCTACCAAAAATACAAAAAATTAGCCGGTGCATGCTGGCACCTTTAGTCCCAGCTACTCAGGAGGCTGAGGCAGGAGAATTGCTTGAACCTGGGAGATAGAGATTTCAGTGAGTCGAGATCCTGCCACTGCACTCCAGCCTGGGTGACACAGCCAGACTCGGTCTCCAAAAAAAAAAAAAAAAAAAAAAGAGTATAAGCAGGCAATCATATGAACACATGGAGGGGAAAAAAGTCATACAGACAAAAAACACTGATCAACCCTATCAGTTATCAGAGAAATGTAAATAAAAATGTCATTTTTCAATCTGATTTGCAAACATTAAAAAACAAAAACTGGTATTATCCAGAATGGCACAGATGGGAGGCAACAAGCACTCTCACTCTGAAGAAAAGTGCAATTTACTATAGCTTTGCTGAAGGTTATTTTGTAGTATATATTGCAAAATTTAAAATGTATATATCTCTCCACCCAGTAATTCCATTTTTAAAGTCTAGTCAAATCTAGAACATGGACAAAATATATACATAATGATATTTACTGCAAAATTGTCTGTACTGATGAAAAATTAGAAGTAAACCCATTAAGAGCATGAAAATATATTACAGTATATCCAAATAAAAGAATACCATATTTAATGGTTAAAAAGAAGACTGAGTTATGCTGTTAAAGACAGAAAGCAAGTACAGGATAAACATGTATAGTATGATTCCACCTATAATTATTACAACTATATATAAGTGAACAATGCAAGGTCTGAAAAGATAAACAGCAATTTAGTATCACTGGCACTTTTGGAGGTAGGTTGCTATCCTTGTAAATTCCCTACTAGATAGAATAACTCTTTAGGATGTGAGAGGAAGGGCCTCTTTTTAGTGTCCACCCTTACATTACATGACCCTACCACCTTTGCCCTGCTCCTCAAGTATAAGCCTGATCCAAAGTGGACCACATCTTTCCTCTAGAAACTTGAAATTTGAAGTGACACAAAGATTGAAAGTTGCTGGACTAGGGTTATATCAAAAGCAATGCTTTCTAGAGGCTTAAAAACATTTGCTCTTAAATTCCCTGGAGCTTCTGCCACTTCTTGTTTAGTATTATAATACGAAAGTATTACAGAACATATTATAATACTTTAATATAATATAATTATAATATAATAATAAAGTATATGTTCCATAAAATATAAAATATATATATTTTATATTATATAATATATATGTTCTATAAAATATAAAATATGGTAATACTTTAGTATTATAGAACAAGGTCCTTCAACTAAATAATACATTTCTCTTTCTCTGGCTATACTACCTAGCAACAGTTTCTATCTTTTGCAACTTTTAAGTTGTATGGTATAAAAGTAGCACAGGATGGGATAAGAAGAAGGTGAAGATAAGAAGAAGGTGAAGAAACACTGCTTTTTATTCAGACACTTCTATGTTGCTTAAGTTTTTTTATAAGCATTCATTCACAAATTATTTTTCATAACTTATGAAAAA
Source organism: Macaca nemestrina (assembly GCF_043159975.1). NCBI lineage: Eukaryota > Metazoa > Chordata > Mammalia > Primates > Cercopithecidae > Macaca > Macaca nemestrina. The sequence continues at coordinate 60,171,419 of NC_092143.1, read as the reverse complement.
GAGTCACTGATTTTTAAAATAGCCAGAGTTTTTTTTTAGAAGTATTTTTCCCAATTTCCATTAATATTTTGAGGATTATATCTTATAGCCCGGCTATGACTTAATGGCAATTTGCATGATTGTCTTACATTGTGAATTAAATATATTTAACACTAGTTTAATGATAATTTAAAAGTATAGTTCAATGTAGTATCAAAAACCTCAGAGCCTAAAATTAATTTACTCAGAATATTTGCTCATATAGATACATTAAGTCCACAAAATTTTAAAAAAGTGAAATACCTCTAACAGTGGCATTTCTTCTGTGATTATGGGATCTAAACGTCGATCAGGACCATATTTAACAGATGTTTTCTCTTCTTTTGTGTTGTTAAGTCGAGGACCTTGAATTTCTAAATCCTGCTTCCCTCGGACTGACATACTCAAGGAATATTTTCCTGAAATAAAAAAAAATTAATGCCCTAAAATAATTTGGTATGTTAACTGACATCAATTTAACTTGAATATGTGAATACTGTAAGTTTCAGATTATTTCTAGAAAAATTCTAGACAATTTTGATTAACATGATTAATCAAGGAATTTAGTAAATTTTCATCTCATGTTTAACACCAACTAAGGTATGCTACTTAATTTCTCACTTGGTTTTAGATTTACTTTGCAAAAAAGACTACACATTACTCAACAGGAAGTCCTCTGAAATCTGTATTTAACCATGTGCCTATTAACTAACAAAACCTGAGAGAATAACTATCTTAGGCCCAATAATTTAATTTAGGCCATGAGAATGGATATCTATTCACAAAGAAAAGAAGTGGAAAGCAATGAAAAGGTCAACTTTTTACTTTCACTCATATTCAAATATATACACTAATTTGAATTATTTCTGGAATATAAATAACTGAATCTTCTCAAGAGACTGCACAAAGAAAATTAAATATAGCATAGTTTTCTCAAAATTAAACTTATTTAATATTCATGTGAAATTTTTCCCAAAAGCTTCCATGTAGTGCATATATGTGTGAAAAAACTTAAGAGTATAATAACTATCTTTCTTGTGGGACTACTTAAAGCCTTTAATGTGCTGAAAGTCACTGTAATAATCTCAAATCAGATATAAAATATATTGATTCCCACACTTCATGTGACCGAAATCCTTATTAGCATTTTACATAATAATGAGCTACACTAAATCATGAAAACTCTGCTTAGAAGATAGGATTTTAACAGTTAATTCAGAGTCTCTTCCCATTAATATTATACATTAACATATAAAGTATTTTAATGCATATATTTGGTGCCTTAAATAAAACTACCATTTTACTGACAACCATAAATTTGTGTACTTGATTAAGATCCTAGTTATGTACAAGTGTGAAAAGAGAGTCCAAAAGCTCTTAATATCCAGTTATCTTGCTTTAAAAATGCAATAAATTAGCATTTTTAAATTATAAATAATTTAAATTATAAATTATATAAATTACAAATAAACCTTGTCTGGTACTTGTCAACCAAAAAATACAAATACAGTACTAAAATGCAGACTACCTTACTCAATTTTAGTGCAAATTTTTTTCTTTAGTAAAATGTTTTAGTTTCTATGGATTCATTTCACTTATTTTTCTTAAATGATGTACTGAATTATCCTAGATATCCAGGCAAGTATATTTAAATGAAAGTCTGAAGAACCAACAAATTTTCCATGTTCCCACTTTCTCAATGTTAATAATCAGCTTTTGTAAATGCTAAATTCATGTTTGTCAAGGACTATTTGTTATAACATAAGACATATCTATTAAAATGAAGAGCCAGAAGTAGGAAGTTTCATGGTAAACTCCGTCTCCGAGCACTTTTCCAACTTAAACTCAAATTTAACTACATACAGTAATTACATGGTAATGTTAAATCGCGAAGGGTCCCAAGTTTAAAAAACAAAGAAAACTATGTTAAATGCACATACTGTGTAGTTTTACCCTTCAAAAATATGTAGAACATACTGTATAGTGCACAAAGAATATCAGATTAACACTAAAGCCCTACTCTTTTTTCAAGACAGAAGATATAACTTAAGGTATTTAATATCCAACAATGTGGAAATATAGGTCTTTAATTTGTTCCATGTTTTATAAAAAGGAAATATTCAAAAAATAGAACATATTAAGATGGGTTTTATATTTGCAGCAGACGATCAATGGTTAGAATTTATTTGGTTAGAATTTACTAAATTTGGATCAATAACAGAAAAAAATGCATACAGTCTAAAAATCAACAAAAGAAAACATATCAGAAGGGAATCAAGTTGTTTATTTTTGACACTAGAGATGATGTTAGAAGTTAAAATCTAAATTTGTCATTCTTAGATCTGGCTAAATGCCTTTATTTAACGATACATTAAACCTATTTAGAAAATACCAGGTTTTTGTTCATTTTATTCTATAGAATGATTTAAGAAAGTTTTCTAATTGTTTACCAATGCTATAGCCTTTACCTGTGTGACATCCAGGAAGAGCACCAATGCCATCTACTGTCATAGAGCCCTGAATAGTGCCAAGATTATAAACAACTCCCAGAATATGCAGCTCCCCTATGTGATGGGGAAAGAGCTTTAGTCTTGCCTGTGGAGATATTTAAGTCACTCTTATTATGCTTTCATAATATCTTAAATAGCACAATACCTAATTCTATAATGTTGCAAAAACATAAACTCATGACCTAAACTTTTAAAATGCCAATTAATTTATGAAAAGCATCCTCTTCAAAAGAAAATCTCTAAATTTAACAATTATAGGCCTAAACCCTCAATAATAACTTTTCATAAAAAGGACATCAAGGAGAAAGCAACAGGCTTCTCAGGAAACTAACAAATTGAAGACCACTGCAAATCACCAATTTCCTCCTGAGCAATTCCTATTTCCTAATCTTCCAAATTTTAGTTCTTAAGAAAACTAGAATATAAAATAAACTGAATAAAGATTAAAAAATTTGTTTTCATCTTACTTTCAGAAATGCATAAAGCAGAGAAATAAAATAATTACCACTTTTGATTCTTCGCCATTAATTAAGAACTCTGAAATAACTTCAGTTCCAATCATTTCAGGTTCACTTGTAACCTAAAAAATAAATTTCATAAATTATACATTCTAATGAGCAAAATATCAGATTAACACTCCTATATATCAATACTTTGAAACAATAACACTAATTGAAGTCTGCATTTACTAGGTTTTTTACCACATGCTGAGCTCTACACAAAATGTTTTTATTTCCACCCCTGGAGTAGACCCAGGCTATAGTAGGCACTCAATATATATTTTTTTCATTTTGTTCAGTCCAACTCAACTGAGAAGGATAAGCAATCGATTCAAAGATGCCACTATCCACAGACCTGTAATCTAACCTACTCAGAAGGCTGAGGCAGGAGAATCACTTGAACCTGGGAGGCAGAGGTTGCAGTGAGCCAAGACGGTGCCACTGCACTCCAGCCTGGGCGACACAGTGAGACTCTGTTTCAAAACGGGGGAGCATATCAAAGATGCCGCCACCAAGATAATAAAACCCTGAGAGAAAATACCTAGTTGCTCATAGTCAACAATGGCCAAAATGCTCATTTAATTTAATCTTACAATAATAGCAAATTTCTTCTTTTGCTCTGACCAGCCTCTTTTTCAAAATTGGTCAATTACATAGAAAAGGTAATGGTGGGCTAAGCACGATAAAGGCAGACAGGTGGACAAAAAGAGCAGTGGAAGAGAGGCAAAAAAGGCCTGTTTCCCCTAAAGCATTCTCTGGTCATGTAGCAAAGCAGAGCTAACTGCCTCATACTGGCGATAAACCTGATCCTCATAAACACTATTATACTTTTACTATGACATCATTTAGCACAAGAAACAAAAAACTCCCTACATTCCAGTTCGGCATCTTAGTCCATCACCATCTTAGTCAATTTCTTCATTTCTTAGTCACGAAAAAATCCAAAGAGTTTGAAATTTATAAAAAAAAAAATATTATTTTGGCCGGGCGCGGTGGCTCAAGCCTGTAATCCCAGTACTTTGGGAGGCCGAGGCGGGTGGATCACGAAGTCAGGAGATCGAGACCATCCCGGCTAACATGGTGAAACCCCGTCTCCACTAAAAATACAAAAAACTAGCCGGGCGTGGTGGCGGGCGCCTGTAGTCCCAGCTACTCGGAGGCTGAGGCAGGAGAATGGCGTAAACCCGGGAGGCGGAGCTTGCAGTGAGCCGAGATCGGGCCACTGCACTCCAGCCTGGGTGACACAGCAAGACTCCGTCTCAAAAAAAAAAAAAAAAAAAAAAAAAAAAAAAAAAAATTATTTTAAGAAATACTTCATCATACAAAATGAAAATATTCACTTAACTTTAAACCTCCTTTCAAATCTCCCATATTGAATAGACTAATATACTTAAAAAGCTAACAAATCTTTTTAAAAACGTTTCCAAGTGTAATTGTTCATACTCTTCTAATGAGTATTCCAGGCATCCAAAACATTAGAAAATTGCAGAAGTTGCTAAAATTCAAGTCAGAATACAGTCTGGGAAATCTCAGTCATTCAAATTATTAACAATGAATATAAATAATACAAAATATCTTCAACAAATTTAACCAGCAAGACTTATTTATTTATTTAATTTTATTGTTTGTTATTTGTTTTTTGTGTGTTTTTGAGACAAGATCTTGCTCTGTTTCCCAGGCTGGAGTACAATGGCATGACCTCGGCTCACTGCAGCCTCAAGTTCCCAGACTCAAGCAATCCTCCCACCTCAGCCTCCTGGGTAGCTGGGACCATAGATGTGTATCACCACATCTGGCTAATTTTTAAATTTTTTGTAGAGATGGAGGTCTCACTATGTTGCCTAGGCTAAAGCAAGACTTAAAATAAAATAAGGCAATCTTTAAAAAATCAAAACACTTGAGCACTAAAATGCTGGGGTATTTCCCAGTTCCAAAATCTCGCCCCCTTTATTTTTTGCCACATTATTAAAGCATTTAGCAAGGTAGTATTAAAAAAAAGCAAGTTATATAACAGATACTGATGAATAAACTAATAAATTAGTAGTTAAATATATATATATGTGCGTGTGTGTGTGTGTATATATATATATATTTGTCCAAGTTATTTCATTTATAGTCAGTTGGATATTAATAAACTATTTGGCCAGATCATTTCTGCTTCAAAATTAAATATCTTAAATATATAAAAGACTTATTAGACATGGAAATGAAAAGAAAAAATACAAATGAAGTTCTGAATAGACAATTCACAAAAGAGGAAAAACAAATACAAGAGTTCAACTTCACCAGCAATCAATGAAATGGAAAATAAAAGTTAAGATGGCATTTTTAAAATATCAAATCAATAAAGTTTTTAAGTAATACTGCTTACTGTCATAAAGATGAGACACCCAAACCCATATGCTGCTTAGTAAGAAGCTCATTGGTATGAACTTTTGTGAAACCAGCAGGGCACTAAAATACTTTTCCCTAAAATCTTCACTTCATGCCCTGGTATCTTCCCCACAGAAATAATCTAAAGGTAAAAAGCCACGCACAAAAATGTGCACCACAGAATTACTATGATAGTCAACAAATGGAAACTTCCAAAAAAAACTACCAAAGATAGTAAAATAGTTTATGATTCACCCATATGATGTAATATTATGCAAAAATAAAATATTAAGTCACTTTGATATCAGAATATGCCTATAAAACACAGAATGTAAAAAGCAACATACATAGCATGAAGGAATCCCAAATATGTGGGAAAAACATACAAATGAAAATAACTGGAAGCCTGGTGCGGTGGCTCATGCCTGTAATCCCAGCACTTTGGGAGGCTGAGGCGGGAGGATCATGAGGTCTGGAATTGGAGACCAGTGTGGACAACATGGTGAAACCTCATCTCTACTAAAAATACAAAAATTAGCTGGGCGTGGTGGGTAAGCCCATAATCCCAGCAACTCAGGAGGCTGTGGCAGGAGAATCGCTTGAACCTGGGAGGCAGAGGTTGCAGTGAGCCGAGATCGCACCACTGCACTCCAGCCTGGGCAACAGTGCAAGACTCTGTCTCCAAAAAAAAAAAACTGGAAAGATACACAACAACATGTTAAAGTGGTTATTTCTAAATATTATGAAGACAGATGGTTTCGCTTCTATTCCGTATGTTTTTCTGTATTTTCAATTTTCAAAAATAAGTACGTATCACAATTTTTATAACTAAGGAAAAATAAACCAAAAAGAAGTATAGCTCACTGAACAGAGTAAATTGAAATGTTACTACAGCATCTGTTAGGCTGTAACTGAAACATAATTACAAATACCTTTTAATAACTTACTAGTTGTTTAACTTCTTCATTATCCTTTTCACTGAAATCTTTAGGATGAAACTTCCAAAGTAATGACAAATCAGTCAACAAAAGTGGAACTTTCAAAGGGTTTCTAAAAGCCACTTCCACTGTAATTGGTTCTATTAAAAAAAAAAAAAAGCCTCAATTAATAACTTTAATAAACATCACACCTCATGCTCAGCTTCGATTTTCTAAATGCATCTTGCTTTCATAGCTCTGCATTTCTGCCAAGACTGTCCTTTATCACCTTATAAATGTCCACGTATTACGGATTCAGTTGTAATACTACATTACCTCCTTGAAAAGATTTCCCCAATTTCTCTGTACTAAAGGATGCCATTCCCTCTTCTATATTCCAACATCACATTGCAAATTGTTGTAGAAGAGTCCCCATTGTCTGGTTTTATAAATGCAGCTCAGTAAATTATGAGTTCCTAATTTATTTTTGCATCCCCAGCACCAATTATCTTTGCCAAACAATAAATTATCTTGATCAGGCTGTAAGTAAAACAAACAAACAAACAAACAAACAAAAAACAAATAAAAATTCAAGTATATCACCTTCTACAACAGCAAGTGGAAATCTTGAATTATCTGAGTAACTGTTCAAACAGTATTGTGTGGGATGAAAATTGGATGGAATTACTCCTTTGTTAACCACAGAAACAACTTGTTCCTCAAGTTCTCGCCACTGCTGAGAGGATTCAGAATCATATTCTTGATCAAGACTTACATGAGTAGCTGCTTGTTTTTCACCTAAAAAAAATTTGTAACAACACGTTTATGAAGACTTGCCCACAAATAAAATGTACTTTAAATAAATATAAGGTACAGAAATAAATATATATATACACACATTCACACTTGCCTATTTCTAATTCTGAGTGAAAAATATACTCTCATTAACCCTAGCTTATCTGGATTTTGCTTATGATACTGATGTTCTTTTCCTCCTGACTCTGAAAGAATGTATTTTCCCTTGTGTCCACAAGCAATTTTTATATGAAACATTTCAAATATACAGAAAAGGCATGGAGACTAATATAACAAATATTTGTATACTAAAATTTAACAAATGTCAACTTTTGCCTATGATCCCAAATATTTTTTATAAAACAAACATCACAGATAGAGTCAATGTCCTCTCTGCACTCCTCCCCTCAATCTTATTACTCTCCTTCCCCCCTACTGGCATTACTTCTTCGCAGAGGTATTCCAAAGTTAAAGTGTATCGTTTTCATCCAGGATTTTACCGCATAAGTATATACAAAAACAATGCATAAAATTAGTTTGTATGTTTGAAACTTATACTGTAATTGACTCCTCACTCAGCATCATGTTGTGGGAAATGTAGAATTAGCATGAATTCTCATGTACTGCAGCGTAAATCCATTATGTGAATATACAAAAATATATCAATTAATTCTCTATTAGGAATTCTAGTTCTTTCACTCTTCTGCTATTACAAACAATGCTACTACGAATATGACAATTTCTTAAAAAAAATACTAAATCATATCTCAAGGACAAACATACTGATTAAATTCAAATATAACAGCATTTAAAATTACAAAGTTTAACAGCCATCGAGAGCTTTAAAATATATGTATTTATACAATACATTTGTATAGATTTAGGGGGTACAAGTGATGTTTTGTTATACAGATATATTTCCCTGGTGGCAGTCTGGGCTTTTAGTGTAGCTATCAACCAAATAGTGTACATTGTACCCATAAGTAATTTCTCATCCTTCACTCCCTACCCTCCCAAGTCTCAATGTCTATGTGTACACATTATTTAGCTCCAAACCCACTTATCAACGAGAGCATGTAGTATTTGACTTTCTGTTTCTGAGTTATTTAACATAAAATAATGAAAAGCTTAATATATTTACACTTTTGTTCCATTATTGCCATCCTAGGGCTCAATCCTAAAGAAATAATGCTGCATTTTTAAAATAGTCTTAAAAGAACAGCAGAACACTGGTAACAGAACATTGGTATTCTCTGCTTCCATGTACATTTGAAAATTTTCATAATAAGACAATTAAAAAACAAATTTTATCTACAAAGATGTCCATCACAATACGATTTTTTTTTTTTTTTTGGAGACAGAGTCTTGCTGGAGTGCAGTGGTGTGATCTCGGCTCACTGCAACCTCCGCCTCCTGGGTTCAAGCATTTCTCCTGATTCAGCCTCCCAAGTAGCTGGGACTACAGGTGCATGCCACCACGCCCAGCTAGTTTTTTGTATTTTTAGTAAAGATAGGGTTTCACCGTGTTGGCCAGGATGGTCTCAATCTCTTGACCTCATGATCTGCCCACCTTGGCCTCCCAAAGTGCTGGGATTACAGGTGTGAGCCACCATGCTTGGCCACAATATAATTTTATATAAGCAAAAGATGGAAACAGTCTATATATATCAAGTGGATGTTAAAATAAAGTACTTTATAAGCACTGAATAGAGTATCTTACTAACATTAAAAGTTTATGAAGATTATATAATAACAAAAGCATTATTTATGTGAGAAAAGCTGTTGTAATTACAACTGTTTTGTTTTCATTGTTTTTAGTTTTTAAAGCTGGGAAGAAAAACACCAAAATAGTAGTTATCTTCAGGTGGCAGGACAAAAGAAGTAATAAAGAGCTATTCATTTTCTCTCTTTTTTTTTTCTTTTGAGACAAAGTTTCACTCTGTCGCCGGGCTGGAGTGCAGTGTCGTGATCTTGGCTCACTGCAACCTCCGCCTCCCAGGTTCATGCCATTCTCCTACCTCAGCCTCTTGAGCAGCTGGGACTACAAGTGTGTGCCACCACACCCAGCTAATTTTTTTGTATTTTTAGTAGAGACAGGGTTTCACCATGTTAGCCAGGATGGTCTCGATCCTGACCTCATGATCTGCCGGCCTCAGCCTCCCAAAGTGCTGGGATTACAGGAATGAACCAACCGCGCCTGGCTGAGCTATTAATTTTCAAATATTCAACTATACATCGTTTTTTAAATGGAGAAAGGAAAAAAAGTTTTTTTTAAATTGTCATTAGGTAATTAGGCTAAATAAAACTTCACTAACCATCTGCTGGTCGTCTGTCATGGCCAAAAAAAACCCGTGTTGCTGAACTGTTAATATATGGTAAAGGAAGCTGTGGCAAAGGACCATCTGGTGACAGCTGACTTACATTCTGAGAGAAATATAAAAGGGAAAAAAAGAGGTAGTTTTTGTGAAAATGGTATTTTTGTTTCCTCATTTCTTAATACACAAGGCATTAAAAAGATGTTAAGCAAGAATATTAAGATATACAATTACTAGTTTTATTTCACGTATCAGTCATAAAATTTTACAACTCGGAAGAACTTCAGATATTTATTCTGTCTCAAAAGAATCTTACTGAGGCTACTCAGCTGATTATCTGGATGTTAAACGTGCAAAATTTATTTTAGTAAGCGTTTTACTTCTTATGACTCATTATACCATCCTATCTGCCAAAATTCTAACCCATATAATTTCAAATTAATAAAGTCTAGACCCTAAGGGTAGTTATTTTCTGCAGGATAGATATAATATGCTCTATTCATAGGCCCTGGGAAAAGATTTACAACTTCCCATTTTTTCCATAAAACAATGCTTTATATGTTGTATCTGCTTGCCTCAGTGAAACAGTCCTTCTTCCTGTTAACTTTTTGGCATTGCACCATAATAGCCTGTCTACTTTCCACAGATCCATACCTCCTCATCTTTCACAAGGAAAAGAACATAGAATGTCCATCTCCAAAGGATGGTAAAGAGAACCCACTTAAAACCAACTGTAAAATCGGTTATGAGTCTATAAAAGCATGATGAATAAAGAATCCAGAAAACCCATGGAATCTTTTTTTTTTTTAAGATCCTAAGAATAACCATAAATCAAGTATTCATTGTAATATTAAAATTCTCTTTTCAAGAACTGTGGAAGGGGCGATGTAACCAAGATCTATAGCCAAGAAGCCTAGCCTGCCACAGCTTGTTTATGACTGATAACTACATATATTCTAATAAAACTATCCTAAGATAAGGTAATAAATAAACACTTTTCACTAAAATACAGTTTTAATATCTACTCCTGAATGAAAATAAGCATTCACCTTGTAAACATAAAGATATTCTCTGAGGAAAGCCCCTTGTTGAGCAGCAGATTGTTTACTTTCATTGATTAAAATATGCCTAAAAGCAGACACAGCATTGTCCAGTTGTCTAAGAGTATAGGACTGGCGCCCAATAGTGAAGTTAATGTGATCCTCTGCAAGAGACCAGCCTTTTCCTTTATAAACTTGCATGGCTTGACAATAACAGCGTAAAGCATGCTTTTTCTGTAAGAAAATAAACAAAATAATGTATTATATTCCAAATTTGTTTGAACTAGAAAAAACAAATACAAACACACACATAGAAACAATTAAGTAACTGGTTCTTCCTCTAAGGGAGACTGGGATAATGAAGAAAATAAAACTAACATTTATGATAATCCCTTCACAACTATATACGGCATGATATAGATTAAGTTACCTGAGCCATTGTGTGTGTGTGTGTGTGTGTGTGTGTGTGTATGTTAGAGAGGAATAGGGGACATAAAGGAGGGTAAGGGAGACCAGACTGCTTTGACATCTGCCCACTACTTCTCCGAGCCACAATTTCAAAACGTCAACTTCAGAGGAAAGAGTTTACTTCTCAACTTGACTTTATCTACCTCAAATTCTTTCTGGAAAAAAGCCAAGGAATATGTAAACAAACAAACTTCAACATCTAAAATGGTTAGATTTCACTAATACTATGATGAAAAAAATGTTTTCATACTCTAACTAGAAGCATGTTTTGTCTTCAAAGAGTTTCTTCATATTAAGTAAAACATCAAACACATTTATCAAACTTTTTTCTTGCCTACAGAGACTTACGTTGAATGTATGTGGCTACATATGCCAGAGTACACATACGCCATAGTATTCCACAGCACAAAGTCTAATAATATACAAATAAACTTTTTTTTTCCTACATTAACAATTCACATACTGGACCAACCATGCTGATCCCAGCCTGCCAGCCTGCCTGCCTGCCAGCCTGCCTGCCTGCCTGCCTGCCTGCCAGCCTGCCTGCCTGCCTGCCTGCCTGCCTGCCAGCCAGAACTCACTGGCCAGTCTTGTGACCACTGAAAGGTTATACCTCATGCAGTTCAAACAAAGCAGTGGGCTAGGACAGCAGCACAGTAAACACTGCCTGGGCCAGACAGGACTGCATCAGGTGCTACCACAGCCTCCTTTTTAAGGTGCTGTTGCCAAGTGTCAGGGCATACTTCCTGGTGTTCGGTGCATCTACTGCAGGACTTAAGAAGAGCAAGAGATTAATAATATACCAGAATGATATACAAAACGTGTGTTCAAAATGGAAAATTGCAAGGAATGCCAAAATCTTATGAGTATTGTAGTAAGAATGCAGTATTTGTGGCGATAAACATCACCAATGTAAAAAATCAAAAGAGGTACACAGAAAGACAGATTCTGAATGTTCTCACTCATATGTGGGAGCTAAAAAAGTGGATTTCATGAAGATAGAGAGTGGACTGGTGATTACCAAAGGCCAGGGAGAGTGGGTGAAGGAGAATGAAGTTGATTAATGGGTACAAATATATGGTTTGATAGAAGAAATAAGAAGACCTAGTGTTAGATCAGCAGGGTGGCTATAGTTTACAACAATCTACTCTACATTTCAAAATAGAGAATTTGAATGGTTCTAAGGTGATGGATATCCCAAGTACACTGACTTGACCTTTATAAATTATGTGAATGTATGAAATTATCACATATACCCCAAACTATGTATGTCTACTATGGACCAATTTTTTTCAAAGGAGAGTATTTTCTTCCAAGATCGCTTACAGCCGGGAGGGGTGGCTCACGCCTGTAAGCCCAGCACTTTGGGAGGCTGAGGCGGGCAGATCATGAGGTCAGGAGATCGAGACCATCCTAGCTAAAACAGTGAAACCCCATTTCTACTAAAACTACAAAAAATTAGCCAGGCAAGGTGGCAGGCGCCTGAAGTCCCAGCTACTCAGGAGGCTGAGGCAGGAGAATTAGGTGAACCCGGGAGGCGGAGACTGCAGCGAGTCAAGATTGTGCCACTGCACTCCAGCCTGGGCGACAGTGCAAGACTCGGTCTCAAAAAAAAAAAAAAAAATGATCACTTACTAGGGACCTCAGATGCCAGCTCTCCTCAGAAAGATCAAAGTAATTAATGGTCCAAACAGAAAACTGAAAAAAGACAACCAAGATCAGATGAAGAGCGCATGGAAAGAAACTAGAGTGCAGGAAAGGAAAACAACAAGAGTTTGGCAGGGATCGACCACTGAGGTACACAAAACCCCACAGAATGGGTAAGTGGGAGTACTTCTCTGCTGCCCTCTCCCCTCTGATCATCTGTTCACCATCCAACTGATGGTGAGTCCCTCTGCCCTCATGACCCAGGACAACACTAACAGTGGCAGTTTGAGAACGTCCCAGGGACAAGGATGGGGGTGGCCAACTCACACAGGCATGCCCGCCCTCCTTTCAGGCCTGAACTGAGATAGTAGATACCACTGCCTTGTCCAGGAAATCTCTGCTCTTGAATCACCGCTGCATCACCAGATCCCTAACATGTTCACAACTGCTGTGACATTAGCAAGTTTAGGAGACCAGTGGGTCCTCAGAGAAGGTGTGAGACCCATGGAGATGTAACCCCTAACTTAGGCTGCCCCTAGAGGAAGCGGGGACTGCAGCCTGCCAAAGCCCCACCTTGAGACAAAGGTAATGCAAACAAGCAACAATCGCTGAAGTGGGCAGCCCCAGTGGCTGGAAATGAAAATGAAGAAGGGCTCATTTCCCGCCCACCCCATCCACTATTGTGGACACAGGAGAGGTTCTCCCTGCTGGGAGCTGGCAGATGTATTCTTGGGGAAAGCACTTTTCATGCTTTCTGTGATGGCTCCATCCAGTTAAAAACGAGCCCACGGCCAGGCATGGTGGCTCAAGCCTATAATCCCAGGCACTCTGGGAGGCCGAGGCAGGTGGATCACCTGAGGTTGGGAGTTCGAGACTAGCGTGACCAACATGGTGAAACGCCGTCTCTACTAAAAACACAAAATAAGCCAGGCGTGGTGATGTGTGCCTGTAATCCCAGCTACTTGGGAGGCTGAGGTAGAAGAATCGCTTGAATCCGGGAGGCAGAGGTTGCAATGAGCTGAGATCGTGCCATTGCACTCCAGCCTGGGCAACAAGTGACAAAACTCTGTCTCCAAAAAAAAAAAAGTGATCCCATATCAACTGGGCTTGCAGGAATGGCAAGGCCCAATTCTCCCTCCCTACAGAGAAGCATCTGGGCAACAGAAGGTGGACAAGCCGCAAAGTTGTTTACTCTGTACTACAGGAAGAAATTCTGCCCTGAACCCATTTTGGTGGTAGCTGCCCATTTTGGTGGAAGTGTACTCTGGCCAGGGCCCAATGGACAAAGTCTACATGAACTGATGGTTGTGAGCCCTCTGACAGGGGCGTGATAAGGAAGCTTCTGTCTGCTCAGGATGAGTAACTGGTGCACCCCACCCGAAAAAAGGATCAAATAATCTACAAAGTAAATATTATCAGACTAACAAACAGACTTCTCAGAAGAAACCTTACAAACAAAAAGAGATTGGGGGCCTGTTTTTACCCTTCTTAACGACAAAAAAAAAAAAAAAAAAAAACTGCTAGCCAAGAATTTTATAGCCTGCCAAACTAAGCTTTATAATTAAGGAAAAAATAGTCTTTCCCAGACAAGAAAATGCTTAAAAAAATTTATCACCACCCGACCATCTCTACCAGAAATGCTCAAAGGAGTTATAAACATGGAAAAAGGATGATACCTGCCTGCTACCATAAAAGTGGTAAGTACATGTAAGTACAAAGTTCAAAGATCCTATAAGGCAGTTATATAATTGGGACTACAAAGCAACTAACAACATTATGACAAGTACAAAACCTCACTTACAATATTAACCTTGAACGAAAATAGCTTAATTGTTCCACTCAAAAGACAAGATCCAAGCATATGCTACCTACAAGACCTAATAAGATAGACCTAATAAGACCTAATAAGATGGGTCTTATTACACAGAATATAGGTCTGTGTAATAAGACCCATAAGCTCAAAGTAAAGGGGTGGAGAAAGATCAATTATGCAAATGGAAAACAAAAAAGAACAGGGGGTTGTTATACTTGTTATCAGATAAAACAGACTTTAAACCAACGACAGAAAAAAAAAAGACAAAGAAGGGAATTATATAATGATAAAGAGTTCAATTCAACAAGAAGATTTAACCAGCCTAAACATATACATACTCAATACCAGAGCATACAATTTTATAAAACAAATACTACTAGACCGAAGAAAAGACAAACAGTCATATAATAATACTGGGGGACTTCAACACCCCACTGACAACACTAGACAGATCATCGAGGAAGAAAACTAACAAAGAAACTCTGGAATTAAATTGGACTCTTGACCAAATGGACCTAATAGACATCTACAGAACATTCCAACTGACAACCACAGGATATACATTTTTCTCATCTGCGCATGGAACAGTCTCTGAAGTTGACCATATACTGAGTCACAAAGCAAGTCTCAATAAGTTCAAAAAAGTCAAAATCATTATCAAGGATCTTCTCAGACCATAGTGGAATAAAATTAGAATTCAATACCAGGAGGAACTCTCAAAACCATACGAGTACATGGAAACTAAAAAACTTGGTATTGAATGACTTTAGGGTAAACAATGAAATTAAGGCAGAAATTTAAAAAAATTTTGAAACAAATGAAAATAGAGAGAGCATATCAATACTTCCGGGACACAGCAAAAGCAGCGTTAAGAAGAAAGTTTATAGCACTAAATGCTTATATCAAAAAGACAGATCTCAAATTAATAACTTAATGTCACACCTAAAGGAAACAGAAATAAGAACAAACCAAGCCCAAGCTGGCAAAAGAAAAGAAATAAAGATCAGAGCAGATCTTAATTCTTTAAATGAAATCAAGACCAAAGAAATCATACAAAGTATCAACGAAATAAAAAGTTATTTGAAAACACAAACAAAACTGATGAGAATACTAGGCAAGATTAAGCAAGAAAAAGAAAATATGATTTTAATAAGCACAATCAGATATGACAAATGTGACATCACAACTGATACTACAGAAATACAAAAGATCCTCAGAGACTACTATGAACCCCTATACACACAACTAGAAAACCTAGAGGAAATGGATTAATTCCTAGAATCATAAGATCTCCCAAGACTGAATCAGGAAGAAACTCAAATATTGAATAAGTCATTAACTAGTTACAAAATTCCATCAGTAATTAAAAAAAAAAATCAACAAATGAAGCCCAAGATCAGCTGGATTCAAAGCCAAATTCTACCATATGCACAAAGAAGAGCTGGTACCAATTTTACTGAAAGTATTCCAAAAACAAAAATTTATATATATATATATATATAAAGGAAGAAAGATTCCTCCTTAACTAATATCATCCTGATATCAAAATCTGGCAAGGGCATACACACAAAAAGAAAACAAATCAATACCCATGATTAACACAGGTGCAAAAATCATCAATAAAATACTAGCAAACCAAATCCAGCTGGACATCAAAAAGTCAAATTAATCACAATCCAGTGGGTTTTATTCTAGAAATACAAGGATGGTTCAATATTTGCAAATCAATAAATGTTACTCACCACATAAAGAGAATTAAAAACCATATGATCATCTCAATAGATACCGAAAAAGCATTCAATAAAGTCCAAAATCCCTTCATGATAAAAACCCTTAACAAACTAAGTATTGTAAGAAACATACCTAAAAATAGTAAGACCCATATATGACAAACTTACAGCAAACATCATACTGAATGAGGAAAAGTGGAAAGCATTCCCTCTAAGAAGTGGAACAAGTCAAGGATGTACACTCTGCACTCACACCACTCCTATTCAACATAGTACTAGAAGTCCTAGCCAGAGCAATCAGGCAAGAGAAAGAAAGAAAAAGCATCCAAATAGGAAGAGGAAGTGAAATGATCCTTGTCCAATGATGACAAGATCCTATACCTAGAGAACCTAAAGGTTCCTCCTAAAGACACTAGTCGTTAGGATAAATGACTTCAGTAGTTTCATGACACAAATTTAACGCACAAAAATCAGTTGTGTTTCTATACAGTAACAAAATTAAAGATGAGAACCAAATAAGAACTCAATTCGATTTACAACTGACACACACACACACAAAACAAAACACCTGGAATATATTTAACCAAGGAGGAAAAAGAACTACAAAACACTGATAAAAGAAAGTACAGGCACAAACAAGCAAAAAAAAATCCCATACTCACAGACAAGGAGAAATCAATATAGTTAAAATAACTATATTGCCCAATCTACAGATTCAACAAACTATCAAATAAATAATGTCATATTTCACAGAATTCGAAAAAACTATTCTAAAATTCATATGGAACCAAAAAAGAGCCTGAGTAGCCAACAAAGTCCTAAGCAAAAACAAAGCCTGAGGCATCACATTCCCCAACTTCAAACTACACTACAAGGCTATAGTAACCAAAACAGCATGGTACTGGTACAAAAAATAGACACATGAAAAATGGAATAGAATACAGAACTCAGAAATAAAGCAGCATACCTGCAGATCTTTAACAAAGTCAACAAAATAAGCAATGGGGAAAAGGACTCCCTATTCAATAAATGGTGCTGGGATAACTGGGCTAACCATATTCAGAAGAATGAAACTAGACCCCTACCTATCACTATATACAAAAAATTAACTGGAGATGGATTAAAGACTTAAAGACTTCAAACTATAAAAAAATCCTAGAAGAAATCATAGGAAATATCCTTCTGGACATCAGCCTTGGCAAAAAATTTATGAACAAGTCCTCAAAAGCAGTGGCAACAAAAACAAAAATTGACAAGTGGTACCTAATTAAACTAAAAAGCTTCTGCACAGCAAAAGAAACTATTGGCAGAATAAATAGCCTCCAAAATGTGAGAAAATACTTGCAAACTACACATCCAACAAAGGACTATTATCCAGAATCTAAAAGTAACTTAAATCAAAAAAAAAAAAAAAATCAAATAATCCCATTAAAAAGTGGGCAAAGGATATAAACAGACACTTCTCAAAAGACACACAATCGGCCATGAAAAAATGTGAAAACAATACTGAACATCACTAGAGAAATGTAAATCGAAACAATGAGATACCATCTCATACCAGTGTAGAATGGCTATTTTAAAAGGCTATGGAGAAAAGAGAACAGTTATACACTGTTGATGGGAATGTAAGTTAGTTCAGCCACTGTGAAAAGCAATTTGGAGGTTTCTCCAACAGATAAAACAAAACTACCATTCAACCAGTAATCCCATTACTAGGTATGTACCCAAAGAAAAGTAAATTGTTCTACCAAAAAGACACCTGTATTCTTATGTTCATCACAGCACTATTCACAGTAGTAAAAACATGAAATCAACCTATGGTGCCCATCAATGGTGGACTGGATAAAGAAAATGTGGCACGTACACACCATGGAATATGACATGGCCATAAAAACGAATGGTATCATATCCTTTGCAGCAACATGGATGGAGCTAGAGGCCATTATCATAAGGGAAATAAACCAGAAATAGAGAATCAAATATGAATGTTCTCACTTATAAGTGGGAGCTAAATAATGGGCATGCGTGGACATAAAGATGGAAATAATAGACAAAGGGTACACCAAAAGGGGAGAGGGAGGAAGGGAAAGAAGTGAGGGTTGAAAAACAACCTACTGGGTAATATATTCACTATTTGGGTGATGGGTTAGTTCTCTGAAGCCCAAATTGCAGCATTATACAACATACTCATGCAGCAAACCCGGACATGGACCTCCTGAACTTGTAATTTTTATTTTTATATTTTTCGAGACAGAGTCTCGCTCTGTCGCCCAGGTTGGAGTGAAGTGGCGTGATCTCGGCCTACTGCAACCTCTGCCTCCCAGGTTCAAGTGATTCTCCTGCCTCAGCCTGCCAAGTAGCTGGAATTACAGGCGCACACTACCACGTCTGGCTAATTGTTGTATTTTTAATAGAGATGGGGTTTCACCATGTTGGCCATACTGGTCTCGAACTCCTAAACTCGTGATCCATCTGCCTCAGCCTCCCAAAGTGCTGGGATTACCGGCGTGAGTCACTGTGCCTGGCCTCTGTAACTATTGTTTTAAAAGAGAGGTACAGCCGGGCACAGTGGTTCCCGCCTGTAATCCCAGCACTTTGGGAGGCTGAGGCGGATGGATCACGAGTTCAGGAGTTCGAGACCAGCCTGGCCAACATGGTGAAACTCCATCGCTACTAAAAACACAACAATTAGCCAGGCATGGTAGCACGCACCTGTAATCCCAGCTACTTGGGAGGCTGAGGCAGGAGAATCGTTTGAACCCGGGAGATGGAGGTTGCAGTGAGCCGAGATCATGCCACTGCACTCCAGCCTAAGTGAAAGAGCGAGACTCCGTTTCAGAAAAAAGAAAAAAAAAAAAAAAGAGAGAGATAGGTACAGACCACCTCTCAGTGCCAGCAACAGTATGTCTGACAGAAAAGATGACCAAAAAAGAAGGGATGGGAAATTGATGCTGACAAAACACACTATAAAAGTACACCCTGTAGAAAACAAAATAAGCAACAAAAACACCAAAGCAGTTATTCGATGTCAGTCACCACAAAAAGAAGATAGACAGTAGAGTGGGTAGCACCCACTGTAACAGGGTAGAAGACTTCCCACATCTCTACATCAAAATAAAATTCCAAAGAAAAAGGTCCAAGTTCCAGTAAATCACAATTCATGGAGACAGCTTTCCTCCAGATCTGGCTCTGAACTCACCAGGTACTAACCACCTGGCCATCACTGCCCAACTAATGAAAGAAGTGAACACTGAAGAAGATGCTACATCAAAAGGATCAAATGTTTTCAAAACAGAAAAGAGGACTGCAAAGTTAAAGGCTGATTTTTAATAACAGGAATCTCAAATAGAGACAAATTAACCAGACAGAAGAAATCCAAAAGTGGTAACAGTTCTAAAAACCTAAAAGTTTTTAGACCTGCAGTTTAAAAACCAAGAGAAAGTCCTGAAACAAGCAAGCACCTGCTTTGTTCAAAGGCAAGAAGTATATGAACTCAGTAATACTAATGACTGTGAAAAACCAGTTGGGAGGTTGAGCACGGTAACTTAGGCCTGTAATCCTAGCACTTTGGGAGGCTGAGGCGGGTGGATCGCCTGAAGTCAGGAGTTCAATATCAGCCTGGCCAACACGGTGAAA
Organism: Macaca nemestrina; assembly: GCF_043159975.1. Lineage (NCBI taxonomy): Eukaryota > Metazoa > Chordata > Mammalia > Primates > Cercopithecidae > Macaca > Macaca nemestrina. The sequence continues at coordinate 60,151,657 of NC_092143.1, read as the reverse complement.
CTCCGTCTCTACTAAAAATAGAAAAATTAGCTGGGCTTCGTGGCGGACATCTGTAATCCCAGCTACTCTGGAGGCTGAGACAGGAGAATCGCTTGAACCTGGGAGGCGGAGGTTGCAGTGAGCCGAGATGGAGCCACTTCACTGCAGCCTGGGCGAAAGAGCGAAACTCTGCCAAAACAACAAAAACAAAAAACAAAACCAGATGGGAGTTTCCAGAGCATTAGCATATGGAGTCATGGATAGAGTTAGAGGCTTTGTTATTATCTTATAACTGGAAGCTATTTCATGAAATTTAATTTTGATGTGGTCATCCCTCTTTATACCACTGCACTGGCCTGAATGGAAATACCAGCGTGTGCTAAAACTGCACATGAGTAGATAGTAAATGTGTGTGTGTATTTATGTGTTTGTATATATTTATGATATAAGCACATTTTTATACAACTGGTTTGTTCTGTAGTGATAGAGTTTGGTATTCTTTTCTTCTGGCCATCACTGCACCCTATCATAAGCATAAGCAGCTATTTGGCATAAATTACTTATCACTGCCACTCTCTGAACTCAGACAACCTCCATCTTAAAAAATGGGATGTGGTACCAAGAAAAGGCTTTATTTTCACTAAACTTTTGTTTCAAAATATACCAGTTTCCACTGTCCTCCATACGTGCCTTATAGTATTGTCAGAATTGTCTTTGAGGGTTTTTTTTAAAGAAGTATTTTCTTGGCTGGCTGTTGTAGCTCATGCCTGCAATCCTAGCACTTTGGGAGGCCAAGGTGGGATGATCTCTTGAAGTCAGGAGTTTGAGACCAGTCTGGGCAACACAGTGAGACCCTATTTCGTAAAAAACGAAGTTGTTTTTTTTTTAAAAAGGAACACTTTATTGATTAAATGATAAATAAAAACAGTCTGCCACTGGATGGCATGAAATGAGAATACAGGATGTCTTCTGTGATATTCCTATAAACATACCGAATTTGAATCTCACCATGAGGAAAATAGCAGAGATATGTAACTTGGGACAATCTACAAAAATAATTGGACTGGCCGGGCGCGGTGGCTCAAGCCTGTAATCTCAGCACTTTGGGAGGCCGAGATGGGCGGATCATGAGGTCAGGAGATCGAGACCATCCTGGCTAACACGGTGAAACCCCTCTCTACTAAAAAAATACAAAAAAGTAGCCGGGTGAGGTGGCGGGCGCCTGTAGTCCCAGCTACTCAGGAGGCTGAGGCAGGAGAATGGCATAAACCCGGGAGGCGGAGCTTGCAGTGAGCTGAGATCCGGCCACTGCACCCCAGCCTGGGCGACAGAGCAAGACTCCGTCTCAAAAAAATAAATAAATAAAAAATAATTGGACTAACCTTCATGAGTGTTTAAGTCATGAAGTCAAATGATCCTTTGACTAAAAAAGGACAAAACATCCTACGCCCTCTGATAAAGGACATGCATGGGATGACTGTCAAAATCTGAATGGGGTCTGAGGATTACACAGTAGCACTGTATCAATGCCAATTTTTTTATTTTGATGGTTATGCTATGGTTATGTAACGGAAAGTTCTTGTTTCTAGAAAATAAGAAATATGTCCTAAGGTATTTGAGGATAATAGGGCAATAGATAAACCACTTAACACTCAAATGGCAAAAAGAAAAATTTCTGAACACTGCTTGCAACTTTTCTATAAAGCTGAGATTGTTTCCAAATTATTATTATTATTATTATTATTATTTTGAGATGGAGTTTTGCTCATTGCCCAGGCTGGAGTGCAATGGTACAATATTGGGTCACTGTAACCTCCACCTCCCAGGTTCAAGTAATTCTCCTGCCTCAGCCTCCAGAGTAGCTGGGATTACAGGCATGCACCACCACGCCCAGCTAATTTTGTCTTTTTAGTAGAGACAGGGTTTCTCCATGTTGGTCAGGCTGGTCTCAAACTCTAAACCTCAGGTGATCAGCCCACCTTGGCCTCCCAAAGTGCTGGGATTACAGGTGTGAACCAACATGCATGGCCTGTTTCTAAATTAATTTTTAAGTGATGTTTCTTGGGAAAAAAAAGAAAAAAGCAACCCTATCTTTAGCATTTAGTAAAGGAACACATTATTAAAAACTGATAGATACAGAAAAACAATCGAATGTGTCTGTGTGTTCAAGTGGATTTTCGAAAGTGTTCAAGTGTATTTTTGAAGATTTTTTTGGAAAAGAAATTTAAATGAGGTACAAGGTTTGAGTCAGTTTTTTATAGTAAGAACAGAAAGAAAGGTTGTCTAATCACATACACTCTTCCCCAGCATTTTAATTTTTTTTTAACTGACTAAACTTTCACGCCACTTCTTTTTAAAATGCACTTTACTTTCTGATATTCTTAATGAAAAATAATTGAACTATAAACAATTTCTGTCGTGCCAAGCACAATGGCTCACGCCTGTAATTACCCAGTATTTTGGGAGGCTGAGGTGAGCAGATCACAAGGTCAGGAGTTCAAGACCAGCCCGGCCAACATGGTGAAACCACATCTCTACTAAAAATACAAAAATTAGCCAGGTGTGGTGGCACGTACCTGTAGTCTCAACTACTCCGGCGGCTGAGGCAAAAGAATCGCTTGAACCCGGGAGGTAGAGGTTGCAGTGAGCCGAGATCGCGCCACTGCAATCCAGGCTGGGCAACACACACACACACATACACACACACTTCTGGGGCAAGATAAGCAATTCAGCATGAATTCTCAAAGAGAGGACTAAGAGAAACGGCATTACTCTGTAACTTCTTCTCTCATCCCTATCAATACAACCCTGTTTTAAATTTAAATGTCATGAAAAGTTGGTGCTTCTCATCAAAAAGTTTATCCACCACAATCAAGTTGGCTTCATCCCTGGGATGCAAGGCTGGTTCAACATACGCAAATCAATAACGGTAATTTATCACATAAACAGAACTAAAGAGAAAAACCACGATTACCTCAATAGATGCAGAAAACACTTTTGATAAAATTCAACATCTCTTCATGTTAATAACTCTCAATAAACTAGGTATCAAAGGAACATGTCTCAAAATAGTAAGAGCTGGCCAGGCGTGGTGACTCACGCCTGTAATCCCAGCACTTTGGGAGCCCAAGGTGGACGGATCACCTGAGGTCAGCAGTTCAAGACCAGCACGGCCAACATGGTGAAACTCCGTCTCTACTAAAAATACAAAAAATTACCCGGATGTGGTGGCGGGTGCCTGTAACCCCAGCTACTTGTGAAGCTGAGGTAGGACAATTGTTTGAACCCGAGAGGCAGAGGTTGCAGTGAGCCAAGATCACGCCATTGCACTCCAGCCTGGGCAACAGGAGCGAAACTCCCAACTCAAACAAACAAACAAAAAAATAGTAAGAGCCATTTATGACAAACCCATAGCCAATATCATACTGAATGGACAAAAGGTGGAAGTATTCCCCTTGAAAACCAGCACAAGACAAGGATGCCTCTCTCACCACTGCTATTTAACACAGTATTGGAAATTCTGGCCAGGGCAATCAAGCAAGAGAAAGAAATAAAGAGTATTCAAATACAAACAGACGAAGTCAAATTGTCTTCATCTGCAAATGACATGATCCTATGTCTAGAAAACCCCATTGTCTCAGCCCAAAAGCTTCTTAAGCTGATAAGCAACTTCAGCAAAATCTCAGGATACAAAATTAATGCGCAAAAATCACAAGCATTCCTATACAACAACAACAGACAAGCAGAGAACCAAACCATGAAAGAGCATCTGCACCACAAAAGAAACTATCATCAGAGCAAACAGACAACCTACAGAGTGGTAGAAAATTTTTGCAATCTATCCATCTAACAAAGGTCTAATATCCAGAATCTACAAAGAACTTAAACAAATTTACAAGAAAAAAACAACCCCATCCAAAAGTGGGCAAAGAACATGAACAGATACTTCTCAAAAGAAGACATTTATGTAGCCAACAAACATGAAAAAAAAAAAAAAAGCTCAACATCACTGACCATTAGAGGAATGCAAATCAAAACCTGATCATTACAGAAATGCAAATCAAAACCACAATGAGATACCATTTCATGCCAGTCAGAATGGTGATTATTAAAAAGTCAAAGCTAGGCATGGTGGCTCACGCCTGTAATCCCAGCACTTTGGGAGGCCAAGGCAGGCAGATTACCTGAGGTTGGGAGTTCAAGACCAACCTGACCAACATGGAGAAACCTCGCCTCTACTAAAAATACAACATTAGCTGAGCGTAGTGATGCATGCCTGTAATCCCAGTTACTCGGGAGGCTGAGGCAGGAGAATTCTGTTTTATGGCACACCTATGTTCATTGCAGCACTATTCACAATAGCAGAGACATGGAGTCAACCCAAATGCCTATCAATGATAGACTGATAAAGAAAATGTGGCACATACATACATACCATGGAATACTATGCAGCCATAAAAAGGAAAGAGATCATGTCCTTTGCAGGGACATGGATGGAGCTGGAAGCCATTATCCTCAGCAAACTAATACAGGAACAGAAAACCAAACACCGCATGTTCTCACTTATAAGTGGGAGCTGAACAATGAGAACACATGGACACAGTAGGAGAACAACACACACTGTGGCCTGTTGCGGGGTAGGGTGGGGGGAGGGAAAGCATTAGCAAAAAGAGTTAATGAATGCTGGGCTTAATACCTAGGTGATGGGTTGACAGGTGCAGCAAACCACTATGGCACACGTTTACCTATGTAACAAACCTGCACATCCTGCACACGTACATTGGAACTTAAAATTTTTTTTTAAATAATAAAAAGTTAGGCCGGGCGCGGTGGCTCAAGCCTGTAATCCCAGCACTTTGGGAGGCCGAGGCGGGTGGATCACGAGGTCAGGAGATCGAGACTATCCTGGCTAACATGGTGAAACCCCGTCTCTACTAAAAATACAAAAAACTAGCCGGGCGTGGTGGCGGGCGCCTGTAGTCTCAGCTACTTGGGAGGCTGAGGCGGGAGAATGGCATGAACCCGGGAGGCGGAGCTTGCAGTGAGCCGAGATCACGCCACTGCACTCCAGCCTGGGAGACACAGCGAGACTCCGTCTCAAAAAAAAAAAAAAAAAAAAAAAAAAAAAAAGTTGGTGCTTCTCAGAAACTCGGCCTCAGTCAGAATTATATGTGTTCTATGCACCCTAACTTCCAAGGAAGAGACTGTTCTTGGCCAGCTTCAGTTAGATATATATTGTATTGACTTATCCAGTAGATCTTAATTTATAGTCATATTCTCAGATTTCCACAAACTGTACTGTTTCGTGGAAGAGCTGTCTTGGGTTCAGAGTGTATAGAGTGGTCATGAAATAGCAAACCCAGCTACCTTGAATCATTAACTTCGCAGGGTTATATGCTACAGTAAGAAGATGATTATCAAGCCAGACAGCAAATATATCTCAACCTACCACAAACGTAGCATTTTTAACTTGTTAGGTATTTCCTAGAAGCAGTATGCCCTATAATTTGGGAAGGTAAGATACAAGCAGCTGTTTCTAGTTCCAATGACATTACCATTCTCACAAATGAAACCATTCATAAAAGTGGACAAAGATGTAGAAAAATGATGACTTATTTTCAATAGGAGACAACAGACCATTCCCAATGGGACATATATTTTCTTTCAAGCAAAGGAAACCTGCTTAATACATTTTGTCATTTTTTGAACAGAAACCTTTTAACCAGAGATACACAGTGGGGTAACATGTTTCAGATGCACTTGCACTTACTACTGAAGAAAAGCCATGAAAAGTAATAATAGTTATTTTTTTTTTAAGTTTTTTCCATGTTAGAGCCTGAGAAATTCTAATTCATGGAGTGTATCAATTATTATAAAGACATTTAATTTTATATTAAGATTTGAAAGGTTTTTTCAATGAACATTAAGCAATTCCACATATTTTCTAACTTTCCACGGGTTCCAAAAAGAGAGGAAGGAACCCAATTTTGAAATGTTGGTTTTAAAAAAGTACAGTATTTTTACATGAAATTGACAGTAATTTCGAACATCTTTACTTTTCTTTGTACCTTTGAAATAATGTATATTGTGTAAAACACTGGGATGCTTTGGTTAGCACAGACTTACAAAAATGTAAGGATGTTCACAGTTACATTTCATACTTAGTATATTCATATTAAATTTTTTTTTTTTAAGGCGGAGTCTCGCTTTGTCGCCCAGGCTGGAATGCAGTGGCACAATCTCGGTTCACTGCAAGCTCTGCCTTCCAGGTTCATGCCATTCTCCTGCCTCAGCCTCCTGAGTAGCTGGGACTACAGGCGCCCGCCACCACGCCTGGCTAATTTTTTTTTGTATTTTTAGTAGAGACGGGGTTTCACTGTGTTAGCCAGAATGGTCTCGATCTCCTGACCTCGTGATCCACCCACCTCAGCCTCCCAAAGTGCTAGGGTTACAGGAGTGTGCCACCACGCCCGGCCCATATTAACTAAATTTTTAAAAGACCTTCATATGCCCCTAATAGATCAAAAGCTCCTTAAGAGGTAAGACCATGTTGATTTTATGGGTGTATGTTCAGCTCCTAGTATAGTCTCTGAAATATAGAGATGGTTGTTTAATGGTTGTTTAATTCAAGTTTCTATTTATATTTATAGTAAATCACCATTTCCCTACTGCTACTCTCAGCCTCCAAGAAAGCTAGCTCTCTCCGACTAATGGTTCTAGGACAACTGGGGCTGGATAAATCTCTATAAATCAGTAAAGATCCCAGCAACTCAACTGCTTCAAGAGACAAGAGACAGAAGATGTCTATACATTAAGTATTTAGTCAATAGCATTATAAAGCACTCTGAAACAGAAAGAGCAGGATTTTTTTAAAAATTACTTTGAGAGAGAACAGAGGATCAGAGCTGAAATAGGGAGAATTCATTCCTACTTGAATGCATACAATCTATCTGGCTTTTCACAAATGTGATTTAGTTTAACCTAACCAAAATTTGAGTAAAATTACAAATTTTATAAATAAAAAAACCCTGAGGCTCAGAGAAGCAGCCTGACCAAAGTTGTGAATAGAAGATCAAAATTCATAGCCAGATTTGTCTAAATCCAAATCTCATGCCCTTACCAATAAATTACCTCAGAACAAAATTTCATTTAGTTTTCAAGATTCATTTTAAATAACAAAAAATGGACAAATGACACACATTTATAAAAGAAATAGCAACTTTTCATTGTAAAGCAAAAGCACTCACCTGCCCTGCTTTACTAAATCGATGGCCTGCCAATATCATATGAAATGCATATTTTCTAACCATGGGACTTTTCATGTTTATAAAGCAATGTGCCGCCTGTTCCAAAAGAAGTGCACTTCGAAGATCAGAATCCTAGTGAATGTTTAAAAGAGAAAAAGGTTAGTTTCACCAAGTTAAAAGTAAATAGATAACTAGTGAAAAAACATTTAATATCTTAATATATAGCATATCCAATGTTTAACTTAAGAGTATATGAGGGCAAAGATCAAGGGGCAAACCAATCTTGATTCTTCCAAAAACACAAAATTCTTTTAAGCTTTGAAAACATTTTCTACCATGAAATACTTAGCTTTTCATAAAAGCCAAATGTCTGGTTATGATATGTGCCATGTACCAAAATCTGTGAGTAACTGCAATCCCTTCTCAAATGGCAAAAAAGTTTGTCAACTACAAATTTATTACAGGTATACCGATAAAAAATAAACCAGAAAACATTTACACCAATCTGATTTCCTCTGAAAATTGACTTGTTAGCATATTTTCATCCACCCAAGAAAACATGTACATAGATTATGAAATATTCTAATCTACTCCTTAATTCTCTGTAAAATTTTACTGTATTTAAAGGAATCCTCAACGTTTGCTATTATATTCCAGAGGGCCAAATCAACTGCATTTCATTAAAAAGTTCAGAAGGCTTCAGTTTCAAAGATTTTCTTTTCACCTGCTATTATTACATTAATAAAGAATACAACTCAAGAAAGTTTCCACTTCAACTGACCCTCACAGTACAGAAACTACAAAACCACATACTACATTACGTCACCACCCTTAAGACAAATCTTTCGACTGAAAGAGTCATCATTTTACAGATAACTGAGAAAGTACTGAAGGTTGCTGATTAAATATCAACAACATTTTCACCAAAACTTTCTCCAGGTTTTTAGCTGTTCTCAAGCTGAACTTACCATGCCCTTCCATGTGTTCTGCTGCCATTATTTTCCCCAGGGAAAGTTGAAAACAGAAAACATTGACTTTAAATGCAATAATTTCAACAAATTATAGTTACATCAAAAGTGTTCACAGACCATTGATTATCATAAACTATCTCTGCGTCAATCATAGAATTATACTAGAGCTGAAATAGACTCGAGGAAACCACCTAGAAAGCATTCAGTAAATGGCAGCTATTATCTATTTCAACCTCCTCCTGATAAAAACTAAATGATTAGATGATTGCTCTAGTAATTAAGATCCAAAAGCTAGTAAGTAAAAAAGTCAGGAATACGTAATTAATTAGTGGTTCTTAAAAATGGGTTTGTGTCAGAAATACTTAGGGGAGCTTGGGAGCTTACTTTATTTTTTAGAAAAATGTTTTCTTTTTAAAAAGTATTAATACAAACTAACTTTTTAAAAAAGAATACGTGTTTGAAGAAAAAATGAACATCTTTCTTTCCTAGCCCATGTTTCATGTCATTTGCCAGAGGTAACTATTCTTTACAGCTTAGTAGTGTTGTGTCCTTTGTCACCCCTCCTGTATATGTATGTGCATGTGTTTACATGCCTAAAACATACGGATTTTTTAAAATACACATATATTTTGATACATAAGTGGTATTTATATAGAGTACCTTGCTTTTTTCACTTATGTAATGGACATCTTTCTAAGACATCTACATCTCTCTCATTTCTTTTAAAGTTACACTGTATTCCATTATAAAATGTACCCTAACTTACCAATTGATTATTGTTTCATATTTTGTTACTACATAAAATGCTTTGATAACTGTCTTTATAGAAACATATTTGAATAATTATTCAAATATTTTAATAGAGAAATTTCTGGTAGTAGAACTGCTGAGTTAATGAAAGCTATGCATACACTACTTCAGATTCTAATCAATATAGCCAAGCTGCTAAAAAAAAAAAAAAGTAGCACCAATACATACTCTCATCAACAAAGAATAAGAGTATATGTGTTCCACTCTACTCAGCCAAAAATCTTCAAAATTTTTAGCTAATAAAAGAAAAATGACAGCTGGGAGCTCACACCTATAACAGAACTTTGGGAGGTGAAGGTGGGGGATCGTTTGAGCCAAAGAGTTCAAGACCAGCCTGGGCAACAGAAAGAGACCCCCGTCTCTACAAAAATTAGCTGGGCATGATGGTGTCTGTGGTCCTAGCTACTTGGGAGGCTGAGGCAGGAGAATCACCTGAGCCTGGGAGACTGCAGCTGCAGTGAGCCATGAATTCACCACTGCACTCCAGGCTTAGTGACAGAAGGACGACCTGTCTCAAAAAAGGGAAAAAATATATATATATAACACCTTGTTCCTTAACATACACTTTATCGTAGGACTGTTAATCTTTTCATATGTTTAGGGGATTTTGTACTTTTCCTGTGAATTGCCTGTTTATGCTCTTTTGTGAATGGTTTGTTGTGATTTTCTGCTTTGTAAGCGCCCTTTGTATACTCTTAATATTAGTCCTTTGTGATATATTTTGCAAACAGTATTTTCCAGTTTTGACAAGAGTTTATTCTTTCGCAGGGCAGCACACTATCATTGCCTTTATGGTGTCAAGATATTGTATCAAACTAAGAAAGGATGTTATCATTCCAGGACTTTAAAAAATGCTCTCTTAGTATTTGCTTCTAGGGGTGTGGTGTGTGTGTGTGTGTGTGTGTGTCTGTGTGTGTGTTACTCTGGTTTCATTTTTTATTATAGCTTAATCAAGCCATAATATATTAAAACACAATGAATAAGCTAAGATTCCAACCCAAACAGCTGCTTAGGTATCACAATACCATTTTGTGAATAAGTTAGCTTTCTCCACTAATTTTAAATGATACCTTAACCATATGCAGTATTTAAATTCTCATTCTAGCCCATTAATATGTCTATTCTTATCACTGTATAGAGTTTTACTTTCTGTAGCCTTATATTTTAGTATCTATATATTTTAATATCCAAAATAGGTAATTCTCCCTAATTATTGTTTCTATTTCACAACTTCACTTAGACCTCAACAGAGTTGTTTTTTAAGTGCTGTAATTTCTTAAGTCTATTCTTAGCACAACACACATATGCATGCATACATACAAACACACATGAAAAAATAAAATAAAATAAAATAATATATACACACACACTTCTTTATTGCCTATGAAGCTTCACTAAACTGCAAAACCTAAATGGGTAGCAATCCTGGACATTCTAAAAAGCTAAGAATATCCCCTGAGAATACTTAATGGTTTGCAAATGATTCTAATGTACAATCCAGTTAAAAACCAAAACGAGAAACTCTTAGCATTTCCAAATTTAACACTCAAGAACTGACCAACTGAAGGCACATGTGGAAGTCCATGGCCTGTATTAATTTGGCTGAAACAAAATTTTGACTCTTGCATGTAAAGAATCAGTTTCTAGACTGAATGAGAATCAGTTTCTAGAGCTGAATACCGTGCTTTCATATCTTAGTCCAGCTTTATTCTTCATTAGACCCTGATTCTTAATGTGACACCCAAAGTGGTAAAAACATTGTTTTGAAAGGAGAAAAATAGCCCTGAAAAGAATGACAACTGCTATCAGTGTTGACGGAAGAGAAATAAAAGGATTTTTACAAAGTGATGGTTTTATCCAGAAAGCAAAGGCTTTAAATGAATTGAAAGATAAAATTTTAATATAGTGGTGTATTTCATACTATCAAATAACAAGTTTTATATATGTTCCGTAAGAAACTAAAAAAAAAAAAAAAAAACCTGTTGATAGCATTTCATTAAGAACTCTGGCCTATGAAAATTCTGTCCACAACCAAGAGATAATTTTAACAAAAGATAAAAAGACAACAATAACTTAAAATATGAGGGTTATGTACAGAAAAAAAAAAAATTCATCTGAGGTAGAGGCCTCAATAAACACTTCAATAAAAACACAGTTGATAAAGCCACCAGTTGTAGCTAACTAACTGAATCAAACATCAAACAAAAAAGACGGCTCTAAGCTTTTAAGATTTCATCTCTGCATAACGATGAAGTTAACAGGAAAGAAAAGTGCTTTCAGCTGATAAATTTCCCGTAAGACCAGTTACTCCCAAGCTGAAGAAACTTACAAAAACTGATATTAGCATCCCTAGAAACTGATTTTTCATATTTAAATATAGTAACAGAAAAAATGGGTTGTAAGACCAGAATAAGTGTTCAATACAGAAACAGATACAAGCAGGTATGTCTTAAGCACCAAATTCATATATATCCTATATGGTGATAAATGTGGCATGTTTTATCATTAAACTGGGTTTGCTCTGCCATTCTGAGAATCCCAGGGCATAAAACAAAAAATAAGATCCACTTGCCCAAAAATCTGCAGTACATAAAGTCAAAGCACAGCTCCTCCTCTTGCCCAGGCCTCATTAACTATCTTTCCCTATGACGGTATTAGCAAAACTCTAGGGAACACAGTTCAGGCATGTCAAGAGTATGTAACTCAGTTCTCCAGCTTCAAAACCAGTGTGCCCCTCTTGATATTATACAGCCTTTCTAGTTAACAAAATACATATAATAAATGTAAATTGTTGGTAAAGATTTAACATAATTTATAAACATTATGCCCAACAATCATTAGTTTCAAGTTACCCCAAAGAAATTTATGACAGGTATTGCAGAAAAGGCCACTGAGAATCACAATTTCTGGGTACATGCACCACCACCTGCCCCCTCTCCCCACCATATGGCAGTAAATAACAATGATACATTTTCTAGACTTTCATGATAAAACAAATCATCCAGATTTGAGAAAGTGAAAACAAAGAGTTGGAAAGAAGAGAAAAATGACAAAAAATAACACTGTTATAATGCAGACAGGAGAATTTGCTCTGAAGAAATTTTATTCACATATGTGGATAGAATGGCAATTAAAAGCATTTAAGCAAGGAAGAAAAAAAGGAATTTTATTCAAGCTCCTGAACCATAAATTCTTTTTACATTCACTGATAATCCTTAGGTTGAAAAACACAGCAACACATTCAAATCCAAGTTAAGATTATTTATTATAATAGAGAACATCAGAATACTCAAAAGCCTATATTCAGCTCTACAAATAGTTTGTTACCTGTTCATATTTATTAGTCAGTGGCCATGCAATAACAATTATTAAACATTTTAAATATCACTTCTTAACCTAACTAGTCAGATCTTACAGAAACTTTTGTAGAAGAATTAATGGTTCAGTTCCAACAAACACTTGTAGAGCATCTAATCCACGTGCCAAGGCCAGTGTTAGGCAACAGGAATAAAAACAGAAGGCAACACGGTTCCCTGACCTCAAGAAGCTAACAGCTTAAGAAGCTTAAACATAATTTCCAATATAATATAATATGGTAAGTCAGGTTTTACAGCATTATATGAGAGAGCAGAACAGAGACACTCAGGACAAACAGGTGTACTAGGCAAGACTATCTGAAGTACACAACTGATATCATGACTAGTAAACTAGACAAAGCAAGAGGGAAAAGGCCACAGTCCCAAATAAAAAATATTAAGAATGAGAACTAGTACAGTAGGAGAAGTTTTAAAAAAACCAACAAAAGAAAGAGATAAGTAAACTATATGGAGATACAAAAAGAAAATATATTTTTAAAGATTAAAATTATTTTAATTAAATAAATAATGTTTAAGAGCTTGAAAACAAAAATTACTCCCACCCCCACCTCCATTCTACATTGGATTACAGACAGGATAGGAGAATACAGGAATATCTCAAGCCATTTCTGCCTTGAGCAAATAAAGGGCTTGTTAGTGATAACATAACTGAAGATCATGATATATCAGGTAAAAAATTTTATGGGTTTATTATACGTTAATTTAAGATGCCTTCGAAACAGGAAGTAGATAAATCTTTGTTGCTGCTCTCGCTCTGTCGCCCAGGCTGGAGTGCAGTGGCGCGATCTCAGCTCACTGCAACCCCCACCTTGTGTTCAAGCAATTCTCCTGCCTCAGCCTCCTGAGTAGCTGAGATTACAGGTGTGCACCACCACGCCCAGCTAATTTTTGTATTTTTAGTAGATAGGATTACATTATGTTGGCCAGGCTGGTCTCAAACTCCTGACCTCAGGTGATCCGCCTGCTTCAGCCTCCCAGAGTGCTAGGATTACAGGCGTGAGCCATCACGCCTGGCCGCAAGTAGATAAATCTTAAAGACAGTTGGCCATACAAATCTAAAGCTCAAAGAAAGCTCAGGGTTAAAGACAGATTTGAAAGTGGAAAGCATGGCTGTGGACAAGATCATCCCCAAAACGTAAAGAGTTAAAAAGTGCAGTGGTCCAAGGACTAAAATCCTAGGATATTTAACATTTAAGGAGCAAACAAAGGAGATGTTTGATTTCGTTCCTTCATTCTTCAGTAGTCATCTAAAAAACACGTTATTGCCGGGCACGGTGGCTCAAGCCTGTAATCCCAGCACTTTGGGAGGCCGAGGCGGGCGGATCACGAGGTCAGGAGATCGAGACCATCCTGGCTAACACGGTGAAACCCCGTCTCTACTAAAAATACAAAAAAAGAAATTAGCCGGGCGTGGTGGCGGGCGCCTGTAGTCCCAGCTACTCCGGAGGCTGAGGCAGGAGAATGGCGTGAACCCGGGAGGCGGAGCTTGCAGTGAGCCGAGATCGCGCCACTGCACTCCAGTCTGGGCGACAGAGCGAGACTCCGTCTCAAAAAAAAAAAAAAAAAAAAAAAAAAAAAACAAAAAAAAAACACGTTATTAACAATACTTATAAAGGAATTACTACCATTCTTTACAAGCCTGTAGTCAATGCAACTCAATAATGTTTGTTGTAAAATCTTCAACAACTATAAATGAATTACTTTCTTCTCTTTTAAAATATTCACAATATAGGTTTTTTAAATGTTTAAGATGATTTTCTTAAAAAGTTCATGCTAGTTGAAAGTAAAATTAAAAACTCCTTAGTGATTAGTCTTTTAAAATCAGCTTTATTTCCCTAGCAGACTCAGATAACAAAATATGAAAAATAAAAAATAAAATATCATTTTATATTAGGAACAACGCACATGCACATTGTTTTAAATATTCTTATTCAAAGGACAAAAACCTAATAAGTCACAGAGTATGTGTGCTCAATACACGTCTATAGTTAATAATGAAATGTAGCCTTAAAATATGTAAATTTAATTTATAAAAAATTACATTTAAAATTAACTCAACAAAAAACTAAAATAGCCATGTTGTAAATTCCCAAAGAGTGATTTCCCTGGCTAATTTTATGTTTTGTAAACCCTTTCAAGAAAGAAGATACGTCTTTTTAAAAAATGAACAACGCTAATTAAAGGAAATACTACACAGTTTCAGTACCTCACTGGTCAACCGTATTAGGAGAGCTGCAGCCTCTGAATATTTGCTTTGGCTTTTTAAAAGTTCAGCACTAAGCAACACACATCTTTCTGCCAACACCATATTCCTGTAGAAAAAAGGACAAGAAAATAAAATCAGCACAATAATACCTTAGCACATCAAAGTAAATGTGTTCAGCAAAAGATTCCAATTACAATTTTAGAGGACAGTTGCAGGGAATTGGTTCCAGGACCCTCCAGGATACTAAAATCCAAGGTTTATCCAGTTCCTTATATAAAATTGCATAGTATTTGCATATTAACCCATACACATCCTCTTGTGTAATTTAAATAATCTCTACATTACTTATAATACCTACTATAATGTAAATACTATGTAAATCATTGTCATACTTTATTTTTCATTTGTATTTTTAATTTTTATATTATTATTTATTGTTGGGTTTTCCCAAATATTTTTAATCTGTGGTTGGTCGAATCTTCAGACACACAGGGCTGACTATAAAAAGCAGAAAAGAAGTCTATGTCCTTGTTTGGCACCTACCAAAAAGGCTTTCTTAAAAAATCTTCAAAAACTTCTCATAACTCATCAAAACTTCTCATTATCATGTAATTTGGCAGTAAGAATATAATGCAAAGTCCCATCTCCTGTATGCAAAAAAGCTAGAACTGGTTCCATAACATATTTAACAAAGTCTGCTTTGAACAGAAAAATATAAACATGTCACACGTATTTCTTTCTCTCTCCTTATGCAAATTCTGATTGTGTTTCATTTTGCTGGCTACTTTGAGGAATACTTAGGTATTTTCCCCCTGGTAGTACCATTAAGATGTTTCTGCTAGAGATGGCATAGAACCAGTGTTGTCTGATTGATTCCTGATCCAATTTTAGTTTTTTTTGTAAAAATACAATCAGTTGATTTTGTGTACTACTATATCAGTAATCTAGAATTAGATTATCCATTTTAGAAAAGAATAAAAACAAATGAAAACATTCTTACTATGAAATTACAAGATGGAATCCTATTGCTGGCAAACAGCAGCAAAAGTTTTTCTTTTTACTTTCTAATCCTTATAGAATCAAAATATCACTTGGCTTTAAAATTATTAATATAACCAAAGTTTGCTAACTTGAACTTACTTTGGAAGTCCATTCTAAACAATGAATAGTATTTATTTTAGAAACACAATTTACTCCTTTCAAAAATTCAAAAATTATTATACTGACTTGCCATAAACTTTCTACAAATCATACCTTTCTTCCTTGGAGGTCAGGTATTTATGAATACCTAAGATTGTTTTGATGAACACAAAAGACTAACTCCTATATACTATCAACTACTTATTTAACAGGTTCAGTTCTTAAAGATTTTTCTTCAGTAAATTTTATAAATTCCCTTAAATCTTAACACTTATGTTTGATTCCTAAACGATTTATCCCATATAGTCAATTACTTCAGTTTCTTCATCTGTAAAATAAGGGTAATAATAACATGCACGATTTCAGAGGTTTGTTGTTAAGACTAAATGTGCATATAAATTTCTTCGGCATGATGGCAAATGCTGAACACTCAAAAAATGTTTATTATTATCTTATTAATGATGCTGTTCTGTTCTAACCATGTTACCATTACGATGACTACTTTTACTTCAACATTATAGGGATCAAAACTGCCTCTATATCTGTCTTCCAATGCATCTATTCTGAAACAACAGAAAAGTCGGATTAATTTTTCCAAAAAGTAACTTCTATTATGTTAAGTCCCTACTCAAATATTTGGTAATTTTCCATTTACTACTACGTAAGTCTTCACTGCAGCTTAATAAAAATAATACATGAGTGTGGTGCGGTGGCTCATGCCTGTAATCCCAGCACTTTGGGAGGCCAAGGCGGGCAGATCATGAGGTCAGGAATTCGACATCAGCCTGGCCGAAAAAATAGTGAAACACCGTCTCTACTAAAAATACAAAAAATTAGCTGGGCATGGTGGCAGATGCCTATAATTCCAGCTACTTGGGAGGCTGAGGCAGGAGAATCACTTGAACCCAGGAGGTGGTGGTAGCAATGAGCTGAGATCACACCATTGCACTCCAGCTGCGTGACAGTACGAGACTCCGTCTCAAAAAAATAAATAAGTAAATAAAAAAATAAAAAACATGGGCTAGGCATGGAGGCTCATCCCTGTAATCCAGCACTTTGGGAGGCTGAGGTGGGTGGATCTCTTGAGGTCAAGCGTTCGAGACCAGCCTGGCAAACATGGTGAAACCCTGTCTCTACTGTAGCCAGGCATGGTGGCGCACTCCTGTAAACCCAGCTACTCCAAAGGCTGAGGCAGGAAAATCACTCAAACCCAGGAGGCAGAGGTTACAGTGAGCCAAGATCGCAGCCACTGCACTCCAGCCTGGGCGACAGAGCAAGACTCTGTCTCAAAAAAAAAAAAATAAAAATAAAAATAAAAATAATACACGACAGTAAAGCTTCCTCACACATATTTATCTCAAATCTCCTTTCCAAATTTATCATCCAGTACTTTCCCTATACAGAAACCTTCCAACCTAGCCAGGGCTTTCTTCTCTTTAGCCAATAATGCACATCTAAAACATTATGCCTGCCAATCACAATTCCTGATACATCTTCACAGTTATCAAGTCCTAACCACTTTTCTTTCAAGGTCTACCCATCAAATATCCCATGAAATCTCCCCTGACCACTGGGCACCAGTTCATAGTCTCCTTATAGGTGGTGAGTTCTCACTCTTACAGAGTTCAACAGAAAGCACTATGAATACAATATTGTTTAACTATTTTTTTTTTTTTTGCCTATTTAACAAAGAAAATGCAAAATGACTAATTCCTAACTTGACAGCAGTTTAAAGTTAGAAATGTCCCCACAATACAAATTACCTTCAATGTAACATATAATCTCTATATAACACATTCCTACCTGCCAATCCAAACAAAATAGAAAAGAAAAAGGTATAATGAAACATTAATTTTTTAAAAATTACCTCAACTTGTCTCTATTAACTTGATTTGGGAGTTTAGGAATGGGGAAAAAAAAAAAAAAAAGAACAAACTGATCTCTAACTGGATACAATATAAATCTTATATAGTCACCTACTTGCAGATATCCCTGTATGTCTGAATTGCTGTATCCATGTAATGAGCAGGATATGGCCTAGGTGCTCCTGGTTGAAGAAAAGCGGACACTGCTGCCATTTCCTAAAATAAAAGATATAGTTTACATATTTCAAAAGAAACAGTCTTACAGTTTAGATAGGAAACTAAACGTTAGCATGAAATTTGCTTTTTTTTTTTTTTTTTAACTGGATACACATGTATAAACTTTATAGCCTAACGCAGATTTGAAAAACACATTTACAGCCCAGTCACTCATTAGAGAAGATGGGTGATCTGACTCTGGAAAGACTGAAGTCAGAGAGATCAAAAGAGTACCTAGAATTCAAATAAGTAATGAGTAAGAGTCCTACAGAAACCTCCACGTAGTAATGTCTTAGCTCTTGTGAGCAAGACTGCAGTACCTTCAGTTAAGGCCTCTAAAACATATCCTTAAAGACTACGGGCTCCTTAGCCACCTGGTCTCAGAGAAATCATGACAGTAACAGGCATTTCCTTATTGTATTTATATTACTCTCTTCCTACACTTTCCAACTCCTGAACACCCTCTAATGACCACTGTCTGGGGATGTGTTTTTCCTGAAAGAACATGAGGAATACAGAGACCAAAAGGGAGATGCTTCCATTACAGGCAAAGTTAGATTGGATAAGATTTAGCAGTTAAACTGCAGGAATATAAAGAATGAATTCTGGTGTTCAGACAATTACAAAAGGCTCAGGCAAATATAAGGGCACCACTGGCTACATGCGGAGCAAAGACTGCTTCCTAAGATTGCTTAGACCCCAGGGAGGTCTTTACTTTTGCCTAGACTCAGATTTGCCACGGAAATTCCAAAGAGAGCAGACATTTGGATTTGTCCTCCTTTGGGTGTCTACCTGAATGTTGTGTGTAGCAGTGTGAGTGAGTGCATGTATACACAATGTGCTTATGAGTGAATGCTATGTCAGGCCTAGTGGTTAGGTGTGTTGTCTATCACTTTTCTTTATTTTGTCCAGATTTTTTAATCTTCTGTTTTCTAGAGCTACTTATGTTTCCCCTGTTTATCATTGTAGTATTTGACAGTTATCTCTTCCCATCAAAAATATGCTAAACTGGCCAGGTGCGTGACGCACGCCTATGATCCCAGCACTTTGGGAGGCTGAGGCGGATGCATCACTTGACGTCAGGAGTTTGAGACCAGCCTGGCCAACATGGTGAAACACTGTCTCTAATAAAAATACAAAAATTCCTGAACACCTTCAACAGCCAGGAGTGGTGGCAGGCACCTGTAATCCCAGCTACTCAGGAGGCTGAGGCAGGAGAATCGCTTGAACCTGGGAAGCAGAGGTTGTATTGAGCCGAGATAGTGCCACTGCACACTGGCCTGGGTGACAGAGTAAGATTTGGTCTCAAAAAACAAACAACAACAACAAAAAATATGCTGACCCTACGCTGGTCAGAGCAAGAGGTTATTTCTGTTAAGCAGCATCTTACCCGCAGTGTTTTCCCAGATAGCTGCCTAACAGCTTTAAGTGGGAGGTTGAATAGTCAGTTTATCTAAATCATCTGTTTTTCCAAACTAGCTTGAAAGGTCTTTTCATTTATTTTTACTCCATGGGCCTCTGATATGCTGAGATATAACACAGTTATGGTTGTGGTATCATCTGTTATAGACACAAAAGGGAAAAAAGGTTGGCCAGGCCCAACATAACCAGCATGTTAGGTTGCCACTGGAGATGGGGGAGTCAGTCTCCACTTTGCAGTTGGGACTGTGCTCCTCTAACCTGTTTGCTGGGTTTTCTGTTTGAAAATAGCCCCTATTCCTCTCCAGTGTCCTGCTTTTTGATTGTGTGTGTGTGTGTGTGTGTGTGTGTGTGTGTGTTTTCCCTGTGACACTGGAAGTGGAAACAATTTTCCACCCAGAGAGAAGCTTTGACCCAAAATGCTCCAAGAATGAATTTCCAAATATTTGCTAGTGGAAAAGGAGCAGAGACTATGACAAGAGTGATTTAGTGTTGTACTTTCTTTTTTTTTTTTTTTTTTTTGAGACGGAGTCTCGCTCTGCCGCCCAGGCTGGAGTGCAGTGGCCGGATCTCAGCTCACTGCAAGCTCCTCCTCTCGGGTTCACACCATATCCTGCCTCAGCCTCCCGAGTAGCTGGGACTACAGGCGCCCGCCACCTCGCCCGGCTAGTTTTTTGTATTTTTTAGTGGAGACAGGGTTTCACCGTGTTAGCCAGGATGGTCTCGATCTCCTGACCTCGTGATCCGCCCGTCTCGGCCTCCCAAAGTGCTGGGATTACAGGCTTGAGCCACCGCGCCCGGCCTAGTGTTGTACTTTCAAAAGAATTATCTACTATGGTAATATAAGTAATACATTTATATAAGCTTTCAATCTTAAAATTCTCTAGTCAATATCCTAAGTCTTCCATTCAATATTTAAATGAGATTTTCAAAAAAAACTATGGTGTATATATACTATCAAATTAGCCTAGTTTAAGATTTCTACTAACACCCTCCTCCCTGTTCTTCACTAACCTTCAATAAGTAGAGAACAGACCAATGATGGATCACAAAGAGAAAAAATAAAGTACATCTCTTTCCAATTTATTGGTAACAATATAAAATCAGAGCTCACAACGGCTTGCCTTGTCAATATATTCTGCCAATTACAAACTCTAGTTTATATCCACTATCATATAGATGGTGCAAAGACCATTTTTCTTAAACCTATTATTACTGTCAATTTCCTAGGTCATATTTCATTTTAAAACTTCATTCTGGATGGGTTCAGTGGCTCACACATGTAATCCCAGCACTTTGGCAGGCTGAGGCAGGAGGATTGCTTCAGCCCAGGAATTCAAGACCAGCCTGGGCAACATACTGAGATCTAGATCAAAAAAAAAAACAAAAACAAAAAAACCTCATTCTATTGGCAATGCCTAGGACTTTAGTTAATAATTCAAATAATATACAATGGTGGTCAAAGGATTTAGAAATGAAGATTTAGCACGGTGCCACATGCTTGTAACCCCAGCACGTTGGAAGGCCAAGGCAGGGAGAATGCTTGAGCTCAGGAGTTCAAAACAATCCTGGGCAACATGGCAAAATGCCATCTCTACAAAAAATATAAAAATTAGCCAGACGTGGTGGTGCACGCCTGTAGTCCCAGCTACTGTGAGGGGCTGAGGTGGGAGGATCAGTTGAGCCCAGGAGGTTGAGGCTACATAAGCTATGATCACACCACTGTACTCCAGCCTGGGCAACAGAGCAAGACCTTGCCTCCAAAAAAAAAAAAAATCACCTAAGTTTTAATGAAAATGGCTCACGCCTGTAATCCCAACACTTTGAGAGAGACTGAGGCAGGCAGATCACCTGAAGTCTGGAGTTCGAGACCAGCCTGATCAACATGGAGAAACCCTGTCTCTACTAAAAATACAAAATTAGCCAGGTGTGGTGGTGCATGCCTGTAATGCCAGCTACTCGGGAGGCTGAGACAGGAGAATAGCAGGACGGGAAAGCCATAATTCACTTTTAAGACAAACAAATGTACTTCTCTGCCACATTTTTTAAAATAGAAGAAAAAACAAATAATGATTTGGGAACTGAAATATGATTAAAGCCTTTAACCTGATAGTTCCCTGAATGACAATATGAACCATATCTATTTCAGAATGCCTCTGCATTCTCAGCACTCAGCAGTATCTGCTCTAAAATTCATTGAAGGAGCTAAGTAAAAATACATAATGTCCATGTGACAAAATATCGTACAGCTCTAAAACATGTTTTCTTGGCCGGGTCCAGTGGATCACGCCTGTAATCCTAGCACTTTGGGAGGCTGAGGCAGGCAGATCCCTTGAGGTCAGGAGTTCGAAATCAGTCTGGCGAACTTGGTGAAACCCCATCTCTACTACAAATACAAAAATTAGCTGGGTGTGGTGGCACATGCTTGTAATCCCAGCCACTTGGGAGGCTGAGGCAGGAGGCTGGCTTGAACACAGGAGGTGGAGGATGCAGAGAGCTGAGATCAGGCCACCGCACTCCAGACTGGGCAACACAGTGAGACTCCGTCTCAAAAAAAAAAAAAGTCTTCAAGAATTCCTGGCCGGGCGCGGTGGCTCAAGCCTGTAATCCCAGCACTTTGGGAGGCCGAGACGGGCGGATCACAAGGTCAGGAGATCGAGACCATCCTCGCTAACACGGTGAAACCCCGTCTCTACTAAAAAATGCAAAAAAACTAGCCGGGCGGGTTGGCGGGCGCCTGTAGTCCCAGCTACTCGGGAAGCTGAGGTAGGAGAATGGCGTAAACCTGGGAGGCGGAGCTTGCAGTGAGCTGAGATCCAGCCACTGCACCCCAGCCTGGGCGACAGAGCAAGACTCCGTCTCAAAAAAAAAAAAAAAAAAAGAATTCCTATTACTGGTTTTGCTGTGATATTTATTTTGCCTTTGTAGTTACAATGACTAAATATCTTCTACAATTTTCATCTAAAAAGGCATACGATCTAGTCTATTCTACTACAACACATTTTGATCTTATCAATTAGTTAACGTGAATGGCAAGGGAAGTGGTATCAGTTCAAATTAAATTTTTATTTATTCATACATAATTTTTCTTAGGCAAGGGAATCAAAAATAGCAGTATTATAAACTTATATCCTTCAGAACGAAAGGAAAAAGCCCTGAGCTCAGCTGCTGCACAGAAAGGCTCTCTTTCAAGCTGCTAAAAACGAATGCCTACACTTTGGTGCGTATGGACTCTGTCTCCAGAGCAGCACACTACCAGCCTTCCACAGCTCTGGGCTCAGGGCAGGCTGTACTTTCTTCTATGATCGGCTTCATGGCAGCTCCCCTGGTTAGGAACTCTTCTTGCTCACCCCCATCCCTATAAAAAATTTATTTTTTATATTCCCTGAGGAATCCTCAGCCATGCTAAGCTGCCTATCTAGATTATTTAGGTAATCTTCCAAGGTACCGTTTAAAGTTTTTGTTTGTGCTCTGGTTACAAAGATGAATAGGTTTCAAGAAGAGTATCCCAACTTTTCTCAGAAGCCTATTATTTTTAGGGTAGCTTTTAAAGGCTACAATGATTTTCAGGTGCACAAATATGTAAGAGCAAATATGCCTTTATTTTCCAGTGCTATATTATTTTCTCTCAAACAGCTACTAATACTTCCAGTTGAATGGCTTAAATGTAGTTTTTATCAAACATTCTACTTGCAGATACATTAAATAAAATTTTGTCATTACAAATGCATACCTAGGTTATAAGGTATTAATAATAACATGAAGTATTTGTGATTTCCTATGATGACTATAATGAGCAATCAGAGAATATTTAGCCAAGGAAGATTCACTTGTGTTTTCAAACGCTTCTCATGAACATAGCATATTTTCCATTTCTATGAAAGGTTTTTAAAAACTGGGTTGGCCAGGCACGGTACATTGCCTGAGGTCAGGAATTCGAGATCAGCCTGGGCAACACAGCGAAACCCCGTCTATACTAAAAACACACACACACAAAAATAATTAGCCGGGCATGGTGGGGTGTGCCTATAATCCCAGCTCCTCAGGAGACTTAAGCACAAGAATCACTTGAATCCTGGAGGTGGAGGTTGCAGTGAGCCAAAATTCTGTCTCCAGGAAAAAAAAAAAAAAAGGGGGCTGACTTTTTTCATTAAAAAAATTAGAGAACCAGAAAGCAACAGTAATATAATTTTGCTATTCTGGCTTCCATTTTTAAGTTACTAATTTTATATATGCACAGTATTAAAATAAATGCAAAACAAATGCCAGTTAATTAAATAAGTATCTGTCAACTTGTGAATATTTTCTAGTTAAAAAAAAGTATCTACACAATTACCAATGAATTATTCTTACACATTTTTTTCTTCACTTTTGTTTATAAGCTTACACGTTTTTTAAAAGATTAAATAGAAACTAACAGTGCTAATTTTACTCTTTTCTGAACACATAAAGCAGATAACACATATATTTGTGGTAACTTTTCAAAAACATTAAAAGGTTTAGGCAACAAGTATAGAAAATTCTTCTGAAATACCTGGCTTTGTAATCAATTACAAACCTAACACCACCAATACTTATTGACAGGTTATTACATATAAGGCATTATGCTAAGTGCATGCCTTATACCTTATCTGATCCTATACCGTTAGGATTCACATATTTTACAGGTGAGAAAACTGTGGCTTAGAGATATTCAATAACTTGCCTAAGATGAGAGAGTGTCTCACACCTAAAGTACATGTTCTTGACTAATAATGAAGTCATACATCAAGCAACTTAAAAATGTCATGGTTTAAAAAAACTTCTTAAAAAATGTTTGTATTTTGAATATATTAGAAAATGAAATTCAATTCTGAAAGCTGATGAAAAAGTTAGAAAGTACTAATTAAGAAACCCTGATATATGACCATCTTTTAATTACCCAGTTTTTTGGGTTTTGTTTTTAAGAAATAAGTTTTTTCCATTTATTTTTAAAGATGCAATCTTACTATGTTGCTCAGGCTGGTCTCAAATTCTTGGGCTCAAGCAATTCTACTGCCCCAGCCTCCCAAGTAGCTGGGACTACAGGATAGTGCCACCATACCCAGCTAATGAACTAGTCTGAGGGAAATCCATCAATTCAGCATTAAGGAATTCACAATCTATAAAGCACTATGTGTTCTTGGAGTACAACTTTATCCCTAAGGATTCTGTTTGCCACCAAGAGAAATTTCTAAAGCATTTATGGTAGCAGAATTAAGGAATTATAATACCACAGAATACCAACCAAGGCACCAGCTGCATAAAGCATTGCTTGATCATTAAGAAAATCTTTCTTTGCAGTATGATAGCAACTGTAAGCCAAATCATAATGCTGCACCAAAAAACATAAGTCAGCCATTTTCCTGATTTGAAGTTCTGGTGCTTCTGGGGGATACCTGTAAATACAAAAGAAAATAATGCATAATTTATTACCCCCTAAACCACTATAAAATATACTAACAAGCTGCCATGTTCTTCTAGAATATGAGGAAAACTAATGCTATTTTAAAGAAATTCTACCTCCAACAAAAGTGTCAGTTCTCAAAAATATCTGGAAACAGAAAGTTCCTTGTTTTATTATTTATAGCCCTGAGAATGTCTCAAAGGCAGGCAAACATTTTCTCCATGGTCGAATAATGAAGTAAATGGTTAATTCCAAGTAACTCACATTTATATACAACCAGGAGAAACATTAAAATCCAAAATGTATTAATTATATTTTTCCCTTAAAATGGTTTTTTGTGTAAAGCAAAATTTTTTTTTTTTGAGACGGAGTCTCACTCTGTCGCCCAGGCTGGAGTGCAGTGGCCGGATCTCAGCTCACTGCAAGCTCCACCTCCCGGGTTCACGCCATTCTCCTGCCTCAGCCTCCCGAGTAGCTGGGACTACAGGCGCCTGCCACCGCGCCCGGCTAGTTTTTTGTACTTTTTTAGTAGAGACGGGGTTTCACCGTGTTAGCCAGGATGGTCTTGATCTCCTGACCTCGTGATCCGCCCATCTCGGCCTCCCAAAGTCCTGGGATTACAGGCGTGAGCCACCGTGCCCGGCCCGTAAAGCAAAATTTATTGAATGTGTCCCTTGTCTTAGAATCATCAAGTCATTACATTTTAGATATAGAACAGTTACTAATGATAACTAGTCTAACTTCATTGTTTTACAAATAATGAAACAGACCAAAAGTAAAGTGACCTTCCCATTTGTTTTTAGATGTCCAAGTACTTAGTTTTTAAAAAATTAATATGATTTACTTAAGAGTCTCTCTTCTTATCTACCTGAATTTTCACCAATAAGAAACTAAGAAATCAAAGAGATAGTTATCTTCTTCAGGATATCATACAATACAATCAAATACTAGTCAGCGGTAAACAGAGGAAAAACAAAAACAACACTTTACTCACAGCAAGCCAGATGTATTTTTCAGCTCATTAATGCTCTTTTCTGGAACTTTACTGCCACTAAACCATTTTTTAGTTGCAGAAAATAGAGATCGACTCAAACCTTTTCTTGATATTAGCTTTAAAAAAGAGATTAAATATGTTGACAAATATAATTTAGTATTTTTCTTTTACATAAAAAAAATTTTAACTAAAAAGCTTTAATAGCAAATGTTCATTTTAACAAAACTGATTTAAAGAAAACTGTCTAATATGCTGGCAAAATCCTAGTGAAAATCAATCAGCCTCTTCCACAGTTGAACAGAATTTCACCACAATGAAGTAATTTTGAGAAGTCTTAATATTGGCCTATCTTAAAATGAAAACAAAACTTCAAATACATTTATTAATTCTTAAATTTACTATTTACTTAAATTTTAAAAATACTAATCCAAAAAATGAAACCTTACCTGATCGTTTAATTGCCTAATTGTTTTCTCTATATGTGGCAAAAGGCCCCGAAATGTGAACTCTTGTATAAACTGTCGAATTCTATCATGATCAGTAAGTGTTAAACATGCACCATGAATTATTCCAATATTTCCTTTCTTTGTTTCATGTAACGATGAAGCAGATCTTACATGATCTGGGCCATCAATACTGTTAGAAGGGTCACTGGATTGGTCCAACTGAAGTGGGTGAGCTCTAAAGTTATTTGGTAAGCCACCTACTGAAAAAGAGATACATCTTTTACTCTCAGAATGCAACAGAAAATAGTGATAATACTATCATACTGCTAAAGAAGAAGAAAAAAAAAAAGCAGAATGTTAAAATCCTTTCTTTCTGTATACATAAATGTGTAAGATAAAACAGCAGTAACATCCTGCAGCCCCGAAATTAAAGAGCTTGAGTTAGGCCGGGCGAGGTGGCTCAAGCCTGTAATCCCAGCACTTTGGGAGGCCGAGACGGGCGGATCACGAGGTCAGGAGATCGAGACCATCCTGGCTAACACGGTGAAACCCCGTCTCTACTAAAAATACAAAAAATTAGCCGGGCGTGGTGGCGGGCGCCTGTAGTCCCAGCTACTCGGAGGCTGAGGCGGGGGAATGGCGTGAACCCGGGAGGCGGAGCTTGCAGTGAGCCGAGATCGCGCCACTGCACTCCAGCCTGGGAGACACAGTGAGACTCCGTCTCAAAAAAAAAACAAAAACAAAAAAACAAAAACAAAAAAAAAAAAAAAAGAGCTTGAGTTAATATTTGTTTTGGTACCTGTACTAGAAATTCGAAAATTTGTATACACCAGGAAATGAAGAAAAATACTTTATTTTAAATATTATAAAGAATGACTTTTAAATGGCACAATTAAGCCATAAGAAAAATACAACAAAAAAAAATTTTAGTTATCATTATGAAAACCATAATTTAAAATCAGAAATAAAGCTCTCAAAATCATGTAAATTTTTAAAAAATTAATGCTGTACATCACATCTTCCCTTGCTTCAAAATATTTTAAAAGAAATCTATACACTATTCATATAAAATAAATTTTTAAGTGTCAAAAACAATCAAAACTCAAGTGGCTCAGTAAAATCTTCAGAAGAAAAACTAACCTGCCCAATATCTTTCTGTATTATGAAAATCTCCCCCATCTTTTATCTATAAAGGTTAGCATGATCTGACAACAGTGCATATTTTCAATCAAAAGAGAAACTTAGAGAAAATATATTAAGACCTTTGACTTCGTTATCTAATCCATCCAATGAAAGCAAGTTATTATCAGAATTCTTATTTGAAGTCATAGTACAAGGGCCATCTTCATATGATTCCTATCAAAATAAAATTTAAAAAGCATTAGCAGTTATACTTAATCATATTTAATATACTATCATATCCATCAACAACTATGGTTACTCTGCTGTTGGCCTCATTTATTTGCTACAGTGAGCACTTTCTCCAAATTCATAACTTCTTCCACAGATCTTATTCTATCACTCCAACTCACACCTAGTATATTCTTAAATCCCCTTGCACATTCAAGCTACTATCCTAATTCTTAATTCAAATTATCTCTCAGGGTATCTACTTATATATGATATGTATACACACGAGTGTCATACAAGCACATACATATGCTATGCATCTTAAGTAAGGAATAATGGCAAGAGAGATGGACTACTAGAGTCAGACAGGGAAAGAAGAGAGGCACAGGTATGAAATTTTTTGGGTCACGGTTTAAGCAGGTTGGAGTGAATTCTGAACATATTGAAGTGTTTTAGAAAAATATCTAATGCAATGTTTATTTGTGCAAAGAAACTGGTTTCTCAGTTAACAAAAAAACACTTAAACTAAAAATACCCAGACAACTCTACAAGACCAGTAAATATGATATATTATTCTGAGTGTCACACTTTGAGGGAATTTACATAAACTGGAACTTAAGAAGAAAGTGACCAGGACAAGAAAGTCTGAAGCCACTCCTTGAGAAAGAGTTGCAGAAACTAGGCATATTTAGACTGGAAAAATACAAAAGAAGACATGAGAATTATCCTTCTATATTTTGAAAGTTGTCTTAACAGAAAACTGACATAGTCACCCCCAAAGGATCAAGCATACAAGCAAAGGTCAAGAATTTATGGTTGATCCTCAAGCAAAATAAGAGAATTTTTGGGTGATCAGACATGCAATAGGTCACTTAATAAGAATACAGTGAGTACTGTCAACAGATGCAGTCATTCGCAAGTTTAAACAAAATTAAAGCATTAGATCAAGCATTGGATGTAAAACCTCCAAACTATTCTCCAACTTTGAGCCTGTAGGATTCTAAGGCATAGATTTCTGATATTTCTGCCTTCTGTGAAAAGTTCTCATACTGGACAATCTTCTTTATGTTCCCCTTCACAACCTTAGGTGAATGAACTCTAAAGTGAATTTTTTTCAGTACTGTTCTTATTCTTAGAATGGCCCTAAAAGACCATTTTTAAAAATAAAGTTCCTTCACATCCAACTGGTACTTCTTTGCTCAGAGACTTTTCCCCAGCATTATCTTAAAGAACGTCAGTAATCAATTCTAAAGTCAGTAAAATACCAGAATAGCACTGCATCTAGATTTAAAGATTCCATTTATGAGACAGAAAAATAAGGCAAATAGACAGATTAAACAATACTTATCTTAGAAGATTGAAAATTACATAAGCTTTATAATTGATTTTTAAATGTCACACACAGAGTGCATAATACAGTTTAATTGAACAATATAAATATATTTTCCATTTACTTAAGAATTTCTGGGCCAGGCGCTGTGGCTCACGCCTGTAATAGCAACACTTTGGGAGGCTGAGGCATGCAGATCACTTGAGGTCAGGAGTTCAAGACCAGCCTAGTCAACAGGGTGAAACCCCGTCCCCACTAAAAATGAATCGCTTTAACCCAGGAGGTAGAGGGTGCAGTGAGTCGAGATCTCGCCACTGCATTCCAGCCTGGGCGACAGAGTGAGACTCCATCTCAAAAAAAAAATTCTGGCCAGGTATGGTGGCTCATACCTGTAGCCACAGCACTTCGGGAGGCCAAGGCAAGGGATCACTTGAGGTCAGGAGCTCGAGACTAGTCTGGACAACATGGTGAATCCTACCTCTACTAAAAATACAAAAATTAGCCAGGCGTGGTGGCGGGTGCCTATAATCCCAGCTACTCGGGAAGCTGAGGCATGAGAATCATTCGAATCCCGGAGGCAGAGGTTGCAGTGAGCCGAGATTGTGCCACTGTACTCTGGCCTGGGCAAGAGTAAGACGCTGTCTCCAAAAAAAAAAAGAATTTCTTCTAGGCTGGCATGGTGGCTCACATCTGTAATCCCAGCACTTTGGGAGGCCAAGGCCTGGGAGACAGAGTGAGACCCTGTCTCAGAAAAAAAAAAAAAAAAAAAAAATTATTCTAAACAAAAAACAGGAACAGTGACTCTTGATCATCTGAACTAAGCATATGAACTTGGCATCTGACCACTACCAAGTGGCATTGTACCTTAGAAGTCTGACAAAACATCAAATCAACTTAAGTCAACAGGACAATCAATCTTATTCCAGAACTCAAGGTTAAGAAAGGAGTAATTAAGAAACAGGCCAGGCGCGGTGGCTCAAGCCTGTAATCCCAGCACTTTGGGAGGCCGAGACGGGTGGATCACGAGGTCAGGAGATCGAGACCATCCTGGATAACACGGTGAAACCCCGTCTCTACTAAGAAATACAAAAAACTAGCCGGGCGAGGTGGCGGGCGCCTGTAGTCCCAGCTACTCGGGAGGCTGAGGCCGGAGAATGGCGTGAACCCGGGAGGCGGAGCTTGCAGTGAGCTGAGATCCGGCCACTGCACTCCAGCCTGGGCTACAGAGCGAGACTCCGTCTCAAAAAAAAAAAAAAAGAAAAGAAACAGTAACTCCTGAGAGTACAGAAAGAAGGGAAATCAAGGGAAAGTTGGAGGGAAATGCCCATCCACCTAAAAAGTATGAGTTCCCGAAGGTGGCTATAAAAGCATGTTGAAAAGGTAGGAAGGAGGCTGGGCAGGATGGTTCATGCCTATAATCCTAGCAATTGTGGAGGCCAAGGCAGGCAGATCACCTGAGGTCAAGAGTTCGAGACCACCCTGACGAATATGGTGAAACCCTCTCTGTACTAAAAATACAAAAATTAGCTGGGCGTAGTGGTGTGCACCTGAAGTGCCAGCTACTTCGGAGGCTGAAAGAGGAGAACTGCTTGAACCTGGGAGGTAGAGGGTTGCAGTGAGCCAAGATCGCACCATTGCACCCCAGCCTGGGCAACAGAACGAGACTCTATCTCCAAAAAAAAAAAAAAAATGGTGGTGGGTGGTGGATGCCTATAATCCCATTTACTCAGGAGGCTGAGACAGGAGAATCGCTTGAACCCAGGAGGTGGAGGTTGCAGTGAGCTGAGATTACGCCACTGCACTCCAGCCTTGGTGACAGAGTGAGACTCTGTTTCAAAAAAAAAGAAAAAGAAAAAGAAAAAGAAAAGAAAATGTAGGGAGCAACCCCAGAGCATGTAGATAATAAAGAATTGACTGTAGGCATTCATAATGAATTAAACGGACAAGTCAAAAATTCTATTCTGCATGTCTAGCCTATCTAATTCAATTCTTAATGTGTAATTCACTTTTCATCTTTTAAGAAAGAGATCAGGCCAGGCGCGGTGGCTCACACCAGTAATCCTAACACTTTGGGAAGTTAAGGCGGGCAGATCACTTGAGGTCAGAAGTTCGAGACCAGCCTGGCCAATATAGTGAAACCTCACCTCTACTAAAAATACAAAAATTTGCCTGGAATGGTGGCATGTGCCTGTAAATCTCATCTACTTGGGAGGCTGAGGCAGGGGAATCACTTAAACCTGCAATATAGTGAAACCTCACCTCTACTAAAAATACAAAATTTGGCTGGAATGGTGGCATGTGCCTGTAAATCTCATCTACTTGGGAGGCTGAGGCAGGGGAATCACTTAAACCTGGGAGGCGGAGGTTGCAGTGAGCTGAGATCACACCACTGCACTCTAGCCTGGGCGACAGAACAAGACACTGTCTCAAAAAAAAAAAAAAAAAAAAAGATCAATTCACACTGATATTACACACCTGAAAAGAGTGCACATAAGGGATTACTGTAGTTTGTTAAAAACAGTTTTAAACCACTGATCTAAGAGCTCACCTCTGACAGATCAAAACTGACCAGATTCCACATAATTAATAATTATACTAGTTAAACCAAAATGTAAAAACTGAAGTATAGTTTTTGTGGTTTGCTTCATTTTATTTTATTTTTTACATATACCTGGTTTTGAATACTATTTTTCTGGAGATACTGACTCCAAGGATCTGGTATCTGTTCATCTGATGCTCGATTAGACGTTCGAGAATTAATTTTAAGTAAATAGCAACCCTGAGTTCCATATTTCTGTTTCATTTCTTCATAAATTGATTCAGCTCTAAAACAGAAAATGGAAAAAAATCTGAAGTAAAAGAGGAGTAGGCCATAGGCAATAACAGATACTAAAGTAGTACAAAAATAACATTAAAATAATCCCCAAAAAAGGCAGAACAGAAAATTAGGACAGAATAACCTAAAAGCTAAAACAAAAATCATGATCGCAATTGAAATTTAGCTAGCTTAGATACCACCTTAAAGCAGTTACCAAAGTGTGTTCCATGGAATAAAATTCTGCAAGATAAACTCCTCTATGTTATTCAAAGAGAGAGCTCTGGTGGTCAAACTAGATTGAGCGGGAACTACAGCAAACAAAACAAGTGTTTTGACCTGGCGTGGTGGCTGGCTCACGCCCATAATCCCAGCACTCTGGAAGGCCAAGGTGGGAAGATCACTTCAAGTCAGGAGTTAGAGACCATCCTAGGCAACACAGGGAAACCCCATCTCTACCAAAAATAAAATTAACCAGGAATGGTGGCACACACCTGTGGTCCCAGCTGCCCAAGAGGCTGAGGTGGGAAGACTGCTTGAGCCCAGGCACTGCACTCTAGCCTAGGCAACAAAGTGAGACTCCCATTTCAAAAAAAAAAAGGAGGAAAAACATGAAAAAAAAAAAAAAAAAACCTGGAAAACTTTAAAGCACATTCAAATGCAAATACTAATACTATGTAAGCAACAAGCCTAGCACTAAAAAATTATGGCTGGATAAGTAAAATAGTCATAGAAAATTTGTATAAATACAGATGTGTGTGTGTGTACACACACTCAAGGACAATAAAGCAAACTCCTGCTTACATTACTAATGATACTGCTAAATCTAAGAACCATTCATCTGATACTTGAATTACCTCAAATATCCTAGTTACAACCGTTCAATATGGAAGACACACTCCAAATTCAACTGACATAAACTAATTCTAATAGTCATTTCAAATTTTTTCTATTAATATAGTAGTACACCTTATCCAACATGTTACAGACATTTCAAAATATCCTAAAGATTAGAAATCTTCAGAGTAATTATTTGGCTCTACAGAGGAAAATTTAATAAAAAGATGGTGGTCCATGCTCAGAACAAGGGCAGGTAATAATTATTACACTACATTTCCTCAGTGGCACTAAGGCATCAGAATAGTTTCAGACAAAACATTAATCTGCTCCACACCTTGAACCAAAAGCCAAAATAAGCTCCAAAGCCATACAAGTAAAATTACTGTGTTTACCTTATTTTTCAAGAATTTATTTTATTTTTAAAGACAATCTATTCACATATCCCGAATACAAAAGGACTACTGCAAACAACAAATAATGAATATTAAAGGAAACATTTTAAAATATTTGAATATTTCTAAGACTATGAAAAATATCAAGGCTGTAAATATGAAGTCACAAGAAAGTGGACTGTGAAAAAGTGCCTATAAGCAAGTCAGGAAGTGAAAAGTGGAAAACTGGGAAGCAGAAAAGAACAAAGAAAGATAAATAATTTTATATAAAACCAGAAATAACAGCTAAGATCTACAGTTGTGAAATGACAAGTGTTTCTGTACAGACTGTAAGAATTATACATTAAAAAGAAAGTGTGGGTAAGCATATGAAATCTAACATAAGGCCAGGTGCGGTGGCTCATCCCTGTAATCCTTCCACTTTGGGAGGCCAAGGCGGGCAGATCACCTGAAGTCAGGAGTTCCAGAGCAGCCTGGCCTACATGGTGAAACAACATCTCTACTAAAAATTCAAAAATCAGCCAGCCATGGTGGCATGTGCCTGTAATCCCAGCTACCCGGGAGGCTGAGGCAGGAGAATTGCTGGAACTCAGGAAGCACAGAGGCTGCAGTGAGTCAAGATCGTGCCACCGTACTCCAGCACAGGTGACAGAGTGAAACCCTATAAAAAAAAAAAAGGTAGGGGGGGCCAGGCGCAGTGGCTCACGCCTGTAATCCCAGCACTTTGGGAGGCTGAGGTGGGCGGATCACCTGAGGTCAAGAGTTCAAGACTAGCCTAGACAACATAGTGAAACCCCATCTGTACTGAAAATACAAAAATTAGCTCCGCGTGGTGGTGGGCGCCTGTAATTCCAGCTACTCAGGAGGCTGAGGCAGGAGAATTGCTTGAACCCGGGAGGCGGAGGTTGCAGTGAGCCGAGATCATGCCACTACACTCCAGCCTGGGTGATAGGGCAAGACCCTGTCTCAGAAAAAAAAAAAAAAAAAAAAAAAAAAAGAAACCTAACATAAAAAAAACCTGGCTGTTGAATATAATGCCAGGATAAAACAAAGTTAAATGCTTTATTAATAAAATTCACATTAAACTTTTACATTCTTGTATCAAAAATAAATCCAAAACATAAACAAGCTATCTCCAAATTAATGTAAAATCATTTAACTGGAAAAAATCTTTAATTAAAAAAAAAACTTACCTTTGTTCATTTCCTGCACTTACATCATGTAAAAGTACATAATATTTAAGTGTATTTGGTATAAACCACTTGGGGTAGGAATAATCACTGTTGTGCTGAATTCGATGCTGTTCTTGTGACAACTTTGAAAACTGTTCCACAGGTTCAGCTTCACTAGATGACGCTACCAACATACCTTGTAAACCATATTATTAAGGTAATTATCGCTTATTACTCAATGATAAATATTGTCCTATAGAGATAAACTTTAAGGAGTTTTTTTTTTTTTTTTTGAGACAAAGTCTCGCTCTGTAGCCCAGGCTGCAGTGCTAGTGGCACGATCTCGACTCACCACAACCTCCGCCTCCCAGGTTCAAGCGATTCTCCTGCCTCAGCATCCAGAGTAGCTGGGATTACAGGTGCGAGCCACTGCACCCAGCTAATTTTTTGTATTTTTAGTAAAGACAGGGTTTCACCATGTTGGCCAGGCTGGTCTTGAACTCCTGACCTAAGGTAATCAGCCCACCTCGGCCTCCCAAAGTGCTCGGATTTTAGGCATGAGCCACCGCTCCCAGCGATATTTTCTCAGGTAATCCAATTTCATAGGTTTTCACTGCAAGCGCAAAATAATTTCTCCAACCCTCCAAATAATTCAATACTCCAGATAATTCTAACAGATGTTTTTGTTGACAGTTTTTTAGGCCTTTATATACATAATAAGGAAACTCATAAAAATAAAAATGGACAACTGTACGGCTTCAGCAGAATGAATTCTGCTGCATCTTGCTTCTCTCCATTCTATCTCACTGCAGTTACAAATTTCATCCTACCTCTTAACTTTCGTCAATAACCGCATTAAGAAAACTAAGCCACAATCATCAAAAAAGAATACCCATTAAAAAATTACTAAAAATATCCAAAATTATTTTTCATGAGTCTTAGGATAAGCAGTCAATTCTGAAGCAATCAGTGAAAGCAGTTAACATTGTTTACATTTTCTTTCTCAAATAGCTAAAAAACTTATTAAGCATGAAATATTCAAGCTAGGGGGCTAAAGAAAAATAAGCAAGCCCTCTGTAGTCTTATTTTACAACCAAAAACTAAATTGGTTAAAAAATTGTTACAGCAGTCCTATATCTAGGAGGCCATTTAACAAAATAACAAAGACTCCATGCATCGTCAATCAATAAAAAATAATTTATTCTCTATATCTTCAACAATTTTCCCTTCATTAACTATTTCTGAGATTAATAATTTCCAAACATTTGATTTTAGGAGAACATAAATGTCAAAGGATACATGCTAAATAGTGGTTCAGAAATTCATGATCCGATGCTGGCATCGACTGAAGAAAGGTTTCTCTGTAAGACTCAAACCATGGAGTAGTGGCTAAAATTAACAATATACAAAACAGTTAAAATTCTTCAACAGAATCAGTTTACAACAGACAAAATTTCAAGTCCATATTCCTAAAAGGTGTAAAAAAATAATTTCTAACAGTAAACAAGCATTTTTCACCTGTGCTTTCAGATGTACATGTGTGTACATATAAACTGTGTATAGGGTCTGGCACGGTGGCTCACGCCTGTAATCCCAGCACTTCGGGAGGCCAAGGTGGGTGGATCACCTGAGGTCAGGAGTTCGAGACCAGCCTGGTCAACATGGCAAAACCTTGTGTCTCTACTAAAAATACAAAAATTAGCTGAGCGTGGTGGCACGTGACTGTAATCCCAGGTACTCAGGAGGCTGAGGCAGTAAAATTGTTTGAACCCGGGAGGTGGGGGTTGCAGTGAGTCAAAATCACACCACTGCACTCCAGCCTGGGTGACAGAACGAGACTCCATCTCAAAATAATAATACTAATAATAATAATAAACTGAGTACATATGTACACATACCTTTTAAGCCATTCACAAGAATATATTCACACGAGAATATATTCATATATTCATGAGTATATATATATTTGCAAAAATAAAATTGAATTATTCCCAAACCTAGTGTTCCCACAACCTACTTACCTATTAATGCTCTAAATATTACCTACATGAGTAAAGAGATTATTTCTTTAGAACTCAAGTTCTGTGACCCTGCCACTAATCACACTGCCATAAGTAGATCCTTTTCAGAAATAACACTTAGCATAGAGGTTCTCAACTGAGCATGATTTTGACCCCTAGGAAACATCTGGCAACTTCTCAAGATATTTTTCGTTATCGGTTCTGGGGTAGGTGGGTTATGCTACTGGCATCAAAGAGGTCAGGTATAATGCAAACATCTCACAAGACAAGACAAGACAGTCCCCACAATAAAGAAGTATCTAGCTCAAAATGTAAATGGTGGTATGGTTGATAAATCTTACTTTGTAATTTGATTACTTGAATATGACACTAACAAAGCCTCTGAATGAAATTTCAAAGTACACTTACCTTATAATCAAATACAAGAAGTGTATTTTCACTGTTTGTATAAACGTATATAATGTGATTCTTAAAAAGTCAACTCTCTTGTTCCACATCAAGTATTTTGTATCACAACTATTCTTTTTATTTGAACTTATGTAAAACTTAGTGGTTTCATTAGGTTTTAAGCAGATTATCTACATCACAGTTTTACTAAAAGGACTCCATTCCTATGCTGATTTATGCTGATTATCAAACTTTATATTCCTTTTGCTTTCATCTTAACCACTGAAAACAGCAAATATATTCTTTCTGCTTACATTATAATACTATATTAAACAAATGGAAGGGCTGAAGAAAAAGTCATTCATCTTAACCAAATAGCATTCTAACCTGGTTCCAAATACACAGAAATTTTAACTCCAGCCAATGCCTCATGAGAATGACCCATATATTACATATAGTCTGATTAGGAGAGCAACTACTATCACGATTTCATGTTCATTGTTATAAAACAGGAAATAGGCAGGGCATGATGCTTCACACCGGTAATCCTAACACTTTGGAGGTTGGGTACGGTGGCTCATGCCTGTAGTCCCAGCACTTTGGGAGGTCAAGGCAGGCGGATCACTTGAGGTCAAGAGTTTGAGACCAGCCTGGCCAACATGGTGAAACCAACATGTTAGAGCGAAACTCTGTCTCAAAAAAAAAATTAGCTGGGCGTGGTGGTGCACATCTTGAGTCCCAGCATTCTCTTGAGGTGTAAATAAATTATGGCCCATCCATTAAAAAGATACATTAGCAGCTGTAAAAGAACGGGGAGAAATCTCTACATATTACAACGAAGTGCTCTTCCAGATATATTAAGTGAAAAAAGCGACAGCAGAAAAGTATGCATTTTTGTGCAAGAAAAGGAAAATATGAACAGCCATACCTATATTTCCTTATAGTTTCAAAGAGAAGTAATAGAATAAATCTACTACATTTAATTATCTATACAAGAGAGAAAAGAAAGGAGAGAGATAAGAAAGGAGAGGGATCTACCAAGTCCTGTAGAATAAAGAGATCTTTAGGCCAGGCGCGGTGGCTCACGCCTGCAATCCCAACACTTTGGGAGGCTGAGGCGGGCGGATTACCTGAGGTGGGGAGTTTGAGACCAGCCTGACCAACATGGAGAAACCCTGTCTCTACTAAAAATACAAAATAATCTGAGTGGGTGGGGTGATGCATGCCTGTAATCCCAGCTACTCGGGAGGCTGAGGCAAGAGAGTGGCTTGAACTCGGGAGATGGAGGCTGCAGTGAGCGGAGATCGCACCACTGCATTACTCTAGCCTGGATGACAGAGCGAGACTCCGTCTCAAAAAAAAAAAAAAAAAAAAAAACGTATCTTTGAGATTTGATTCAGTCAGAAAAGCCTCTAATCCACATTGTCAGCCTTGGAGCCTTCTGCAATGTATAATGTAGCTTTCTCATTTCACCTTCTGGAAAAGGGAATCTGATTAAATATTTCATTCATTACTCTTTGATTTTCTTGTATCTGGGTTTTACTCTCAGGATGAAATTATCCAATTACATATATATTTAGAGGAAGAAATGAAGGGGAAATTCAAAATGTTTATGGCGCTTTCTTATTGCCTGAAAACTGAATAAAATCAAATTTATCAATTGTTCCCCCTAATTACGCAAAAGATCTTTTGAAAACTATATTACATGAGTGCTTCTGCCTCTTTAAGACAAAAGAAGAATGAAACCCCAAACTGTCATTTATTTCTTAAAGTTCATCATAAAAGTACTAAAAGAGTTAACTGTAATTAGATTTTTATTGCGTTTTAAATAGGTCTACGTGTTTGAGGGAAAAAAAAAAGAAGGGACATGAACAGAGGACAAGCCTCCTCTCTATCTTGCTTTATATAGTTTTGACTTTGAAACTCTGTGAATGTACACATAATGAAAAATAAATTAAAAAGCAAAATACATACACATACAGACATACTCTTAAATTGAAATAATAACTTTCTAAATACTAGTAGTAACTGGTAGCTTGTGGCTGGGTGTAGTGGCTCACACCTGTAATCCTAGCACTTTGGGAGGCTGAGGCGGAGGGATCACTGGAGCCCAGGAGTCAGAGATCAGCCTGGGAAACACAGTAAACCCCGTCTCTACAAAAAGTACAGAAATTACTCGGGAGTGGGATATCAGGCTGTAGTGCTGGCTACTCGAGAGGCTAAGGTGGGAAGATCGCTTGAACCCAGGAGGTCAAAACTGCAGTGAGCTGAGATGGCGCCACTGCACTCCAACTTGGGCGACAGAGCTAGACCTTGGCTCAAAACGAACAAAGAAGAAAAAATGTTCTTGCACTTATCTTGGGATAAAAATCACTATTTTCCTCATACCCCTTTCCATCTCTACATGTTCTTTGTCCAGAATTGAAATAGCAACCATGTTTTCCTACTAAAGTTTTCTGGCCATGTTCAGTGGCTCACGCCTATAATCCCAGTACTTTGGGAGGCCGAGGCAGGCAGATCACTTGAGCCCAGGAGTTCGAGACCAGCCTGGGCAACATGAGAAAACCTCATCTCTACAAAAAATGCAAAATTAACCGGGCATGGTCGCCCACACCTGTAGTCCCTGCTACTCGGGAGGCTGAGGTAGGAGGATCGTTTGAGCCCAGGAGGCAAAGGTTGCAGTGAGCCAAGATGGAGCCACTGCACTCCAGCCTGGGTGACACAATGAGACCCTGCCTCAAAAAAAAAAAACAAAAAAAACCACACGCAGAGTGTACTGTTTTGGTAAGGAAAGGTAATATGGTCTTCCTTCCTTTTAAAATAAGATGCAGCCCAAAATATACCATTCAAAGACAATGCTTGGATTTAATAGATAAACATGTAAGAGTAAACAGGATAATGGATGATAAAATAGATAAAAGTTGAAAAAGCATCATTAAACTTTCCTCATTTTAGAAAAATTAGACATGTCAATTGGGACAAATACAAAATAGTACCTAAGTGGGAAAAAAAGACAATAGATACGAAGTAAGCGAGAAAAATCTAGAAAACTGAGACCATCACAAGAAATCCCTGTATATAACAAAGACTTTCAACTCCAGCAATGTGTCATTCCAATTACTGTACCAAGGAACAGTAGCTTTCAATGACCGATCTGAAGAAAACACAGCATTGTTAAGTTTATGAGGTAAATATCTAACATCTATTTCTTTAACAGAATGAATGAAAAGTATGCTGACTCACATTAATGGTGAAAATTAGAAGCATACATCTGAATATGTAAGAATTAGTACCTTATTAAAATGGATAAAACCACTTTTCTATGATCTCCAAAGAGTATTATTCTGTTATAATGAAATTTTACTAAAATTAACTTAGTACTTCATCATATATCATTCTCAGTCTTTATGGCCAACATAAAAATAAAGTTGAAAGGAGGTCCCTTACAGTAAAAGGGAAAGGAGCTAAAAAAAAAAAAAAAACAACTGTTCTTCTGGTGTGTAGTTTATCCTACTTGAGCCCAGGAGTTGGAGACCAGTCTTGGTAACATAGTGAGACCCCGCCTCTAGTTTTAAAAATAATAAGGCCAGGTGTGGTAGCTCATGCCTGTAATCCCAGCAGTTTGAGAGGCTGAGGTGGGTGGATCACCTGAGGTCAGGAGTTCAAGACAAGCCTGGCCAACATGGCAAAATCCTGCCTCTATTAAAAAATACAAAAATTAGCCAGGTGTAGTGGCTCATGCCTATAATCCCAGCACTTTAGGAGACTGAGATGGGTGGATCACCTGATGTCAGGAGTTTGAGACCAGCCTGGCCAACATGGTGAAACTTTATCTCTACTAAAAATACAAAAAATTAGCCAGGCATGGCGGCGGGTGCCTATAATGCCAGCTACTCGGAGGCTGAGGCAGGAGAATTGCTTGAACCCGGGAGATGGAGGTTGCAGTGAGCCGAGGTCACGCCATTGCACTCCAGCCTGGGCAATAAGAGCAAGACTCCGTCTCAAAAAATAGTTATATAAAAATTAGCTGGGTGTCGTGGTGGGCGCCTGTAATCCCAGCTATTTGGGAGGCTAAGGCAGGGAGAACTACTTGAACTAAGAGGCAGAGGTTGCAGTGAGCCAAGATCGCGCCAGTGCATTCCAGCCTGGGCAAAAGAGCAAGACTCCATCCCTCCCCACCAAAAAAAAAAAAAAAAAAAAAAATGGCCGGGAGTGGTGGCTCACACCTGTAATCCCAGCACTTTGGGAGGCCAAGGCAGGTGGATCACTTGAGTCCAGAAGTTCAAGACCAGCCTGGCCAACATCGTGAAACCCTGTCTCTACTGAAAATACAAATAATAATAATAATAATATTTTTTTTTTTTAATCTGCCTGAAGCAGGAGAACCCAGGATGTGGAGGCTGCAGTGAGCCAAGATCACACCACTGCACTCCAGACTGGGCAACAAGGGGGAAACTCAGTCTCAAAAAATAAAATAAAATCTGCCTGAAGAGTTAATAAGCTACAGTAATTGCCTCCACCTGCTTTTAAATGCAAATAGCAATAAATCCTCCCATATGAGGAGATGCTGGCAGGGACCTGAGAATGCAAGTAATATAATTAGATAAAACAATCTCCTACAATCAAATCATAACTACATTGTTCCTATAAACGATCTGCCAAACCAATTCAAAAGAAAAAAAAGGCCCAGGACACAGATAGCCAGAGGCAGATTTGAGAATCCTTCTCTGGATAAACTAAATGGCCTCAAAGGAAAAAAACTGTAAGCCATAAAAATTGGGCAACACTTAAACCTATTCTTAGCCTTACCACCCAATAAAGAAGTCTACTAACTGGTAAGTTTTCTTATACTCAGTCAGGGTTTTAATGTCTCAATTTGAAATAGAAAATAATGCATGGTTTTTACCAAACATTTGAGGTAAGTGTCCAAAACGAAAAAATCAAAACAGATAAAAATAATATGAATGAAAAAAAAAAGGCACAGGATAGAAGAAAACTTAAAAACAAACAGCCAACAACAATTTATTACTATCTTCAGAGTTAAGATACTATAACATAAAACCTGAATAGGATGGCATAATAAAGAAAAATCTAGAGAAGAAAATAGCTCCAAAAAAACCACAAAAAGACATCAAACATTAAAACTTCAATAGAAGAGTCAGAAGATAAAGTCAAGGATATTCATACCCAGAAAAATAAAACAAAAAGACAGAGATAGACAATTTTAGAAAAAAAGGTAACAACATTAGAGGACCAACTCAGGAAGTTCTACATCCAACTAACAGTAGTTTCAGAAAGAACAGAGAAAACAATAGGGGAGAAATTTAAGAAAAACAAGACAGTCTCTAAGGACTAAAAAGTGCATGACCAGACTGTCAAAAGAAGCTGTCCAGTAAAATAAGTGAAAAAGGAGTTATAACCCCCAACATGAAATTTCAAAATAGCAGGGATAAAGACCTTCAAAAACTTCTAAAAGCTGGAGGGTTGGGGGTAATACATATAATGGCTTCTAGCTTTTTTAAGAGCAATGCTTGAAGCTAAAAGAAAGTGGATCAATTCTGAGGAAAATGATTTATAACAATGTACACAGTCAAACCATCGATCAACTATATAAAATAAGAAAACTTTCCAACATTCATTCCTCAAAAATTTTATTTTCCAAGCACCCATTCTCAGGAAGCTACTAGAGATGTCCTTCACCAGATTAAGGAAATATACAAAAAATATATATAAATGAAATACTACAGAGAAGTGAAGGGAAGGAAATCCTCAGGATGACAGCTGTGGAGTGGGCCTTGGACAGCAAACAGTCCAACATAAAATTGAACACCATTTCCCAAATTTTATTTCATCATATTCTCTATGTTTTAGAGCTTCTCCCTAATCAATCCTTTCCCCTGACCAAAGTATTTTTTTAAATAACACCACAATTGTATCGTGTATCTATTTATGCATGGAGACCCTTTGGAGAGCCATTATAATAGCTAAGACTTTTTTGTCCCCTAAGGACCAATTTTTAC
Source organism: Macaca nemestrina (assembly GCF_043159975.1). Taxonomy (NCBI): domain Eukaryota; kingdom Metazoa; phylum Chordata; class Mammalia; order Primates; family Cercopithecidae; genus Macaca; species Macaca nemestrina. The sequence goes on along the minus strand of NC_092143.1, from coordinate 60,109,235 downwards.
TACATAGGAATGATATCATCCTTAATGAAAATGTATGTAGTAACAAGAGAGATTTCTTGAAGGAGCTCCTGATAAATGGGTTATTTGACAAATTAATCTCACAAGTAGAAAATCCAATTGAAGGCCGGGCGCGGTGGCTCAAGCCTGTAATCCCAGCACTTTGGGAGGCCGAGGCGGGTGGATCACGAGGTCAGGAGATGGAGACTATCCTGGCTAACACGGTGAAACCCCATCTCTACTAAAAATACAAAAAACTAGCCGGGCGTGGTGGCGGGCGCCTGTAGTCTCAGCTACTCGGGAGGCTGAGGCGGGAGAATGGCATGAACCCGGGAGGCAGAGCTTGCAGTGAGCCGAGATCACGCCACTGCACTCCAGCCTGGGAGACACAGCAAGACTCCGTCTCAAAAAAAAAAAAAAAAAAAAAGAAAATCCAATTGAAGAAGTCTGAGAGACTAGCAACAGACACAAAGAACTGAGCAAGATGTTTTGTGTTTTTTTGTGTGTGTGGTGTTTTTTTTTTTTTGGAGACTGAGTTTCGCTCTTGTTGTCAAAGCTAGAGCGCAATGGCGCGATCTCAGCTTACTGCAACCTCCACCTCCTGGGTTCCACCACACCCAGCTAATTTTTTTTTGTATTTTTTAGTAGAAACAGGGTTTCTCCATTTTAGCCAGGCTGGTCTCGAACTCCTGACCTCAGGTGATCCACCTACCTCGGCCTCCCAAAGTGCTGGGATTACAGGTGTGAGCCACTGCACCTGGCAGCAAGATGTTTTGAAAAAGACAATTACTAACTCCTGAAAACACAAAATACTGTATTAGAAAGCCCAATAACTGGCTAAGCAGTGAAGAAGTCAACGACATTTAGTCATATTATTAGCAGTGAATATTAACCAAAAACTATGAGATGGAGGGAAAAGGATGAGGAGTAATTAAGCCAAACCCTTATCAGTGATAATGAGAAGTCAATAAATAAAATTTATTTAAATCTAAAACTTATTACGCCATAGACAGCCATATAAAAATATTACTTAGAAGCACATAATCAATACCCGAGGAAAAGACTACAGAAATTGGTGGGGCAAGGTACAGATCACTGCTGTTTTTTCCTTGAAGTCTTTTTATCATTATGTCTACGAACACATATCATTTTGATAAATTTATTTTTCTTTTGAGGCAGGGTCTTGCTCTGTCACTCAGGTTGGAGTGCAGTCGCAAAATCACTGTTTTTGCAGCCCTGACCTCCCAGGCTCAAGTGATCTTCCCACCTCAGCCTCCTGAGTGGCTGGGACTACAGGTATACACCACCACACCCGGCTAATTTTTTTTTTTTTTTTTTTTTTTTGAGACGGAGTCTCACTCTGTTGCCCAGGAGGGAGTGCAGTGATGTGATCTCGGCTGACTGCAACCTCTGCCTCCCAGGTTCAAGTGATTCTCCTGCCTCAGCCTTCCAAGTAGCTGGAGCCACAGGTGCCCACTGCTGGCTAATTTTTGTATTTTTAGTAGGGACAGGGTTTCACTGTGTTGGCCCGGCTGGTCTTGATCTCCTGACTCCAAGTGATCCACCTGCCTCAGCCTTCCAAAGTGCTGGGATTATAGGTGTGAGCCACCATGCCTCGCCACCAGCTAATTTTTTTAAAAAAATTTTTGTCCAGATGGGGTCTCAATATGTTGTCCAGGCTGATCTTGAACTCCTGACCTCAAGTGATCCTCCCACCTCCACTTCCCAAAGTGCTGGGATTACAGGCCTGAGCGACTGTGCCTGGCCTTGATGAATTTTTTAAAAGTAACAGGTATATGGGCTTTGGAGGTTAGCAAAATATTTGCAGTATGAAAAAGATACTTTTGGCCAGGCGTGGTGGCTCACGCCTGTAATCCCAGCACTTTGGGAGGCTGAGGCAGGCAGATCACCTGAGGTCAGGAGTTCGAGACCAGCTTCAACATGGAGAAACCTCATCTCTACTAAAAATACAAAATTAGCTGGGTGTGGTGGTGCATGCCTGTAATCCCAGCTACTTGGGAGGCTGAGGCAGGAGAATTGCTTGAACCTGGGAGGCGGAGGTTGCTGTGAGCTGAGATCACGCCATTGCACTCTAGCCTGGGCAACAAGAGCGAAACTCTGTCTCAAAAAAAAAAAAAAAAGAAAGAAAAAGATACTTTTGGTCAGCACCTGAGCTCATTCCTGTCATCTCAGCACTTTGAGAGGTGGGAGGATTACTTGAGGCCAGGAGTTTGAGACCAGCCTAGGCAACATAGCGAATGAGTGGACCCGGTCACTCATGCCTGTAATCCCAGCACTCTGGGAGGCTGAAGCAGGCAGATCACTTGAGGTCAGGAGTTTTAGACCAACGTGGCCAATATGGTGAAACCCCTTCTCTATTAAAAACACAAAACTTAGGCAGGTGTGGTAGTGCACACCTGTAGTCCCAGAAACTCAGGAGGCTGAGGCAGAAGAATCGTGTGAACCCAGGAGGAAGAGATTGCAGTGAGCCAAGATCATGCCACTACACTCCAGCCGGGGCAATAGAGACTCCGACTCAGAAAATAAAATTAAAATTAAATTAAATTAAAAATATATAGGCCAGGCACAGTGGCTCACAGCTGTAATTCCAGCACTTTGGGAGGCCAAGGTAGGAGGATCGCTTGAGGCCAGTAGTTCAAGACCAGCCTGCTAATAAACACAGCAAGACCTTGCCTCTACAAAAAAAAAAAAAAAAACAAATTTAATTAGCCGAGCATAGTACACACCTATAGTCCCAGCTACTCAGGAGGCTGAGATGGGATGACCCCTTGAGCTCAAGAGTTCAAGGTTACAGTGGGCTGTGATCATACCACTGCATACCAGCCTTAGACAGAGTGATAGAGTAAGACTCTGTCTCTTAAAAATAAGAAAAAATAAATAAATAAATAATAAATAAATAAATAAATAAAAATAAATATAAGAGAAAAAGATACTTTTGTTTTTTAAATATGATAGGTAACCCCTCTCTGTGCCCCTTCAGCACTTTTGGCATACCAGATATGCCACAGCTCTATTACAATGCATTGTGATATTAATATATGATAAATTAGACCATACTATAATTACTGGCTAACATGTTTGTCTCCCTACCAGATTATAAACTTTCAAGCATGTCTTGTTCATCTCTGTATCTCAATACAAAGCATACAGCAGAAATCAATAAATATTTGTTGCAAGGCTAATAAAATTGTTAAGATCCTGCAAAACAGAATCACATATAAAGCTCTAGGGTAGGCCTTAAGAAAGAATCCAGCCAGGCCAGGAGTGGTGGCTCATGCCTGTAATCCCAGCACTTCAGGAGGCTTAGGCAAGTGGATCACTTGAGGTCAGGAGTTTGAAACCAGCCTGACCAACATGGTGAAACCCCATCACGTCTAAAAATACAAAAAATTAGCCAGGCGTGGTGGTGGGCACCTGTAATCCCAACTACTTGGGAGGCTGAGGCAGGAGAATCGCTTGAATCTGGGAGGTGGAGGTTTCAGTGAGCCGAGATCACGCCACCATACTCCAGCCTGGGCGATAGAGTGAGACGCTGTCTCAAAAAAAGAAAAAAAAGAATCCAGCCAAACTCCCGTTTTCAGAGATGGAAACAAAGTCTCAGAAACACTAAGTGACTTGTCTGGGCATGGTGGTTCATGCCTGTAATCCCAACACTTTGAGAGGCCAAGGTGAGAGGATCATTTGAACATAGCGAGACCCCGTCTCTACAAAAAAAATTTAAAAGTAGCCAAGCATGGTGGTGTACAGCTGGAGTCCTAGTTACTTGGGAGGCAGAGGTGAAAAGATTGCATAAGTCCAGGAGTTCAAGGCTGCAATGAACAATGATTACACCACTATACTCCAGCCTGTGTGAGAGAGAGACTTTGTCTCTTTTAAAAAAACATGTTAGCCTGGCATAGTTGGTAGGCTGAGGTGAGAGGATCACCTGAGCCCAGGGAGGTCAAGGCTACAGTGAACTGTGATAGCACCACTGCACTCCAGCCTGGGCAACAGAGTGAGACCCTGTCTCAAAACATACTAAAAATAAAAATAAAAGGAAACACTAAGTGACTTATTCAAGTTATCTAACTAACTAATGACTATGGTAGTATAAAAACTCGGACACTCTGGCATTTGATTCATTGCCCTTCACACTACAACACTGATGAGAGAAAAATAACAGTTCAAATTATATTCTTTTTTCCAAGAAATACCCAGATTTTTGCTTCATATTGAAAACATATGGTAGGACCTGTCCAACTATATACTATATCCTGAAATTCAGATTTTTTTGACTGGTAAAGATAACCATAATATTCTCAACTTAAAATTATCAAGTTGACTTATCTTGCTGGAATTAAAACTAAAGGCAAAGAAAGAAGAAAAAAATACAGAACATTTAACAAAATAATTCTACAAATATTTTTAACTATACAAGGGAAAACAACTAACTTGGTGACTTAAAATATGTCCATTTCAAATTCTGCGCATATGTTTAGGAAAAAGTTTTTTTTTTTTTTTTAAAAAAGCAGAGTCTCGCTCTATTGCCCAGGCTGGAGTGCCATGGTGCTATCTTGGCTCACTGCAACCTCTGCCTCCTGGGTTCAAGTGATTCTCCTGCCTTGGCCTCCTGAGTAGCTGGGATTACAGGCACCTACCACCACACCCAGCTAATTTTTGTATTTTTAGTAGAGACAGGGTTTCACCATGTTGGCCAGGCTGGTCTTGAACTCCCAACCTCAAGTGATCCGCCTGCCTTGGCCTCCCAAAGTGCTGGGATTACAGGCATAAGCCACCACACCTGACTGCTTAGGAAAATCTTTAAATATGATATTAGGAAGTATTAAAGTATTAGATTATAAATTATCCTGGCCTAAAAAGATTATTTTATTAGACTGCTGAAATATGCCAATTTGATGATGTACTTTGAGTATTTTCCCTCTAAAATATCTACCCCATGTCAATTAAGACTTTTTAATATTGGAAAACAGTTAAACCAAATACTACTAACTCACTTCACATATTAATATATAATTTCAGGCTGGGAACAGTGGCTCACACCTGTAATCCCAGCACTTGGGAAGCTAAGCAGGAGGATCACTTGAGGTCAGCAGTTCAAGACCGGCCTGGGGAACATAATGAGACCCCCCCCCCAATCTCTATAAACATTTAATTAAACAAATAAAATACATGTGTGTATATATATGATTTTACCTACCAATCTTGTTATGAAAATATTTACCATTCAAGTTAAAGACATACTCACAAAACATTACATATTTACACATATTTTATAAACATTTCCTCCACTTAACACCAAGCAAGATAAAAATACAATAAACTTAATGCTCTTTATTTAATTATAGTATTACTTATGTCACAGAAGAATTTTTTTAATTTACTGTTAGTTCTTTCATTCAACAAACATTTATTATGCATATGTTCTAGATACTACTTTAGGTTCTGGAATAAAATACATAGGCAAAGTTCCTAGGACTGTTTTCAACATTGTATTCTCAGCCTCTAGCACTTACTAAGCTCTTAAATATATGTTGATGATCTCCCAAGTCACAGAATCGCTTTTTCTAACAAAAGGAAATTTCACTCAAAAAATAACAATCAACTTTGTTACATACCACTGATGTTAAGGTCATAATCTCCTGCTGTAATCACATTAGCTACTAATCCTTCTGCAGGTTGACTGCCAGAAACAACATCATTCAAAAGCTTCCGGATGGCTCCAGGCTGAGGTGGCTGGGTGACAATGTTGCTTACTGCTATCTTCAAATTTTTAATTACGTGAAGTTGATTATTAGGATCTCTCATATGAACTTTAAAGAAAAAAAGAAAAAAACTTGAAATTAATTCTATACAATGCATAATAACCCAAAATTGGGCTAATGATTTACAAACAAAAAGGATGTACAAAGCAGAAGCCAGGAATTCCAAGTGGAACATTCTTCCAGAAATATAAATGGTTGACAACATTCCCTCATATACCAAAAGGGCTAGCTAGACAGTTTATTAACCGCAGGATTCGTTCCCCTCTCACCACTGCTCAGCTTTCCTACTGTAGGTCCTTTCCTTTCCTACTATGTTTGGAGTCGCCAGAAACCAACCACTTTCCAGACCACTTCTCTAATTCTCACCTCACACTAAAGCTGGTCCAAGGCAGCATAAGACCTGTGGTATTAACACTAAAAGCAGTAAAAGGAAAAAGAAAGGGGAGTTAAATGTTGCACTTAGGTTTCCTTCTGCTTTCCCTAGTCAGCCTGCATTCTTAGCCTCTTTTTCACTCTCATAAAAATCAATGGCCACTCCAGTGCACGATGCTGTGGTGGAGGCTGTGCATGTGCAGGGGCAAGAGATATGTAGAAACTCTCTGTACTTTCAGCTCAAATTTGTCATTCATCTAAAACTGTTAAAAAATAGAGTCTACTTAAAAAAAACTCTGGCCAGGTGCGGTGGCTCATGCCTATAATCACCAGCACTTTGGGAGGCCGAGACAGATAGCTTGAAGTCAGGAGATGGAGACCGGCCTAGCCAACATGACAAAACCCTGTCTCTACTAAAAATACAAAAAATTAGCTGGGTATGGTGGTGGTAGCCTGTAATCCCAGCTACTCAGGAGGCTGAGGCAGGAGAATTGCTTGAACCCGGGAGGCGGAGGTTGCAGCGAGCCAAGACTGCACCACTGCACCGTAGCTTGGGTGACAGAGACTCAGTCTCAAAAACAAAAAACTGTCCGGATCCCTTTTACCACCCTAATACTTCCTGCCTCCACCGTGCTATAGTCCTTGCTTCAGCCTATACAATTTATAACCAGTAAGTAGTTCAGAGCTTCAGGACAGGGAACAGGTTCTGAGGCACAGCAAGAAGACAGTGTCGTCCACAGAACCAGAACAAAATGTAAGCATATTTTTTCACATAATCAGACAAAATGTTCCACAGTAGCATTAAAAGCAGTCCATTACAGGGCTGGGCCCAGTGGCTCACACCTGTAATCCCAGCACTTTGGGAGGTCAAGGTGGGTGGATCACCTGAGGTCAGGAGTTCAAGACCAGCCCAGCCAACACAGTGAAACCTCGTCTCTACAAAAATACAAAAATTAGCCAGGCATGGTGGCGGGTGCCTGTAATCGCAGCTACTGGGGAGGCTGAGGCAGGAGAATCACTTGAACGAGGAGGTTGCAGTGAGCCAAGATTGCACCACTGCATTCCAGCCTGGGCGACAGAGTGAGACAACGTCTCAAAAAAAAAAAAAAAGTAATCCATTATAACAATTGAGCACCTAGCTTTTGGAGTTGGACCTTAATTTAAATCCCAACCCACTACTTATCAACTGGGTTACCCTGAACAACTTAACTCTTCTGTGCTTCAAATTCCTCACCTGCACATGTGATTACTATCTACAGGATCATTTTAGGGATTTGGGTGAGCTATTAGATAGTAATTGTAAAGCACTAAGCACCACACTCAACAATATGTAATGGAGGCAGTATAGCAGCAGCAGCAGATACATCACCCATTCAACTGCATCACGGGTCATCATATACAAATAAGAGGCAAATAAGAGGCAACTTTAGGTAAGTGGTCTGGGTACCTACAAATAAAGAATGACTTTCTTCTCAATGGAAAATGCCTTATACCAAAATCGAGGCCTGCCTGTATTTTAAATAAAGTTATATCCACACAGACTTTTCTAAATTTCCTATGTGTTCTATTGATTTCTAACATTTTTTACTTAAAAAAAAAAAAAAGACTCAAAAACATTTTTAAAATACTGTATGTGGTACAAATGTGTATTTATATTGTAAATATAAATATATATACAAAAAAATATACAAGCAGCCAGGCACGGTGGCTCACTGTTGTAATCCCAGCACTTTGGGAGGCTGAGGCGGGCAGATCACTTGAGGTCAGGAGTTCGAGACCAGCCTGGCCAACATGGTGAAACCCTGTCTCTACTAAAAGTACAAAATTAGCCGGGCATAGTAGCGGGCGCCTGTAATCCCAGCTACTCTGGAGGCTGAGGCAGGAGAATCGCTTGAACCCAGGAGGTGGGGGTTGCAGTGAGCAGAGACCAGGCCATTGCACTCCAGCCTGGGCAAAAAGAGCAAAACTCTGTCTCAAAAAAAATAAATAAATAACAAAATAAAGTTGCTTCATAATTGTCAAATAACATAAGTAGCCATATGTATATTAAACTTCGCTTTAACTACCTTTTGGTATTCATAAGTGTTAACACAGGAAAAAAATTTTAATTAGAAAAAAAGTATTAACACAAAAGGATATTCTAGTTTTGCCCTATATTCAATGTGGCTTTATCAGTTACTAGGTAATTCTGTGTAACCAAAAGAAGACAGAAAAAACAATGGTATTTCACTTCTGAGATAAGTTTTAAAAGCCTACAGCTTCCATCTTGGGTTCTCTCTTAATTATTTGTTTTGGGAGAAGCCAACTGCCACACTATGGGAACATTCAGGGAGCTTATAACTGAGTGAGAAAACTGGGATTTCAGGCTAATAGCCAGTGAGAAACTGAGGCTTGCCAACAACCATACTAGTGAGCTTGGAAAAAGAACTCCAGCCTCAGATGACTGTAGCCCCTGCTGACAGCTCTACTGCAACCTCATGAGAGACCCTGAACTGGAGCTACCCAGCTAAGCCACTCCCAGATTCCAGAGGAAGTGAGAAATAATAAATGCTTTTGATTTAAGGTACACATTTTTGGGGTAATTTGTTACACAACAGATAAGTTACACTGGGATATCAGAAACCCAATCTAATGAAGCAAGAGCAAAGAATGATCTAAGAGAAATGTGAAATGCTCTTAAGTCAGACACAAAAAATTCAAAAGCCTCAGGTAAATATATTTAGACTTCACTGAATTTATTTATCATATAACATCTCAATTTCAAACTGAAATTCAGCTCTACTGTTACATTTTTAAGTTCTTAAATACTGTATTTTAATACTGTATTTTGAAGTTATACTTCCCAGAATTTTCCATGGAATACTGGTTCCTTAAGAAAAGTAAAGAATGTTTCTGAATGATTCTGTGTTCAAATAAATTTGAGAAATAGTGGATTAAGTCTTTAAAGGTCTCTTTATAACAGGTCTTTCCAGAGTCCTTAATTGCTAAACCATACTGTAATACTCCCAAACACATGCTACCTTAAGCAAACTTATTTCACCACAAAAATCTTTTTCAAGGGAGCACCTAAAACATCTGGTGTTTGTTTGATAAAAAGTATTTGGGGGCCACACATGGTGGCTCAAAACTCATGCCTGTAATCCTAACACTTTGCAAAGGTGAGGCAGGAGGATCATTTGAGCCCAGGAGTTCAAGACCAGCCTGGGCGACATAGCAAGACCTAGCCTCTATAAAAATAAACAAACAGGCTGGGTACGGGGCTCACGCCTGTAATTCCAGCACTTTGGGAGGCCGAGCCGGGCGGATCATGAATGAGGTCAGGAGATTGAGACCATCCTGACTAACATACTGAAACCCCGCCTCTACTAAAAATACAAAAAATTAGCCAGGCATGGTGGCGGGCGCCTGTAGTCCCAGCTACTCTGGAGGCTGAGGCAGGACAATGGCGTGAACCCAGGAGGCAGAGCTTGCAGTGAGCCCAGATCGCGCCACTGTACTCCAGCCTGGGCGACAAGGTGAGACTCCGTCTCAAAAGATTAAATAAATAAAAAATAAACAAAGAGGCTGGGCATGGTGGCTCACACCTGTAATCACAGCACTTTGGGAGGTCGAGGCAGTTGGATCACAAGGTCAGGAGTTCAAGACCAGCCTGGCCCATATGGTGAAACCCCATCTCTACTAAAAATACAAAACTAGCCAGGAGTCGTGGTACATGCCTATAATCCCAGCTACTCGGGAGTCTGATGCAAACGAATTGCTTGAATCTGGGAGGCAGAGGTTGCAGTGAGCAGATTGCGCCATTGCACTGCAGACTAGGGCAACAAGAGTGAAACTCTGTCTCAAAATAAATAAATAAATAAACAAGCAAGCAAGCAAGCAAGCCAGATGTGATGGCACGTGTCTGTAGTCCCAGCTACTCAGGAGGCTGAGGCAGAAGAATCACTTGAACTCGGGAGGCAGAGGTTGCAGAGAGCTGAGATCACATCACTGCACTCCAGCCTGGGCAACAGAGCAAGGCTCAGTCTCAAAAATAAATAAATAAATAAATAAATAAAATGTATTTTGAAAATAATGACACCTTTTATGCTTTTACCCAGCATATAAAACTTTATAAAGACAACAGGCTAGGCCAGGCGCAATGGCTCACACCTGTAATCCCAACACTTTGGGAGGCCTTGGCGGGCGGATCACCTGAGGTCGGGAGTTCGAGACCAGCCTGACCAACACAGACAAACCCCGTCTCTACTAAAAATACAAAATTAGCCAGGCGTGGTGGCGCATGCCTGTAATCCCAGCTACTCGGGAGGGTGAGGCAGAATTGCTTGAACCTGGGAAGCGGAGGTTGTGGTGAGCCGAGATCACGCCATTGTACTCCAGCTTGGGCAATAAGAGCGAAACAAAAAAAAAAAAAAAAAAAAGCACGCTTTATAAATAAGCCTGTGATTATAGGCTTGAGCCACTGCACCCACTGTACCCAGTGAGTGGCTCAAGCTTGTACTCTTAGCACTTTAGGAGGCTAAAGCAGGAGGATCACTTGCACGCAGGAATTCAAGACGAGCCTGAACAACAGAGGGAGAGAGACCCCATTTCTTTTTTTTTTTTTGAGACAGAGTGTTGCTCTGTCCCCAGGCTGGAGTGCAATGGTGCGATTTCAACTCACTGCAACCTCTGCCTCCCAGGTTCAGGCAATTCTCCTGCCTCAGACTCCCAAGAAGCCAAGATTACAGACATCCGCCACCACACCCAGCTAATTTTTTAAGTAGAGACAAGGTTTCGCCACGTTGCCCAGGCTGGTCTCGAACTCCTGACGTCATGATCCACCCGCCCCGGCCTCCCAAAGTGCTGAGATTACAGGCGTGAGCCACCACGCCCGGCCCGAGATCCCATCTCTATACGTTTTTTTAAATTAGCTGGGTGTGGTGGTACACACCTTACTCAGGAGGCTAAGGTAGGAGGATCTTGTATACTTTATACCTATAAAACTTTACCGTATTAAAAAACCCTCTGGCTGGGTGTAGTGGCTCAAGCCTGTAATCTCGACACTTTGGAAGGCCAAGGATGGCAGATCACTTGAGTCCAGGAGTTCAAGAACAGCCTGGGCAACATGGCAAAACCCCAACTCTACAAAAAAAAAATTTTTTTTAATTAGCCAAGTGTGTGGTGCAAGCCTGGTAATCCCAGCTATGCAGGAGGCCAATGTGGAATGATCGCTTGAGCCCAGGAGGTTGAGGCTGCAGTGAGCCATGATCATGCCCCCTGCATCCAGCCTAGGTGACAAAGCAAGACCCTGTCTCAAAAAATTAATAAATAAAACAAAACAATGGCCGGGCGCGGTGGCTCACACCTGTAATCCCAGCACTTTGGGAGGCCGAGGCGGGTGGATCACGAGGTCAGGAGATCAAGACCATCCTAGCTAGCATGGTGAAACCCTGTCTCTATAAAAATACAAAAAATTAGCCGGGCGAGGTGGCGAGCACCTGTAGTCCCAGCTACTCGGGAGGCTGAGGCAGGAGAATGGTGGGAACCCGGGAGGCGGAGCTTGCAGTGAGCCGAGATCGCACCATTGCACTCCAGCCTGGGTGACAGAGCAAGACTCCATCTCAAAAAAAAAAAAACAACAACAACAACAAAACAAAAACAAATTTTGAAAAATTGACTTGAATTTTATTCAAAGTTTGGTACTTCCATACCATGGAGATTAATTACTTCATTATATCAACATGGTAGTTAAGATTGATGAAATATTTCCAACTAAAAGAAATTTAAGGGGCCATACGCAATGGCTCATACCTGTAATCCAGCACTTTGGGAGACCGAAGGCAGGTGGATCACTTGAGGTCAGGAGTTCAAGACTAGTCTGGCCAACATGGCAAAATCCTGACTCAACTAACAACACAAAAATTAGCGGAGAGTGGTGGCCCGTGCCTGTAATCCCAGCTACTTAGGAGGCTGAGGCAGGAGAACTGCTTGAACATGGGAGGCAGAGGTTGCAGTGAGGCAAGATTATGCCACAGCACTGCAGCCTAGGTGACAGAGCAAGACTCCGTCTTAAAAAAAAAAAAAAAAAAAAGGAAAGAAATTTAAGGCCAGTCGCAGTGTCTTGTGCCTGTAATCAAAGCACTTTGGGAGCTCAAAATGGGTAAATGGCTTGAGTCCAGGAGTTTGAGACCAGCTGGGCAACATGGCAAAACCTCATTTCTACAAAAACTACAAAAATTAGCCAGGTGTGGTTGGTGGTACACACCTGTAACCCCAGCTACTGGGGAGGCTGATGTGGGAGGATCTTTTGAGCCCAGAAGGTTGAGGCTGTAGTGAGCCAAGGAGTTGGAGACCGGCCTGGGCAACAGAGTGAGACTCTGTCTCAAAAAAAATTAAAAATTAAAAAAACTGCTCACTTGAGCAGTACATATACTAAAATTGGAATGATACAGAGAAGATTAGCATAGCTCCTGCACAAGGATCACACAATGTTTTTCTTTTCAAGAATTCAAAAAGAAAAGAAAAAGAAAGAAATTTAAGAAAACTGGAGATATTAAATAGCCTTCAAAAGTTATATCCTAGTCTACTTTTTTTCTGTTTTTTTGAGACACAGTCTCGTTCTGTTGCCCAGGCTGGAGTGCAGGGGCAAAATCTTGGCTCACTGCAACCTTTGCCTCTAGAGTTCAAGTGATTCTCCTGCCTCAGCCTCCCGAGCAGCTGGGACTACAAGCGCCCACCACACCAGGCTAATTTTTGTATTTTCAGTAGAGATGGGGTTTCGCCACGTTGGCCATGCTGGTCTTGCTGGTCTCAAACTCCTGACCTCAGGTGATCATCCACCTCAGCCTCCCAAAGTGCTGAGATTACAGGCCTAAGACACTGCACCTGGCCTACTTTTTAATCCCTTTAATAACCTTAATTTCAAAATAAAATAATGTATAACCCACATACTTCCAAGTTAGTGTTTAAGTGACATTTTCTTAAAACTTATAGAACATCTAAATGATATATTGCAACATTGTTTAGAACTATCAAAGAACTATCACTAAGCAAAAACAATAAAGCCGAATTTTAATTTTTTGTTGTGTTTTGCTTGATTAATACCACGACTCTTTGAAACATGGCCAGTGGAAATTCTTCGAGTATTAGGATCTCAAAGTTTGTGTCAAATAATGACTACGTTAAGTCTCAAACATACATCAAGCATAACAATCACAGAAAATACATATAATAAATTTAATTATATATTTTAATTTAATTTTAACATAATTTAATACTCTTCAAGTTTTAAAATGTCTCTAAGGAACCCAAAATGGCTCTCCATTGTGTAATACATCAAAAGTCTAAACTGTATTTTGAAGGCACTACACATAAATAGTACTCAAATCTCTTTTATCAACCCTCTCAAATCTCTTCTATCAACCCTCTCTTCAGTATAGCTTTAAACCATGTGTTTTCTACTAAAATCTAAAAACAAGTCTCCTGACAATACTTGGCACTGTACTTGATATCTCCATAGTCAAGGCAAAGTTTTACCCTAAGTAAAGGCATACCTACAGGCCAGAAATTGAGTCTTCTTACTTGTTTTCTCCCTCTAAGGAAACGTTAGCTTGTTTTAGTCAGTTGTATTCTTAAATTACATTGCCTGAAATGATATTTTCATGCCTCACTTCCTAAAGAAAAGCTGTTGCCTGGCTTGGTGGCTCATGCCTGTAATCCCAGCACTTTGGGAGGCCGAGGCGGGCAGATCACGAGGTCAAGAGATAGAGACAATCCTGGCCAAAATGGTGAAACCCCATCTCTACCAAAAATCCAAAAATTAGCTGAGCATGATGGTGCGAGCCTGTAGTCCCAGCTACTAGGGAGGCTGAGGCAGGAGAATCACTTGAAACCGGGAAACGGAGGCTGCAGTGAGCCAAGATCTCCCCACTGCACTCCAGCCCAGTGACAGAATGAGACTCCGTCGCAAAAAAAAAAAAAAAAAAAAAAAAGGCTGTCTTTGAAAAATCCCCACACTTGAGACAAAAAGCAGCCTGTTCTGGATGGCAAAGAATTCTAAAATGTATTTACCAGCAAAAAACTAAAACCAAGAAAAATTAAGTCCTTTTTGCCAAATTTCTAATGCTACCACTATAGTCCATGATCATCTTGAAACGTAAAACTTGCATCTACTTACATCTATCCTTATAAACCATACAACTCACTTATCTCCAAAACTCTCAACTCATTAGTGTCCAAATGTTTCAGACCCTCAAGAATCTACTCACACTTACCATCAGATACAAAATCTCAAATCCCTTTCCTAGAATTCAAGCGCCTCCCTTTATCTAAGCATCCTCTCTTACTACTGTGTACCCCAGTAAGGAGAGTTTCCTCCCTGTTCCCCAACCATTCAGTCATAATTTAGACCTTTTGTCCGTACCATTCTAACTTCATACCACTCCTTCATAGGGAATGACTGCCCTCTTGCTTTCTACCAACTGTCTACCTATCCACTAACGCCCAACTCATTATACTCCTTCACTAGGCCGGGCGCAGTGGTTTGAGACGAGCCTGGGCAACACGGAGAAACCCCATCTCTACAAAAAATTTAAAAATTAGCCAGGCGGCACATGCCTGTAATCCCAGCTACTCAGGAGGCTGAGGCAGGAGAATCTCTTGAACCCGGGAGGCAGAGGTTGCAGTGAGCCGAGATTGTGCCATTGCCCTCCAGCCTGGGCAGCAGGAGCGAAACTCTGTCTCAAAAAAAAAAAATTAGCCAGGCATGATGGCATGATGTGCCTGTAGTCCTAGCTACTTGGGAGATTGAGACAAGAGGATAGCTAGAACCTGGGAGGTTGAGACGCAGTGAGTGAGTGAGCTGCAGTGGTACAACTGCACTCCAGCCCTCCCAGCCTGGGTAACAGAGCACGACCTTGTCTCAAAACAAAAAACAAACAAAAAAAAAAACTCCTTCCCTAATCTTCCCCAGTTTCCTGAAGGAAATCAGAAGTGTACTGACAATGAGCCTGTCCAATACAGTAGGTACCAGCTGCATATGGCTACTGAGTACCTGAAATGTGTCTAGTACAAATTGAGATGTTAAGCATAAAAGGCACACCAAATTTCAAAGACCAAGCAATAAGAAAGAATGTAAAATATCTCATGAATATTTTTCACATTGATTACACATTGAAATAGTAACATTTTGGAAATACTGAGTTTAATTTCCTCCGGGCACGATGGCTCACGCCTGTAATCACAGCACTTTGGGAGGCCGAGGTGGGTGGATCACGAGGTCAGGAGTTTGAGACCAGCCTGGCCAACATGGTGAAACCCCATCTCTACTAAAAATACAAAAATAAGCCGCGGGCGCCTGTAATCCCAGCTACTCGGGAGGTTGAGGCAGGAAAATTGCTTAAACCCGGGAGGCAGAGGTTGTAGTGAGTCGAGATTGTGCCACTGCACTCCAGCCTGGGCAACAGGGCAAGACTCCATCTCCAAAAGAAAAAGAAAAAAAAAACTAATTTCACTTGTTTCTTTTTACTTTTTTAATGTAGCTACTAAAATTTTTTTTTTTTTTTTTTTTTTTTTTTGAGGCAGAGTCTCGCTCTGTCGCCCAGGCTGGAGTGCAGTGGCGCCATCTCGGCTCACTGCAAGCTCCGCCTCCCGGGTTCCCGCCATTCTCCTGCCTCAGCCTCCCGCGTAGCTGGGACTACAGGCGCCGCCACCACGCCCGGCTATTTTCTATTTTTAGTAGAGACGGGGTTTCACTGTGTTAGCCAGGATGGTCTCGATCTCCTGACCTCGTGATCCGCCCGTCTCGGCCTCCCAAAGTGCTGGGATTACAGGCTTGAGCCACCGCGCCCGGCCCTAAAATTTTTTTGTTTTTGTTTTTGAGATGGGGTCTCACTCTGTGCTAGGCTAGAGTGCAGTGGCGCCATCTCGGCTCACTGCAACCTCCCAGTCCCAGGTTCAAGTGATTCTCCTGCCTCAGCCTCTCTGAGTAGCTGGGACTACAGGCGCCCACCACCATGCCCAGCTAATTTTTCTGTTTTTAGTAGAGACGGGGTTTCACCATGTTAACCAGGATGGTCTCCATCTCTTGACCTCATGATGCACCTGCCTCGACCTCCCAGAGTGCTGGGATTACAGGCGTGAGCCACTGCGCCCGGCCAAAAATTTTTAATTATACTTGTGACTCACATTATATTTCAATTAGACATCACTGCTCTATGGTGTAAATACGTAATTCTAAACATTGTCAGGAGATAAGATGATTAAGAACACAATGTCTTGAGTCACACTGCCTGCCTGTTTCAAATCTTTCCTTGATGCAAAACTGTGAACAAATTAACACTTCCATGCTTGAAGGTCCAAATTTAAAATTGCAATAACACAGGATTCAATGAGGACTAAAAAAGTTACACGAAGCAAGTATCAAGTATTAGCATTATTATTACTTATTAACAAAGTAGGAAAGAGTATATATATAAAAGTCAAACTAGCTCAAGTGTTGTGTTTTTTTTAGGAATTCAAGGCCAGGCGCGGTGCCTCATGCCTGTAATCCCAGCACTTTGGGAGGCTGAGGCGGGCAGATCACCTGAGATCTGGAGTTTGAGACCAACCTGACCAACATGGAGAAACCCCGTTCTCTACTAAAAATACAAAAATTATCCGGGCGTGGTGGCACATTCCTGTAATCTCAGCTACTCAGAAAGCTGAGGCAGGAAAATCGCTTGAACCTGGGTGGCGGAGGTGGTGGTGAGCCGAGATCATGCCATTGCACTCCAGCCTGGGCAACAAGAGCGAAACTCCGTCTCAAATAAATAAATAAATAAATAAGCAAATAATTAAAAAAAAATTAAAAACGTAGGGCATGTTGTTCTTGTTACGTCCAACATTGAAGGAACTGAGACTGATACAGGCTAAAGAAAATCCAAAAGTTTCCAAACTTTGTTTTTTTGAACGGCTCCCTCTCTCTGCTAAAAACAAAAGCTAATTTGTAATGGAATTATTCTCCCACAAAACACGGTAGCTCAAAAATACATGAATTTATGGTACAGCACTAATTTTTTTTGTGGATAAGTCATATTAAGCTAATAAACATCACAGTCGTTTGCCTGACACAGACTTATAATGAAACCCTTCAGTTCTCACCGACCTTAATAAAAAAAACTTTACTTGGACTTTGTTGTTTGCAAGATACTGGCTAAAACATGTTTGAAGCTTTACTACATTATTTTCTCCTA
Source organism: Macaca nemestrina (assembly GCF_043159975.1). Classification (NCBI taxonomy): domain Eukaryota; kingdom Metazoa; phylum Chordata; class Mammalia; order Primates; family Cercopithecidae; genus Macaca; species Macaca nemestrina. The sequence goes on along the minus strand of NC_092143.1, from coordinate 60,091,873 downwards.
ATAAAAAAATCCAAATCTGGAGAAAACGGGTAGCTCCTTAACAATACATTCCTTAACAAGAGAAGACACTTCCATCCCTATAAGTATAGATAACTCCAAATATCTAGGTCAAATGAACCACAACTTGGGCTTGCTTCCTTTTCCTTCGGGCAAAAAGCTGTTTCAAGTTTTATTCGTCATATAATACTTTTAATTTTCTTGAGAGGTAAGCAAAATACCGTAGAGCTAAGAATATCTTAGTAAAACAGCTAAACGGTAGTTCAGAGATGACCCTCAACGCTACAAGAACGTAACAACATCCAGAACTACTTTGAAAGTCCAGTTTAACATCCAAGGGAGGATGACAGATCTTCCTTACTCAGACCCTGTCGGTCTAAGAGGCAACATTTTCCTACTTTAGCTGCTTTGCAACTGCCTAATTCCTTCGCTATGGCCGTGGAGAACAGTATCAATGCCGTTCTCCTAGACTCACGTTTATCTTTGAACCAATTAACGACCTAGGTTGTCCGAGGAAGAAAGAAAGTGCCCAGAAATACTGGAGCTTAGGACTGCGTTGTCTTGACAACCTCATGGTCCCTCCTCCGGCCGCCCCCGAAGCACCGCGGGGCCACAGTCCCAGACGCCACGGTACCGGCTCCGGTACGTAAACACTGCCCTTCTCTCCCCTGCACGCCCGCAACTTCCTTCTCCCATCACGGCTTTGCGAGAGCCCACTGGAAAAGGGAGGATACCACATACCCTCGGAAGTGAGGCGGGAGAAGGGCTTAAGCAGCTCCGCGAAGCTGAGGTGATTGAGACGAGTGAGCCGCTCGGCTTCGTCGCTGCACAGCGCAGCGACACAGGGGACGAAGGAGTCCGGGATTAGCTCCTGCACTGATTGTACACACTGGGCCATCGCCGCGGCAGAGGCAGAGGCGGCGCCGGCCCTCCGGCCCACCCTGAGAGGTGATCCTGCGGCTGCAGCAGCTACCGCCGCCGCCCGCCGGCCTGGCCCGGCCGGGCGGGGCCCCGAACGCACTGGAGCCTAGAGACAAGTAGAAGGAACAGGCGCCGCCGCTTCGGTTTCTGGGGCACAATCCACTGAACCCCCCCTTCCCGTCACCGCCGATCCTCAGCGCTCGTCTCCGCGTGCTCGCATTCCACCCCGATAGGTGGAGACGCCGAGAGTCACCACTTAGTCCTTCGGACGGCAAAACCTTGGTCACTGCCCGGCCGGAACCGCCATGTTGAGGCCGAACGCTGACCAACCGGCAGTACTACTCCCAGCTGCCCCCGCGCGCATCCCTCACGTGACTGTTAAAGGAGACAGTAGGGGCAAGGGAAGAGAGCTGAGAAGAGGGAAGTGGAGAGCGACGGAGGCCGGTTGGGAGGCTGGAGCCGGAAGTGCTGTGACGGAAGCTCCCCCACCCACTGGGCGGGGCGGGGCTACAAGTGCGGTGGGCGGGGCCGGGGGCAGAGAGAGGTGGGCAACTCTAGGCCAGGTTCTCTAGCTCGCCCTTGGCAGAGCGGAGCTGAGAGCGACCTGCTAGCGGCCCGCGGAACCTCGGGACGGGTGCTGTCGCAGTGATGGAGGCGCACGCTCGTTTTCCACGCAGGCCCGGCCTTTTTGACGTCCCTAAGGCTCTCTCGCTGGCTGTTGTGGGCAACCGATGCGGTTGGTCGCGCTGCTTCCTACGCTCGCCGGCGGAGCAGTGAGTTGCACCTGCTCGGGGAGAGGGTGTGGATCTCTCGGAAGTGCTTGGGGTTTCCCTGAAGCGGACCTGAACAGACCGTGTATCCTTTAAATACAGCCATGCTTTTAGAAACGGACTGTCACTTTATGTGGACTTAACCATTGAACAGAATGTGTGCTGTTGTGAGTGCTGCAATTCACTAGCGTGTAATTGCGCTACTGCATTTTTGTTGGTCGCAGGGAAAGGGTGTGCCTGCAGATGTCTGCGTGGTTCGTCCTCAGCCTCTTCCTTTTTGCACTCTGCTAGGATCTTTACTTACTGGTGGTGGAGGTAGGGGAAGCCAGTATTTTTATGTACTGTGTACTGTCCTGAACCAGCTTTCATTCCTAACTTTTCAAACATTGTTTTAAAGGGGGGAGGGGGCGGAAAGGTCAATGGTGTGTGCCTTGTAAGTAAAAGTGAATGAAAAGAATTTTACTAATGTGTCACTCAATTGTTTTGAGTTCCTTCTGTATTGCATGCCAAAAAGATAAGGCAGGGAAAAATGTATCATTCTGTCATGATTTTATGGTGCTTTAATTAAAGGAGTCTTCCCCAACGTCAATGTCTCAAAATTTTTCGACTTCTTGACACCCTCAGGTTTTTAACTATGGTAATAATTTATGACAAGTAAGATGTAGGCTTCTCATGTAAGTTGATAAATGGGAGGTAGGAAGGCATAGTAGGACATATTGATGGCATGCATTGGCTACAGATTAATTTATAAGAGTGTCCATCACTTTAGGAGATTTATTTGCCAAAGTTAAGGACGATCCCGGGAAACAGGTCTATGCCTTTCTTCGAAGATGATTTTGAGGGCTCCAATTTTTTTTTTTTTTTTTTTTTTTTTTTTTTTTTTTTTTGAGACGGAGTCTCGCTCTGTCGCCCAGGCTGGAGTGCAGTGGCCGGATCTCAGCTCACTGCAAGCTCCGCATCCCAGGTTTACGCCATTCTCCTGCCTCAGCCTCCCGAGTAGCTGGGACTACAGGCGCCCGCCACCTCGTCCGGCTAGTTTTTTGGTTTTTTTAGTAGAGACGGGGTTTCACCGTGTTAGCCAGGATGGTCTCGATCTCCTGATCTCGTGATCCGCCCGTCTCGGCCTCCCAAAGTGCTGGGATTACAGGCTTGAGCCACCGCGCCCGGCCGAGGGCTCCAAATTTAAAGGGGAATGGGCGGGATATTGAGAAGCACACAGTTTTCGTGTAAGCGGGGGGGCGGGGGGGGTTAGGAGAAAATAGTAATTCTTGCCTTTGTCTGACTCAGTGAACCTGCATTTTTTACATAAGATGACATAAAAGGGGCAGAGGAAAAATGTGGGAATCTGCATTTTTCATAACAGACAAAATTGGGTAGGGGAACAATCAGATGTGCATTTGTGTCTGGTGGGCTGGGATGACCACCTGTAAAGATAAGCTATCAATTTGCATTGCCATGAAGTTTTAACAGCACACTAAGGATTTCCTTATGGGCAAAATATGGGGGAGACGTGTAGCTTTTCATCTTGCAGCCATCTTATTTAGGAACCAAAAGGGGGAGGCAGATTTGCCTGACCAGTCCCAGCTTGACTTTTCCCTTTGGCTAAATCAGTTTGGGGTCCCAAAATTTAATTTCCTTTTGCAAGAGATAACATCTGCTAGTTAAGGGTCTGGAAATTCATTTCCTTGAAACTATCTATGTCTGGAAATTATATTAAATCCCTAGGGGTACACACAATCCCTTTTCAATGCTTCTGATACACTTCCTTACCCTTTATAATGTGAGAATCTCGTATAATTTAGTGTGACTCAGGTTGTAAGATTACATTTTTTATAACAGGACTCCTAAATGCAAACATACTATTTATCCTAGTACTCTAAAAAGTTTCAAAGGCCATTTGTTTTTATGCTGAAAGTAAAAACAGCTGAATTAGACTGTTTGAAAAGGAATTTCAATGGTAATTTAGCCAAAATAGATTTTTCTGAGATATAATTCACATGCCATAAAATTTACCCCTTCAAATAAGTGTACAATTCAGTGGTTTTCAGTTTATTCCAAAAGTTGTGTGACCATTACTACTATCTAATTCCAGAACATGTTCATCCCAAAAAGAAGCCTGGTACAGGCTTTTATCATTCTGCACCCTGCCACGCCCTCCAACCCCTGGCAATCACTAATCTACTTTCTGTCTATGTAGATTTACCTATTCTGGACATTTCATATAAGTGAAATTGTATAATATTTGGCCTCTGTACACATATTACTACACTTAGCAATATGTTACGTGAATCATTACTTCACTCCTTTTTATGGCTGAGCCTAAATGGGTTTTTGTCTTATGCATTGACTTTGCAGGGTTTTTTTGGGTTTTTTGTTTGTTTGTTTTTTAATATGTAGAGATGAGGGCTCACTGTATTGCCCAGGCTGGCCTCAAAATCTGGGCTCTAGTGATCCTTCTGCCTCAGCCTCCCAAAATGGTGGGATTGCTGGTATGAGCCACGGCACCCAGACTCACTTCACAATCTAATACCACACCCATACACAGTGTTTCCAGTGAGTAACTTCACTGTGTAAATCTACTTCTTTCATAATCTATCCTGGTCTCTTCTTTCTTTTGGCAAGGTACTGTTTGAACTGTGGAAACACCTTAAAGTCTCGATGATACTGAGGACTAAACTCTAACTTTTTTCCCCCTCTTCCCCGAATTCCTATCTAAGTGGCCTGTGGAGTCACACTCTACAAACCATAAAATGTTATCAAATTGGCCGGGCGCGGTGGCTCACGCCTGTAATCCCAGCACTTCGGGAGGCTGAGGCAGGTGGATTGCGAGGTCAGGACTTCGAGACCAGTCTGACCAACATAGTGAAACCCATCTCTACTAAAAATACACAAAAAATTAGCCAGGCGTGGTGATGTGCACCTGTAATCCCAGCTACTCAGGAGGCTGAGACAGAAGAATCACGTGAACCCAGGAGGCGGAGTTTGCAGTGAGCCAAGATAGTGCCACTGCACTCCAGCCTGGGTGACAGAACAAGACTCTGTCTCAAAAAAAAAAAAAAAAAAGTTATCAGATGGGTTTTATGTAAACTTACATAAAATGGTTTACTTTCCAACTGGACTCTGGCATAACATCACATGACAAAGGAAATCAAAGTATTTTACCTCAAAATATATTTCTTTGCTGTATTTTGAAATGTCCCTGCAAAGCCATTTTGTGGGGAGAGAGGTAATTCCATCTGTTAAGCATCTCTGTTGGCTGGGTGCAGGGTCTGACACCTGCAATCCCAGCACTTTGGGAGGCCAAGGCGCATGGATCACCTGAGGTCAGGAGTTTGAGACCAACCTGGCCAACATGGTGAAACCCCATCTCTACTAAAAATTTAGCCAGGCATAGTGATAGGCACCCATAATCCCAGCTACTCAGGAGGCTGAGGCAGGAGAATCACTTGAACCCAGGAGGCAGAGGTTGCAGTGAGCCGAGATTGTGCCATGGCACTCCAGCCTGGGCAAGAGCAAAATACTCCATCTCAAAAAAAAAAAAAGAATCTCTATTAACATAACTGGGTGTCTTCCCCCTTCCAGGCCCTCCCAATTCTGAAGAGATTAACTGAGAGTCTAGCCCCTTTTACAGGTCAGAATAGGAAACATTTGCCATCTATTGTCTCTATGGATGGCCACCTAGGAGACTTCATCTACATAATACGAACCTTAGTGTCTACCACCCCTTATCTTAATCCAGGCATTCCTTTATGTTTATTCCAGGTCTTTAAATAGTAACTTCACTCTCAACCAATTGCCAATCAGGAAATCTTTTAATCCACCTTTGACCTATAAGCTCTCCCCCAAACCCTCTTCAAGTTGTCCCATCTTCCCAGACCAAACCAGTGTATGCCCCAGATGTACTGATTGATGTCTTATGTCTCCCTAAGTTGTATTAAAACCAAGCTGTAACCCAACCGTCTTGGGCACATATTCTCAGTACCTCTTGGGACTGTGCCTCAGGCCTTGGTCACTCATATTTTGTTTAGAATAAACCTCTTTAGGGCTGGGTGTGGTGGCTCACACCTGTAATCCCAGCATTTTGGGAGGCCGAGGTGGGTGGATCGCAAGGTCAGGAGTTCAAGACCAGCCTAGCCAACATAGTGAAACCCTGTCTGTACTAAAAATACCAAAAATTTAGCCGGGCATGGTGGCGCATGCTTGTAGTCCCCTACTTAGGAGGCTGAGGCAGGAGAATCACTTGAACCTGGGAGGTTGAGGTTGCAGTAAGCCAGGATCACACCACTGCACTCTAGTTTGGGCAACAGAGTGAGACTTTGTCTCAAAAAAAGAATAAACCTCTTTAAATGTTTTAAAGAGTTTGATACTTTTTTGGTTGACAATATTTACTGTGACCATAGTAGCAGACCTTTTTGTCAGGATTCTTTCAATGTCAAAACAAAGCAAATTAGGCCAGGCACACGGTGGCTCATGCCTGTAATCCCAGCACTTTTGGAGGCCGAGGCAGGTGAATCATCTGAGCTCAGGAGTTTGAGACCAGCCTGGCCAACATGCTGAAACCTGTCCTTACCAAAAATAAAAAACTTGGCCAGGCATAGTGGCATGTACCTGTAGTCTCAGCTACTTGGGAGACTAAGGCAGGAGAATCACTTGAACCTGGGAGGTGGAGGTTGCAGTGAGCCAAGATGGCTCCAGCCTGGGCAAAACAGCAAGACTCCATCTCAAAAACAAAAAAAGCAAATTAAATTTATACTTGCTTCAGCAAACTAGAGAATTTAATGGCTCAAACTACAGGCAGAGGTGGGATAAAAGTCACAGGAAAGAAGGAAGAGCTGCAAAAATAATGGCTTCAAAGATCAAAGGCCAGGACTTGTTACCAGCAAGTCTTTCTTTTTTTTTTTTTTTTTTTTTTTTTTTTTTGAGACGGAGTCTCGCTCTGTCACCCAGGTTGGAGTGCAGTGGCCGGATCTCAGCTCACTGCAAGCTCCGCCTCCCAGGTTCACGCCATTCTCCTGCCTCAGCCTCCCGAGTAGCTGGGACTACAGGCGCCTGCCACCTCGCCCGGCTAAGTTTTTGTATTTTTAGTAGAGACGGGGTTTCACTGTGTTACCCAGGATGGTCTCAATCTCCTGACCTCGTGATCCGCCCATCTCGGCCTCCCAAAGTGCTGGGATTACAGACTTGAGCCACCGCGCCCGGCCTCCAGCAAGTCTTTCTATCTCTAGTTTCTAATTCTGTTAGGCTTCCTTCTTCAGGAAGCCTCTGTCTACATGATAGAGTTTGCCTACATCCCCACATCATATTGTTGAGGCTCAGAATGTCGACAAAAAGAGTCAAACTCTGTAAAACATTTTAAGATACTTATTCTGAGCCAAATATGAGCGACCATGAGGTCCTGAGAACATGTGCCCAAGGTGGTTGGGCACAGCTTGGTTTTATACATTTTAAGGAGGCTTGAGACATCAATCAAATACATTTAAGAAATACACTGGTTTTAAGGGAGGAGACCACCCCTCATATTGTCTTATGCCCAATTTCTGCCTCCAAAGAAAGAAGTAAAAACTAAAAGGCAGAAATGAAATGCACAGGCAGACAGCCTGGTGCCGCGCCCTGGGCCTGGTTGAAGATCGACCCCTGACCTAACCGGTTATGTTATCTATAGATTCCAGACATTGTATGGAAAAGCACTGTGAAAATCCCTGTCCTGTCCTGTTCCATTCTGATTACTGGTGCATGCAGCCCCTAGTCAGGTACCCCCTGCTTGCCCAATCGATCACGACCCTCTCACACGGACCCCCTTAGAGTTGTAAGCCCTTAAAAGGGACAGTATTGCTCACTCGGGGAGCTCAGTTTTTGGAGACATGAGTCTTGCTGAAGCTCCTGGCCAAATAAAGCCCTTCCTTCTTTAACTCGGTATCTGAGGGTTTTGTCTGTGGCTTGTCCTGCTACAGTTTGATCCCAAAAGATGGGACAACTCAGTCGGGCAAGGGGATTGGGTTACCAAGCACTTTCTGGTTGATAAATGGTTGAGTTTGTCTAACTGGGATTCGTCCGCTGAGATCGCACCACTGCACTCCACCCTGGGAGACACAGCAAGACTCCATCTCAAAAGACAAAAAACAGAAAGGGAATGTTCAGGTTAAGATAAAAATTGTGGCCAGATGCAGTGGTTCACACCTGTAATCCCAGCACTTTGGGAGGCTGAGGTGGGTGGATCACCAGGTCAGGAGTTCGAGACCAGCCTGGCCAGCATGTTGAAACCCCATCTCTACTAAAAATACAAAAAAATTAGCCAGCAGGGCATGGTGGCATATGCTTGTAATCCCAGCCACTCAGGAGGCTGAAGCAGGATAGTCACTTGAACCCAGTAGGCGGAGGTTGCAGTGAGCCAAGATAGTGCCACTGCACTCCAGCCCGGGCGACAGAGCAAGACCCTGTCTCAAAATAAAAAAGAAAAAGAAAAAAAAAAAGATAAAGATTGTAGAGATCAAAGTTCTTTTTAAGTCTTATAGTGACTGCCCTTAGAGACAGTAGACGACAAATGTTTCCTATTCAGATATTTGTTAATCTCTTTAGGATTGGGATGAGAAAGAACTAGCTATGCTAATAGAGATTTTTTTTTTTTTTTTTTTAAGATGGAGTCTCTCTCTGTCACCCAGACTGGAGTGCAGTGGCGCGATCTTGATTCACTGCAACCTCCGCCTCCCAGGTTCAAGTGATTCTCCTGCCTCAGCCTCCCGAGTAGCTGGGACTACAGGCACCGGCCACCATGCCCAGCTAATTTTTGTATTTTTAGTACAGACGGGGTTTCACCATGTTAGCCAGGATGGTCTCGATCTCCTGACCTCGTGATCTGCCCGCCTCATCTCCCAAAGTGCTGGGATTACAGGTGTTAGCCACTGTGCCCGGCCAGAGATTCTTTATAGATGCAAAATTTCTCCCACAACTAACAGCTTTGCAGGGCTGTTTCAAAGTATGGCAAAGAAACATGTTTTGGGGTAAAACATTTTGATTTTCTTCTTTGTCTCGTAATGTTATGCCAGAGTGAAGCTGGAAAGTAAGTTACAATATATAAGGTTAAATAAAATCCATTTGTTGAGAATTTATGATTTGTAGGGCACGACTCCCCAGACCCTTCAGATAGGAATTTGGGCAAAATTTAAAAAATCTGAGTTTAGTCCTCAGACATCAATACCTCAAAATAAGGTGTTTTGACCTGCTGAACTGAAGAAGCTGCAATATCTGTTTGACCCACCCTCCCCCATTGAAGTTAAAGTTCTTTATTTACCTAAGATCCAGACCTACCAAGGAAAACTATTATTTTTTTCTCCCCCTCCCTGTAATCTCATCTATTGCAGAAAGTAAGACCCAGATGTACCCACACCTGAACAGACCCTTTAACAAGTATAATGACTGTCTCCAAGGATCATTTGCATTTCAAAGAGAACTCTTTACACATTAATTTCTGTTTTCTGATCCAGTCCTTCTCCCCAGTAATCATTTAGTGCCCCGCAACATAATTCTTGTCCTCACTCCCATAACCTGTTTTGCAAGGACTTAATGCTCCCATTCTTTCTGTAGCCTCAAGATGGTATATAATTAGACAGGTGTGGTGATTCTTGCCTGTTGTCCTAGCTACTAAGGAGGCTTGGGCAAGAGAAACACTTGAGCCCAGGAGTTCAAGGTCACAGTGAGGTGTGATCCTGCTACTGTACTCCAGCCTGGGCAACAGAGCCAGACCCCATCTCTATTTAAAAAGAAAAAAAAAGGAGATGGTATATAAGCTTCTGTAACTAACTGAGGGGGTGAGTGGTCATGCTGAAGTTTCCCAACTATACATGTTAAATACATTTGTGTGGTGGCCAGGCATTGACTTATGCCTGTAGTCCCAGCATTTTGGGAGGCTGAGGCTGTCAGGCCTCTGAGCCCAAGCTAAGCCATCATGTCCCCAGTAACCTGCACGTATACATCCAGATGGCCTGAAGCAACTGAAGATCCACAGAAGTGAAAATAGCCTTAACTGATGACATTCCACCATTGTGATTTGTTTCTACTCCACCCTAACTGATCAATGTTCTTTATCATCTCCCCCATCCTTAAGAAGTTTCTTTGTAATTCTCCCCACCCTTGAGAATGTACTTTATGAGATCCACCCCCTGCCCCCAAAACATTGCTCTGAACTCCACCGCCTATCCCAAAACCTGTAAGAACTCATGATAATCCCACCACCTTTGCTGACTCTCTTTTCGGACTCAGCCCGCCTGCACCCAGGTGAAATAAACAGCCATGGTGCTCCTTTCCCCACTCCTCTTTCCTTAAAAACAGCCCTAGAAGTTGCCCCCACACTGGCTTTCCCTAACTCATCCCAACCCTCTTCATTACACACAGCCAAAGTGCAGGGCTGTGTGATCAGAGTTCTTATACAAGAACTAGGACCACGCCCTGTAGCCTTTCTGTTCAAACAACTTGACCTTACTGTTTTAGCCTAGCCCTCCTGTCTGCGTGTGGTGGCTGCTGCTGCTGCCCTAATACTTTTAGAGGCTCTCAAAATCACAAACTATGCTCAACTCACTCTCTACAGTTCTCATAACTTCCAATATCTGTTTTCTTCCTCACACCTGACACATACACTTTCTGCTCCCCGGCTCCTTCGGTTATACTCACTCCTTGTTGAGTCTCCCACGATTACCATTGTTCCTGGCCTGGACTTCAATCCGGCCTCCCACGTTATTCCGGATCCCCCATGACGGTCTCTGATCCACCTGACATTCACCCCATTTCCCCATGTTTCCTTCTTTCCTGTTCCTCACCCTGATCACACTTGGTTTATGGATGGCAGTCCCACCAGGCCTAATCACCACTCACCAGCAAAGGCAGCCTATGCTATAGCATCTTCCATATCTATCATTGAGACTACTGCTCTGCCCCCTCCACTACCTCTCAGCAAGCCGAATTCATTGCCTTAATTCAGGCCCTCACTCCTGTAAAAGGACTACGTGTCAATATTTATACTGACTCTAAATATGCCTTCCATATCCTGCACCACCATGCTGTTTTATGGGCTGAAAGGTTTCCTCACTACGCAAGGGTCCTCCATCATTAATGCCTCTTTAATACAAACTATTCTCCAGTCCGCTTTACTTCCAAAGGAAGCTGGAGTCATACACTGCAAGGGCCATCAAAAGGCATCAGATCCCATCACTCAGGACAACGCTTATGCTGATAAGGTAGCTAAAAAAGCAGCTAGCATTCCAACTTCTATCCCTCATGGCAGTTTTTCTCCTTCTCATCTGGCCCCTCCCACCTACTCACCTGCTGAAACTTCCACCTATCTCTTCCCACACAAGGCAAATGGTTCTTGGACCAAGGAAAATACCTCCTTCCATTCTATTCTATTGTCATTTCGTAACCTCTTCCATGTAGGTTACAAGCCGCTAGCCTGCCTCTTAGAACCTCTCATTTCCTTTCCATTGTGGAAATCTATCCTCAAGGAACTCACTTCTCAGTGTTCCATCTGCTATTCTACTATTCCTCAGGGATTATTCAGGCCCCCTCCCTTTCCTACACATCAAACTCAGGGATTTGCCCCTGCCCAGGACTGGCAAATTGATTTTACTTACATGCCTCGAGTCAGGAAACATGTCTGGGTAGACACTTTCACTGGATGGGTAGAGGCCTTTCCCACATGGTCTGAAAAGGCCACCCCGGTCATTTCTTCTCTTTTGTCAGACATAATTTCTCAGTTTGGCCTTCCCACCTCTATACAGTCCAATAACAGACCACCCTTTATTAGTCAAATCACCCAAGCAGTTTTTCAGGCTCTTGGTATTTAGTGGTTCCTGGTTTTACCTCAAACTGCCACCCTTAAGTCTCTCTTTAAGTGGATAGAAGATCTTCAGTGACAAAGTACACTCCAATACTTTCACCCTGATGAAGTCCTAGTCTCTACTTTTATACTCTTATTCTTGTTCCCGTTCTTATGCCACCCGCTACCTCTCCCCAGCTATCTCCACCACACTGTCAATCTCACTCTCTCCTAGCCGTTTCTAATTCTTCTTTAACAAACAATTGCTGGCTTTGCATTTCTCTTTCTTCAATTCTATGAGGCCCTGACTTACTCACTGCTAAGAAAAAAAAAAAAGGGGGGAAGGAGGGGACTCTGTATGTTTTTAAATGAAGAATGTTGTTTTTACCTAAATCAATCTGGCCTGGTATGTGACAACATAAAGAAACTCAAGGATAGAGCCCAAAAACTCACCAACCAAGCAAATAATTAGGCTGAACCCCCTTTGACACTCTGTAATTGGATGTCCTGGGTACTCCCAATTCTTAGTCCTATAATACCTGTTATTCTCCTCTTATTCAGACCTTGTGTCTTTCGTTTAGTTTCTCAATTCATACAAAACCGCATCCAGGCCATCACCAATAATTCTATATGACAAATGCTCCTTCTAACAACCCCACAGTATCACCCCTTACCCCAAAATCTTTCTTCAGTTGAATCTCTCCCACTGTAGGTTCCCATGCCGCCCCTAATCCCTCTCGAAGCAGCCCTGAGAAACATCGCCCATTATCTCTCCATACCACCCCCAAAACTTTTCACCACCCCTACACTTGACCACTATTTTGTTTTATTTTTCTTATTAATATAAGAAGACAGGAATGTCAGGCCTCTGAGCCCAAGCTAAGCAAGCCATCATGTCCCCAGTAACCTGCACGTATACATCCAGATGGCCTGAAGCAACTGAAGATCCACAGAAGTGAAAATAGCTTAACTGATGACATTCCACCATTGTGATTTGTTTCTACCCCACCCTAACTGATCAATGTTCTTTATCATCTCCCCCACCCTTAATAAGTTTCTTTGTAATTCTCCCCACCCTTGGGAATGTACTTTGTGAGATCCACCCCTGCCCCCAAAACATTGCTCTGAACTCTACCGCCTATCCCAAAACCTATAAGAACTCATGATAATCCCACCACCTTTGCTGACTCTCTTTTCGGACTCAGCCCGCCTGCACCCAGGTGAAATAAACAGCCATGGTGCTCACACAAAGCCTGTTTGGTGATCTCTTCACACAGACACGTGAAACAGAGGCAAGGGCTTCACATGAGCCCAGGAGTCCAAGACCAGCCTGGACAACATAGCAAGATGCTGTCTCTACCAAAAAAAAAAAAAAATTAGCTGAGTGTGGTGGTGCACACCTATAGTCCCAGCTACTTGGGAGGCTGAGGTGGCAGAATCGCTTGAACCCAGGAGGTTGAGGTTGCAGTGAGCTGTATTCATGCCACTTCACTCCAGTCTGGGCAACAGAGAAAGACCTTGTCTCAAATGAATAAATAAATAATAGACGTGTATGCCTTTTCTCCTATTAATCAACCTGCCTCATGTCAGTGATTTTCAGTGAACCTCCAGGGGTCCTGGAAAGGATCAATATATCAATCCCAGGGAAGGCCTCTGATTTTCCCTGCGTGTATCACAAGCCTTTCTTGAGGACTAAACTCTGATTTTATCTTGCCCAAATTCCTAAGGAGTCTGGGAGTCATGCCCTACAAATCCTAAATTATCATCAGATGGGTTTTATTTAACCCTATATATCATAATTTACTTTCCAACCTGACTCTGACATAGCGTTACGAGACAAAGAAGAAAATCAAAATATTTTACCCCAAAACATGTTTCTTTGCCATACTTTGAAATGGCCCTGCAAAGCTGTTCTTTGTGGGGAAAACTTGCATCTGTAAAGAATCTCTTTTTTTTTTTTTTTTTTTTTGAGACTGAGTCTGGCTCTGTCGCCCAGGCTGGAGTGCGGTGGCCGGATCTCAGCTCACTGCAAGCTCCGCCTCCCGGGTTCACGCCATTCTCCTGCCTCAGCCTCCCGAGTAGCTGGGACTACAGGCGCCCACCACTTCGCCCGGCTAGTTTTTTGTATTTTTTAGTAGAGACGGAGTTTCACCATGTTAGCCAGGATGGTCTCGATCTCCTGACCTCGTGATCCGCCCGTCTCGGCCTCCGAAGTGCTGGGATTACAGGCTTGAGCCACCGCGCCCGGCCAAGAATCTCTATTAACTCCTGGCCAAAATGGTGAAACCCCGTCTCTACTAAAAATACAAAAATTAGCTGGATATGGTGGCGCACGCCTGTAGTTCCAGCTACTGGGGAGGCTGAGGTGGGAGAATCACTTGAACCCAAGAGGCAGAGGTTACAGTGAGCCAATATCCCGCCACTGAACTCCAGCCTGGTGACAGAGGAGACAGTCTGGGGCGGGGTAGGGGGGTGGGGATAATCTCTGTTAACATAGATCTTTTTCTTCCAGACCCTCCCAATCCTAAAGAGATTAACTAAAATCTGAATAGGAAACATTTGTCACCTATTGTCTCTAATGGCACCCACTATAAGACTTCAAAAGAACTTTGGTCCCCACAGTCTTTATCTTAACTTAAACATTCCCTTTCTAGCTATCCCAGGTCTTTAGACAAACTCAACCAATTGTCAACCAGAAAATGTTTAAATTCACATAGCCTGGAAGCCCCCCTGCTTTGAGTTGTTCTGCCTTTCAGGACCAAACCAATATATTTCTTAAATGTATTTGATTGATGTCTCATGCCTGTCTAAAATGTATAAAACCAAGCTGCATCTGACCACCTTGGGCACATGTTCTCAGGACTTCCTGAGGGCTGTGTCACGGGCCATGGTCACTCGTGTTTGGCTCAGAATAAATCTCTTCAAATATCTTACACGGTTTGACTCTTTTTGTTGACACCCTGAACCAATCGATTTCCAGGTAAATGGGTGATATTACTGGCCAGGCATAGATCATATTTTCATTCCTGTAGGCAGGGACATAGAAACTATGATGAGTAAAATGGGAATGGGAAAGTTTACTGGCTAAACAAAAGCAATACCCATCATATACCACAAACTACCCACTGGCTTCTCAGCATACCCACACACCCTTCTTCCCATATATGTGATTCTAAGAATGCTGCTAAATAGTAATTATCCCCTTTAAAACTGAAAATAGGGCCGGGCGCGGTGGCTCAAGCCTGTAATCCCAGCACTTTGGGAGGCCGAGACGGGCGGATCACGAGGTCAGGAGATCGAGACCATCCTGGCTAACACGGTGAAACCCCGTCTCTACTAAAAAATACAAAAAACTAGCCAGGCGAGGTGGCGGGCGCTTGTAGTTCCAGCTACTCAGGAGGCTGAGGCAGGAGAATGGCATAAACCCGGGAGGCAGAGCTTGCAGTGAGCTGAGATCTGGCCACTGCACCCCAGCCTGGGCGACAGAGCCAGACTCCGTCTCAAAAAAAAAAAAAACTGAAAATAGGCTTATCCTGCATCCAAAGGAAAACAAGCAAAAAATCACATCCAGCCAGGCACAGTGGCTCACGTCTGTAATCCCAGCACTTAGGGAGGCCAAGGCAGGCAGATCACGGGGTCAGGAGTTTGAGACCAGACTGACCAGCATGGTAAAACCCCATCTCTACTAAAAATACAAAAATTAGCCCGGGCTCGGTGGCTCATGCCTGTAATCCCAGCATTTGGGGAGGCAGAGGTGGGCAGATCACAATGTGAGGAATTCAAGACCAGACTGACTGACATGATGAAACCGCCGTCTGCCTAAAAATACAAAAATTAGGCCGGGCTCGGTGGCTCATGACTGTAATCCCAGCACTTTGGGAAGCCGAGGCAGGTGGATCATGAGGTCAGGAGTTGAAGACCAGCCTGACCAACATGGTGAAACCCCGTCTCTACTAAAAATACAAAAGTTAGCTGGACATTAATCCCAGCTACTTAGGAGGCTGAGGCAGGAGAATCACTTGAACCCGGAAGGCAGAGGTTGCAGTGAGCTGAGATCGCGCCATTGCACTCCAGCCTGGGTGACAGAGTGAGACTGTCTCAAAAAAAAAAAAAAAAAAAATCACATCCAGTCACCATACCCAGTTCCAAAGTGAGGGATGTCTTGAGGATGTGTACTCTTCTTGGTCAGGTCTTCACGGTCCTATTTCAAATGACTAAATTTTAAATAAAAACAACCCCATTTCATCTCAGTCCAGACCTTAAAAATAAAATAAAATAAATTAAAACAACCCCAGTCAACAGTGGAAGAATACAGGACAATCTTAATACCATATTTTAAAGGAAAGACAATTTACAATGGCCACTGGACAAGGACAGCAAAAATTCATTCTCCAGTCAGTGGAATGAATCTTGTGGTCAAACTCATCTACCTCCAGTCCTGCTTGCTAGGAGGATATCCCTTAGTCAATATCCTCCAAGGCCATTCCTAAGAGAGATGGGAAAGACAGAGGTAGAATATTCTCTTTATTTCTGCACCTACTTCTTGTTTGCAAAACTGTAATGACTTGGGAATGATCATAAAGGATTTTCTAGAGTAGTTGGAGACAAAAATCAATAAGGAACAGATCTTCTTTCTAGCTTATTGGTCTACCATCTTCTAAGATGTTATTCTCTTCTACAGGATTAAAGCTGAGTCACTGCCCCGTCTGCTTTCTGGCCTGCAGGAATAGGGAAAAGAGAATGAAAAAGTACATGCCTAATGGTTTAAAGTCAAATCACAGCCAGGCGCAGTAGCTCACACTTGTAATCCTAACACTTTGGGTGGCCGAGGCGGGCAGATTGCCTGAGCTCAGGAGTTCAGAACCAGCCTGAGCAACAGGGTGAAACCTCGTCTCTACTAAAAGATACAACAAAATTAGCCGGGCTTGGTGGCGGGCACCTGTAGTCCCAGCTACCCGGGAGGCTGAGGAAGGAGAATTGCTTGAACCCAGGAGGCGGAGATTGCAATGAACTGAGATTGTGCTACTGCACTCCAGCCTGGGTGACAGAGCCAGACTCTGTCTCAAAAAAAAATTTTTTTTAATTTTAAAAAGTCAAATCATAGAAATGCCATTCAATAACTTCAGTCAATCCCACTGGCCTCAGTGAGTCTCATGGACACACCTATCTCAAAAATAGGCTGGAAAACAGGCCCAAGGATTCTGTTGCTAAAGGAAAAGGAGAAGAATGAATGTGGGATAATAGTTAGGGATCGTCACCACACTTTATTAGGAATGAGGTACCCAGCAAGAGGTATTTCCTTGGGGTCTAGGATATCACATTACTTGTCTGTTTCTCTGAATCATCTGGCATTGGGCCCTGCTTGCATCACATGCTCTTTGGACAATTTATCATGTCCAGTAAAAGCGAGAAGCTGTGATTAGCCAGGTTTGGTCATGTGCCAGCCTTCAAGGCCAAGAGGACAGGGCCTGTCACTAAAAGAGAGGAAGCTTGCTGGACAAATTAATAACAATAATACAAGCAATTAAGGACCTCTTTTCCCAGTACTGAAGATGAGACTGTTTCTTTCTCTCCTCAAATGGAAGAATCGCATCAAGTATATGCTATGCCAGTATATAGTTTAATATAATTTTTTTTTTTTTTTTTCAGATGGAGTTTTGCTCTTGTTGCCCAGGCTGGAGTACAATGGCACGATCTTGGCTCACTGCAACCTCCACCTCCTGGGTTCAAGCAATTCTCCTGCCTCAGCCTCCCCAATAGCTGGGATTATAGGCGCATGCCCCCGCCCCCCGGTTAATTTTTGTCTTTTTAGTAGAGACAGGTTTCACCATATTGGCCAGGCTGGTCTCGAACTCCTGAGCTCAGGCAATCTGCCTGCCTCAGCCACCCAAAGTGCTAGGATTACAGGCGTGAGCCACTGTGCCTGGCCTGAGTCTAGCATTATTTATCTTTAAGCTTAGAAAGTTGGGACTAGATTTCTTATATTCATTTACATGTGAAGCTCTGAGTCTGTCATTCTTTTCTTTAAAAAAAAAAAAAAAAAAGTATCTTCTTCCTAGAGATCAACACCAACCAGATATTATTCCCACTGCTTTTTTTTTTTCTGAGATGGAGTTTCGCTCTTGTTGCCCAGGCTGTAGTGCAATGGCGCGATCTCTGCCCACCGAAACCTCCACCTCCTTGGTTCAAGCAATTCTCCTGTCTCAGCCTCCTGAGTAGCTGGGATTACAAGCATGTACCACTATGCCCAGCTAATTTTGTATTTTTAGTAGAGATGGGGTTTCTCCATGTTGGTCGGGATGGTCTCAAACTCCTGACCTCAGGTGATCTGTCCACCTCAGCCTCCCAAAGTGCTGGGATTACAGGCGTGAGCCACTGTGCCCGGCCCGGCTAACTTTTTGTATTTTTATTAGAGACAGGTTTCTCCATGTTGGGCAGGCTGGTCTCGAACTCCTGACCTCAGGTGATCTGCCCGCCTCTGCCTCCTGAAGTGCTGGGATTACAGGCATGAGCCACCGCACCGGCCAATAACCGTACATTTTAAGAGTACGGCTAAAGAGTATAGCCTCGGGAGCTTGAGGCAGGAGAATTGCTTGAACCGGCGAGGCTGAGGTTGCAGTGAGCCGAGATAGTGCCAATTCACTGCAGCCTGGGTGACAGAGTGAGACTTCGTCTCTAAATAAATAAATAAAATAGTATAATTGGCTTGTTGGAGGGAATGGATACCCCATTCTTCATGATGTGCTTATTTCACATTGCATGTCTGTATCAAAACATCTCATGTACCCCATAAATATATACACTTATGTATCCACAAAAATAAAAACTAATCAATAGAAAAAAGAATGCAGGATGAAGACAAGGGACAAGGAAATGAAGACGTATTCTCATGCTGATCACATTTATCTGTGGGAGTTTTCAAACTAGTTGCTGGAAGTCAGGCTGTGAAAAACATCTTAAGTTTTTTATATATATATATATATATTTTTTTTTTTTTTTTTTGTAGACAGTTTGACTCTGTCACTCAGGCTGGAGTGCAGTGGCGCAATCTCGGCCCACTGCAACCTTCACCTTCCGGTTCAAGGGATTCTGGTGCCTCAGCCTGCCGAGAAGCTGTGATTACAGGCGTCTGCCATCACTCCTGGCTAATTTTTGTATTTTTAGTAGAGACCAGGATTTCACCATGTTGGCTAGGCTGGTCTCCAAGATCTGACCTCAGGTGATCCGCCCACCTGGGCCTTCCAAAATGCTGGGCTTATGGGAGTGAGCCATCGCTCATGGTGTTAAGTGATTCTTTTTTTTTTTTTTTTGAGATGGAGTTTTGCTCTTGTTGCCCAGGCTGTAGTGCAATGGCGCCATCTAGACTCACTGAAACCTCAGCCTCCCAATTAGCCAGGATTATAGGCGCCTGCCACCATGCCTGGCTAATTTTGTATTCTTAGTAGAGAGGGGGTTTCGTCATGTTGGTCAGGCTGGTCTCGAACTCCTGACCTCTGGTGATCCACCCGCCTTGGCCTCCCAAAGTGCTGGAATAACAGGCCTGAGCCACTGTGTTCAGCAAGTGACTGTTTTTTTTGTTTCTGTTTTTTTTTTCAAGATGGAGTTTCACTCTTGTTGCCCATACTGGAGTTCAATGGCACAATCTCGGCTCATTACAACCTCTGCCTCCCAGGTTCAAGCGATTCTCCTGCCTCATCCTCCCAAGTAGCTGGGATTACAGGCATGTGCCACCACGCCTTGCTAAATTTTTGTATTTAGTAGAGATGGGGTTTCACCATGTTGATCAGGGTGGTCTTGATATCTTGACCTCGTGATCTGCCTGCCTCAGCTTCCCAAAGTGCTGGAATTACAGGCGTGAGCCACTGTGTCCAGCCTACAAGTGATTCTTAAACAAAAGTCTTATGATTCCAATGTCAGAAAACCTGTCGGTAGGAACAAAGGGGATGCAAATCAATTCTTTTATTTATTTATTTTTCTTTCTTTTTTTCTTTAAATTTCCTTCCTCAGGTTAAAGCAAATCAATTCTTAAACAGCCTTACAACCCTAACTTCAGAAATCCTATCTATAAGAACAATGGGAATACAAATTGTCAGTACCTGGTGCTACCTAAATTTTAGCAACAAGGAAGTGGGCCAAAGTATAGCCTGATTAACACTTAGTTATAACTACATATCTGTCCAGAACCCTACATGGAATTCTTGTCAATCCTGTGGGGGTGGTTTCACATATATATGTGTGTGTGTATATATATGTGTGTGTATATATATATTTACATATATAATCCTTTTAATATGTTGTTGGATTAAATTTACTAATCTTTTGTAAACAATCTTTGAGTATGAGGGATATTAGTATATTATTTTATTTATTTAATTTTGTAATATATTTGTCTAGTTCGTGGTTATTAAGGCCACATAAAACAAATTGAGTAGCCAGGTGCAGTGGCTCACGTGTATAATCCTAGCCCTTTGGAAGACTGAGGCGAGAGGATTGCTTGAGCCCAGGAGTTTTAGACCAGCCTGGGCAACATGGCAAGACCTAGTCTCTACAAAAAATGTTTAAAAATTAGCCAGGCCTGGTAGTGCACGTCTGTGGTCCCAGCTTCTCAGGAGGTTGAGGCAGGATGATGACTTGAGCCCAGGAGGTCAAGGCTCCAGTGAGCTGTGTTCACACTACCTTGGGCAAGTGAGTGAGATTCTGTTTCAAGAAAACAAAAAACAGCTGGGTGCGGTGGCTCATGCCTGTAATCCCAGCACTTTGGAAGGCCGAGGCAGGTGGATCACCTGAGGTCAGGAGTTCAAGATCAGCCTGGCCAACATGGTGAAACCCCGTTTCTACTAAAAATACAAAAAAAAAAAAAAAATTTAGCCAGGCGTGGTGGTGGGTGCCTGTAATCCCAGCTACTTGGGAGGCCGAGGCAGGAGAATCATTTGAACGTGGCAGGCAGAGGTTGTGGTGAGCCTAGATTGCGCCATTGCACTCCAGCCTGGGCAACAAGAGCAAAACTCAGTCTCGAAAAGAAAAAAGAAAAGAAAAGAAAAGAAAAGAGGGAGGGAGGGAGGGAGGGAGGGAGGGAGGGAAGGAAGGAAGGAAGGAAGGAAGGGAGGGAGGGAGGGAGGGAGGGAGGGAGGGAGGGAGGGAAGGAGGGAGGGAGGGAGGGACAAATTGGGGTTGAGCTCAGTGGCTCACTCTTGTAATCCCAGCACTTTGGGAAGCCAAGACAGGAGGGTCACTTGAGCTTAGGAGTTTGAGACCAGTCTGGGCAACAGAGGGAGACCCCATCTCTAAAAACGAGGAGTTGTTCTTTTCTCCTCTATTTCTGAAAGAGTTTATATATGATTGATGTTATTTCTTTCCTGAATATTAAAAAATTTTCAGCACTGAAACTGGAGTTTTCTTCACAGAAATATTTTTTTCTTTTTTGAGAGAGGGTTTTGTTTTGTTTTGTTTGTTTTCAGACAGGGTTTCACTCTTGTCACCCAGGCTGGAGGGCAACGGCCCGATCTCAGCTAACTACAACCTCCACCTCTCAGGCTCAATCTATTCTACTGCCTTAGCCCACCGAGTAGCTGGGACCACAGGCCCACACTGCCACGCCTGGCTAATTTTTGTATTTTCTGTAGAGACGAGGTGTCATCATGTTGCCCAGGCTGGTCTTGAACCCCTGGGCTCAAGTCATTGACCCACCTTGGCCTCCCAGAGTGCTAGGACTACAAGCATGAGCCTCCGTGCCTGGCCTCTATATTTTTCATAATGTCAATACTCTTAAAACAAAAAGCTAAATTTAGATAGAAGTTATGCTATCACATGAAATGACAGGAGCTAGGGTTCTTTTTTTTTTTTTTTTTTTTTTGAGAGGGAGTCTCACTCTGTCGCCCAGGCTGGAGTGCAGTGGCGTGATCTTGGCCCACTGCAAGCTCAATCTCCCAGGTTCATGCCATTCTCCTGCCTCAGCCTCCCGAGTAGCTGGGACTACAGGCACCCACCACCATGCCCGGCTAATTTTTTGTATTTTTAGTAGAGACAGGGTTTCACTGTGCTAGCCAGGATGGTCTCGATCTCCTGACCTCGTGATCCGCCCACCTTGCCCTCCCAAAGTGCTGGGATTACAGGAGTGAGCCACTGCACCCGGCTCTTTTTTTTTTTTTTTTTTTTGAAACAGGGTCTCGCTCTATCACCCAGCCTGGAGTGCAGTGGCACAATCACAGCTTATTGCGCTTAAACCTCCCAGGCTCAAGTGATCCTCCCACCTTAGTTTTTCCGTTTTTCCTCCCTCCCTCCCTCCCTTCCTCCCTCCCTCCCTCCCTCCCTTCCTCCCTCCCTTCCTCCCTTCCTCCCTTCCTCCCTTCCTTCCTTCCTTCCTTTTTTTTTGGAGAGACAGGGTCTCCTTATGTTGTGTGGCCTGGTCTCAAACCTCTAGGCTCAAGCACTCCTCCCACCTTAGCCTCCCATCGTGCTGGAATTACAGGCATGAGTCACCACACTCGGCCTAGGGTTCTTCTTTTTGGGTAAAATGACTTCACAGCACTTCCTATTATCAATTTTAAAGATCAGACTCGTCCTCCGTGCCTCGCCGCTCTTCGGTTCTGCTCTGTCCACCACCACGGCCCAAGCTGACATCATGCTGATCTGATTGGCAGTCATGGACCAGAACTTAATTCTGAACATGAATGACCACAGTTTTGTGGTCTGTGCTTTTAATACGACTGTCTCCAAAGTGGATGATTTCTTGGCCAGTGAAGCAAAGGGAACCAAAGTGGTGGGTGCCCAGTCCCTGAAAGAGATGGTCTCCAAGCTGAAGAAGCCCTGGCAGATCATCCTCCTGGTGAAGGCCGGGCAAGCTGGGGATGATTTCATCAAAAAACTGGTACCATTGTTGGACACTGGTGACATCATCATTGATGGAGGAGATTCTGAATATAGGGACACCACAAGACGGTGCCAAGACCTCAAGGCCAAGGGAATTTTATTTGTGGGGAGCGGAGTCAGTGGTGGAGAGAAAGGGGCCCGGTATGGCCCATCGCTCATGCCAGGAGGGAACGAAGAAGCGTGGCCCCACATCAAGACCATCTGCCAAGGCATTGCTGCAAAAGTAGGAACTGGAGAGCCCTGCTGTGACTGGGTGGGAGATGAGGCAGCAGGCCACTTCGTGAAGATGGTGCACAACGGGATAGAGTACGGGGACGTGCTGCTGATCTGTGAGGCATATCACCTGATGAAAGACGTGCTGGGCATGGCGTGGGACACAATGGCCCAGGCCTTTGAGGATTGGAATAAGACAGAGCTAGACTCATTCCTGATTGAAATCACAGCCAATATTCTCAAGTTCCAAGATGCTGATGGCAAACGCTTGCTGCCAAAGATCAGGGACAGTGCGGGGCAGAAGGGCATGGGGAAGTGGACCACCATCTCCGCCCTGGAGTACGGTGTACCCATCACCCTCATTGGAGAAGCTGTCTTTGCTCAGTGCCTGTCATCTCTGAAGAATGAGAGAATTCAAGCTAGCAAAAAGCTGAAGGGTCCCCAAAAGTTCCAGTTTGATGGTGATAAGAAATCATTCCTGGAGGACATTTGGAAGGCCCTCTACACTTCCAAGATCATCTCTTATGCTCAAGGCTTTATGTTGCTAAGGCAGCACTACCTACTTTGGCTGAACCCTCAATTATGGTGGCATTGCCCTGATGTGGAGAGGGGGCTACAACATCAAAAGTGTATTCCTAGGAAAGATAAAGGGTGCGTTTGATCAAAACCCAGAACTTCAGAACCTCCTACTGACAGCTTTAAGTCAGCTGTTGAAAACTGCCAGGGCTTCTGGTGGCAGGCAGTCAGCACTGGGGTCCAGGCTGGCATTCCCATGCCCTGTTTTACCACTGTCCTCTTCTTCTATGACAAGTACAGACACGAGATGCTTCCAGCCAACCTCATCCAGGCTCAGCGGGATTACTTCGGGGCTCACACCTGTGAACTCTTGGCCAAACCAGGGCAGTTTATCCACACCACCTGGACAGGCCACGGTGGCAATGTGTCATCCTCGTCATACAATACCTGATGATGCTGCTGCTGTCACCCTCCACGATTCCACAGACCAGGACATTCCATGTGCCTCATGGCACTGCCAGCTGGCCCTTTGCCCTATTTTCTGTTCAGATCTTTTTTTTTTTTTTTGAGACGGAGTCTCGCTCTGTCACCCAGGCTGGAGTGCAGTGGCGCGATCTTGGCTCACTGCAACCTCTGCCTCCCAGGTTCAAGCGATTCTCCTGCCTCAGCCTCCCGAGTAGCTAGGACTACAGACACATGCCACTGCACTCCACTAATGTTTGTATTTTTAGTAGAGATGGGGTTTCGCCATGTTGGCCAGGCTGGTCTTGAACTCCTGACCTCAGGTGATCCACCCGCCTCGGCCTCCCAAAGTGCTGGGATTACAGGTGTGAGCCACCACGCCCGGCCCAGATCTTTTTTAAAAGTGTTGTAAGAGACTCCTGAGGAAGGCACACAGTTTATTTGTAAAGTAACTCTGTGAGAGCCACCGTGCCCTCTGTCCTTGCCTCTTGGGACTGACCAGGAGCTGTTCCTGTGTGTGGGAGTGGGAACCACCTCCTTGCAGCAGTGGCTTCCTTGTGCCCCATGTGCTGGTGGGGTTGCCATCACACAGACAGGAAGGGTGTTTGTGCGCTCTGATCAGTTGGAACCTCTGTCTCATGTGGCTGAATTCCCTTTTTCCTTTACTCAATAAAAGCTACATCAGACTGATAAAAAAATAAAGATCAACACTGACCGTCCCTGGGTAGACAATTGAGGTAGTTTGGATAATTTAGTTCTTTCTTTATCCACTTTTATTGCTGATCCTCTAGTTTCAAAAATAAGTAAACTTAAAAATAAAACGAAAAAGGCCAGGTGTGGTGGCTCACGCCTGTAATCCCAGCACTGTGGGAGGCCAAGGTGGGCAGATCACTTGAGGTCAGGAGTTTGAGACCAGCCTGGCCAACATGGTGAAACCCTGTCTCTGCTAAAAAATACACATATTGTCTATGGCCATACCACCCTGAACGCGCCTGATCTCGTCCGATCTCGGAAGCTAAGCAGGGTCGGGCCTGGTTAGTACTTGGATGGGAAAAATACACATATTAGGCTGGACATGGTGGCTCACGCCTGTAATCCCAGCACTTTGGCAGGCCAAGATGGGCAGATCAGAAGGTCAGGAGTTTGAGACCAGCCTGGCCAATATGGTGAAACCCTGTGTCTACTAAAAATACAAAAATTAGCCAGGCGGGTGGTGGGTGCCTATAGTCCCAGCTACTCGGGAGGCTGAGGCAGGAGAATCACTTGAACCTGGGATGCGGAGGTTGCAAGTGAGCCGAGATTGCACCACTGCACTCCAGGCTGGGCAACAGATTGAGACTCCATCTCAAAATAATAACGCTGGGCGTGGTGGCTCACACGTGTAATCCCAGCACTTTTAGGAGACCAAGGTGGGCGGATCACACAAGATCGGGAGTTCGAGACCAGCGTGACCAACATGGAGAAACCCCATCTCTACTGAAAATACAAAATTAGCCAGGTGTGGTGGCACATGCCTGTAATCCCAGCTACTTGGGAGGCTGAGGCAGGAGAATTGCTTGAACCCAGGAGGCAGAGGTTGCAGTGAGCTGAGATTGTGCCATTGCACTCCAGCCTGGGCAACAAGAGCTAAACTCTGTCTCAAAAAAACAAACAAAAAAATTAACCAGGCATTGTGGCACATTCTATAATCCCAGCTTACTTAGGAAGCTGAGGCAGGAGAATCGCTTGAACCCAGGAGGCAGAGGTTGCAGTGAGCTGAGATGGCGCCACTGTACTGCAGCCTGGGTGACAGTGAGACTTCAACTCAAAAAAAAAAAACAAAAAAAAACACAAAGAAACAACAACAACCAAAGAACAACCAATTTAGTTATAGTTATTTGGATAGTTCAGGCCAAAACAGGTCATTTGGCTTGAATTATATGGTTTCCTTTTCCCAGTTTAATTATTCTACCCTGCCTGGGTATGGATCCTCTTAAAGTTGCTGGCACAGAAAGGCAAATGAGAGGTAAAATGACTCAATTCACTAGATAAATTCACCTTGGACTTTAACTCACTGTATTAGTCCGTTCTCACAGTTTTTTTTTTTTTTTTTTTTTTTTTTTTTTTTTTTTGAGACAGAGTCTCGCTCTGCCACCCAGGCTGGAGTGCAGTGGCGTGATCTTGGCTCACTGCAAGCTCCGCCTCCGGGGTTCATGCCATTCTCCTGCCTCAGCCTCCCAAGTAGCTGGGACTACAGGCGCCCGCCACCTCACCCAGCTAGTTTTTTTGTATTTTTTAGTAGAGATGGGGTTTCACCGTGTCAGCCAGGATGGTCTCGATCTCCTGACCTCGTGATCCGCCCGTCTCGGCCTCCCAAAGTGCTGGGATTACAGGCTTGAGCCACCGCGCCTGGCCGTCACACTGTTAATAAAGACGTACCTTAGACTGAGTAATCTATAAAGGAAAGAAGTTTAATTGACTCACAGTTCCACAGGGCTGGGGAGGTCTCAGGAAACTTAAAATCATGGTGGAAGGGGAAGCAAACATGTGCTTCTTTACATGGCAGCAGAAAGGAGAAGGAGGAAGCCACTTATAAAATCATCAGATCTCGTGAGAACTGACTTCCTATCAGGAGAACAGGATGAGGGAAACCATCCCCATGAGTCATTTATCTCCACCTGGTCCCGCCCACACACGTGGCGATTATGGAAACCATAATTCAAGATGATATTTGGGTTGGAACACATCCAAACCATATCAATCACTTTTCATTTAAAACTATGTTTATAAAGACACCAAAGGGCACAAAAGTATTAATGATATATGTAACCCAAAGTAAGCTCTGGGTATTTACTTTTGCTTGAAGATTATGGTTTACATGTGTAAGCAATGCTGTAGAGATTATCAGACTATCAGAAGACGGAATCCCTATGCCAGTCTTCCTCATTCATTCCTTGGGCAACTCCCTTAATCTACATATATCTAAATTCTCCAATTTTTTTAAAAAAAGATGATACATATCTAAATATTATATTTACTTTTGTCCATTGATTTAAAATTCTGAAAACAGAGCCAGATGCGGCGGCCATGGCTCCACGGGCTCCGGTAGCTTCCGCCTCCCCAGCGCTGGTGGCACACCCACAACAGCCTGGAGGAGCAGAGGATACTGCAAGGCATACAAATGAAGAGACACATAGACCAGGTATGGGAGAAGAAATGCAGAGCTTCCATGCCATACCTAGGTGCCACCCTCCAGGAACCTTCATGTGTTCAGCCATCCAGAAGCTTCCTGAACCTGTCCTTTTGTGTTTTTATGGAGGTTTCGTTATGGAGACACGATCGACTAAATGATTGGCCATTGGTGATCAACTTAACCTTCAGTCCCCTCCCGGGACTGATCCTGCCTTGGTCTTTCTGGTGACCAGCCTCATCCTGAAGCTGCCTAGGGGCTGCCAGCCCTCCGTCAATCATTCACAGGCAAAAAGACATCACTGTGGAGATTCCAAGGATTTTAGTGTTCATTTCTGTGTCGGGCACAGTGCTAGTACTAGGTATTCACTGGTGATGAGGCAGATGGAGGTTACCAAACTTGGCCGGAGCCTCATGTAACAGACATGGACTTCACTGTAGCCTGGTCATGGCTTCCAGCTTTTTGGATCTGAGGCTCCAAAGGAGGAAATGACCATTCAGGGATCTTGCTCCAGCTCAATTATGGAAAGTGAACCTTCACAGGGTGTGCACTTACCAAGGATAGGAAAGTTTCTCTCTTTGAAGGGATTTAAATGTGTAACGAAGAAGAATGATGACTTTATCAGATAGCAGATGAAAAACATTGTGAACAATTACTCAGAGGCAGAAAGCAAAGTTTGGGAAGCCACCTCCAATGACCCATGGGGCCCGTCCAGCTCTCTGATGACCAAGATTGCGAACCTGACCTACAACATGGTGGCCTTCTCGGAGATCATGAGCATGGTGTGGAAGCGGCTCAATGACCATAGCAAGAACTGGCAGCATGTGTACAAGGAGCTGCTGCTGCTGGACTACCTCATCAAGACAGCTCCGAGTGTGTGGCCCAGGAGTACTGTGAGAACATCTTTACCATCCAGACCCTGAAGGACTTCCAGTACATTGACCAAGATGGCAAGGACCAGGGCATCAACGTGCATGAGAAGTCAAAGCAACTGGTGACCCTCCTCAAAGATGAGGAATGGCTGAAGGCTGAGAGGGCCCAGGCTCTCAAAACCAAAGAGCACATGGCCCAGGTTGCCACTGGCATGGGCAGCAACCAGATCACCTTTGGGCGAGGCTCCAGCCAGCCCAACCTCTCCACCAGCCACTTGGAGCAGGAGTATGGCAAGGCCGGGGATCCCCAGGCTCCTACCATGGCTGTGAGTAATGGAAGTGCTTCTCACCCTTTGCCAGAGCAGCAGCAATGGGTGACAGGTGGGATGGGTGTCCCTGGGCTTAGGGAGCGGTGGCCCCCACAGAGCTTGAATCTGTCCTCAGTACTGAGCCTTTGGCAGCCCAGGCAAATTGTCCTTGGTCTGGGTTGAGTTTTGGTTATGAAGGGACTTTTAGCCCCTTGGCTGCTCTGGTTCAGGGGTCTGTAAGGCCCTTTGCTACTCTGTGGGTCTCATTCTGTACATCTGGGCAGAAGGTGGGCAGAGGCAGGTCTTGTCTGCTTCCTCCTCAGAGTGGGTCTGGCAGCAAGGGTTGTCCTGCTGCACATCTGATGGGGAGTTGACTCTGGTAGACAGGAGGAAACAAATGCTCTTTCTTGGTTATCTTGTTCTTTGTTTGTTTGTTTGTTTTTTGTTTTGAGACAGAGTCTCGCCCTTTTGCCTAAGCTGGAGTGCAGTGGCACAATCTTGGCTCACTGCAAACTCCGCCTCACAGATTCAAATGATTCTCCTGCCTCAGCCTCCTGAGCAGCTGGGATTACAGGCGCCCGACGCCATGCCCAGCTATTCTTCATATTTTTAGTAGAGATGGAGTTTCACCATGTTGGCTAGGCTGGTCTCGAACTCCTGACCTCATGATCTACCTGCCTCGGCCTCCCAAAGTGCTGGGATTACAGATGTGAGCCACCGCACCTGGCTGATAATCTTGTTTTCTTTTTTTTTTTTTTTTTTTTGAGACGGAGTCTCGCTCTGTCGCCCAGGCTGGAGTGCAGTGGCACGATATCGCCTCACTGCAAGCTCCACCTCCCGGGTTCACGCCATTCTCCCGCCTCAGCCTCCAAGTAGCTGGGACTACAGGCGCCCGCCACCACGCCCAGCTAGTTTTTTTTTTTTTGTATTTTTAGTAGAGACGGGGTTTCACCGTGTTAGCCAGGATGGTCTCGATCTCCTGACCTCGTGATCCACCCGCCTCGGCCTCCCAAAGTGCTGGGATTACAGGCTTGAGCCACCGCGCCCGGCCAATAATCTTGTTTCTTTAATTTCAAATTAAATGTCTTTCCACTGACTGAAAAAAATAATAAATAAATAAATAAATAAAATTTGGAAACAGCAAGAAGATACTTTCTAAAAAGGTCTAAGGTTCTAATATTCTTCTCCTGTTCTTCAAACTCTGTGGTAAGTTAAGAAAACTTGGTGGGGCGTGGTGGCTCACACCTGTAATCCTAGCACCTTGGGAGGCCAAGGCAGGTGGATTACCTGAGGTCTAGAGTACGAGACCAGCCTGGCCAACGTGGTGAAACCTCATTTCTACTAAAAATACAAACATTGGCTGGGTGTGGTGGCATGCACCTATAATCCCAGCCACTTGGGAGGCTGAGGCAGGAGAATTGCTTAACCCAGGAAGCAGAGGTTGCAGTGAATGGAGATTGCACCATTGTACTCCAGCCTGGGCAACAAGGCAAAAACTCTGTCTCAAAAAAAAAAGAAGACTTTTGCTTAATTCTTAGAACTCCAAGTAGACATCCTTGAATAATGATAGCTACCATTTACAGAGTGTTTACCTAAAGCCACGCAATATCAAAGTGTTCTACATGTATTGATTCATTGAAACTTCACAACAGTTCTCAGAGGTAGATCTTATTATTCACAACTGAGGAAACAAAGGCACAAAATTAATTGACTTCCCTCAGAAATCCCATGTAGTAAGGGGCAGACATAGAATTTAAACAGTATGGCTTGACTCCCTACTGTTACTTTTTTTTTTTTTTTTTTTTTTGAGATAAGGTCTCACTCTGTCTTTCAGGCTGGAGTGCAGTGGCACAGTCTCAGCTCACTGCACCCTCAACATTCTGAGCTCACACGATCCTCCCACCTCAGCCTTCCAAGTAGCTGGGAATACAGGCACACACCACCACCGCAGCTATTGTATTTTTTAGTAGAGACGGGGTTTCACCATGTTGCCCAGGCTGGTCTCAAACTCAGGGGCTCAAGCAACCCATTCACCTCAGCCTTGCAGAGTATTGGGATTGCAAGTGTGAGCCATGGCACCTGGCCAACTCCATACTCTTATCCATTATATACTATATCCCTTCTGTTGCCACAATGCTTCATAATGTCATAACTAGTATTTTGGCTGTATCCTCAATTAACACTTGTTAAGTGGGTCTGAATATAATTCTTAATATGTATTTGAGAAATAATAGAGTTGGCATTTTCAGAGAAAGACCTTACGTTACAAGGCTTAATTTGTGGCCATCAATATATATCCATAGTGATATATAATGAGAATGCTATCTCTTTGGACATAGTTGAAGAGAGCTAGCCAGCTTTTGTGTGCCCTGATCATCTGCCCTTCTCTTGTCCAAAAATACACACCTTCTTTAGCACATTCCTTTATGTATGATTTTAAACTCCCTTTCCATTTTCCCCCTCTTCTATAAGAATATTTTGGGGCTGGGTGCAGAGGCTCATGCCTATAATCCCAGCACTTTGGGAGACCGAGGTGGGCAGATCACGAGGTCAGGAGTTCGAGACAAACCTGACCAACATGGTGAAACCCCGTCTCAGGGCCGGGCGCGGTGGCTCAAGCCTGTAATCCCAGCACTTTGGGAGGCCGAGGCGGGCGGATCACAAGGTCAGGAGATCGAGACCATGTGGCTAACACGGTGAAACCCCGTCTCTACTAAAAAATACAAAAAACTAGCCGGGTGAGGTGGCGGGCGCCTGTAGTCCCAGCTACTCGGGAGGCTGAGGCAGGAGAATGGCGTGAACCCGGGAGGCGGAGGCTGCAGTGAGCTGAGATCCGGCCACTGCACTCCAGCCTGGGTGACAGAACAAGACTCCGTCTCAAAAAAAAAAAAAAAAAAAAAAAAGAAACCCCGTCTCTACTAAAGATAGAAAAATTAGCCAGTCATGGTGGCGGGCGCCTGTAATCCCAGCTACTTAGGAGGCTGAGGCAAGAGAATCACTTGAACCCGGGAGGTGGAGGTTGCAGTGAGCCGAGATTGTGCCATTGCACTCCAGCTAGGGTGACAAGAGTGAAACTCCGTCTTGAAAAAAAAAAAAAAAAGGCTATTATTAATTTGAAAAATAATACTCAACATTTCTGCTTTAGTTTGAGGAATCACTGGCACAAGACCTAAAACTACATTAACATAAAGTTTACTAGAATAAACCAGAATAAATATATAAAATGCATCCTAGACCCTTCATGCTTTTAAGCATTTGAGTGAGTGTCCTGACCAAACTCTCTTTGGACAATATTCTGCACCACAGAACTACTAAGTCTAGCCTTCCAAACTACACAGTAGGCTAGAATGTGAGGTTGGGAACATGATCTTTGTATTAGTTATTGCAGGAGTAAAATGCAGACAACATCACAGACACCCACTAAATTCACTGACCTTTAATGAAATTTGATACTCTGAATTTGGCAGTCAGCAAGCAAGTTTGGGGCTT
Organism: Macaca nemestrina; assembly: GCF_043159975.1. Classification (NCBI taxonomy): domain Eukaryota; kingdom Metazoa; phylum Chordata; class Mammalia; order Primates; family Cercopithecidae; genus Macaca; species Macaca nemestrina. The sequence continues at coordinate 60,060,482 of NC_092143.1, read as the reverse complement.
CAAAAGATTCAAGAAAATATTAACATTTCTACAATGTTCTGTTTGGTCCCATAAAATGTGAAAGAATTTTGAAAAATATAAGATAGCATTGAGACATAAAGAAGTGTTATTACCCTCATCAGAATCTGTGTCTCCATTTTCAACATCAATGGATTGAAATCTGATTATACAATTCTCCTTTCATCCATCTAAGTATCCATCTGGAAAGGGAAAGAGACTTGCTTTTTCCACAGTTTCCTTGCATGCATGCATCTTTGCACAATCTCAGCTGCTCTGCTGAAGGTTCTAACCACCACTTTCTGTGACACCTGCCAGTCCTCCCCCTCTCCTGCTGATCTGCATCCTCCTACTTCTCTCCTCCCTGCCTGCCCCGCCCCCCAACGTATGCATTGCCTGGATCCTGTGACCCTCACACTCACCCCTCAGAGCAGTGCACCCATGAGTAATACCTTCTAGAGGCACTCTGTCCATCCACTGGATGCGATATACATAGGATATGATTTCCACCCTACTTCTGAATGTCAGAGAGCACTTCCCAGAATGATTCTCTGAAAACTGATAGCAGGTTTTCTTCCAGAAAATTGCAGGACAAGTTGAACTCAATCTATTTTTTTAAAAAAATACTCTTGAAGTTTCAATTTTTAAAAAGCTGAAAAGCTGTATTTCTGGCTCTGTAAGTAATCCGTATTTCCAAACTCTGTCCTTGAGTTCATGAGATATTTTACACTATTTATCCTTGGAAATATACATTAGAAATAGGAATGAGATCAGGCACAACTCTGCAATTAGTTAAGAGCAGTGAGTAACAGGGTTTCAAAAAAATACCTAGGTTTATGTCAAATTATATAAGCTAAAGTTTTTCAAATGTATTGTAGAATTACAATTTGTGGCCTAAGTTTTCATCAGATTCTGAGTTCCACATTGACTAAAGATCAAGAAGGAACATAAAATCTAATATTCAAAATAGAATTAAAAGTTACATGCCAGGCGCGGTGGCTCACCCCTGTAATCCCAGCACTTGGGAGGCTGAGGTGGGTGGATCACTTGAGGTCAGGAGTTCGAGACCAGCCTGGCCAATATGGTGAAACCCTGTCTCTATTAAAAATACAAAAATTAGCCAGGTGTGGTGGTGGGCACCTGTAGTCCCAGCTACTTGGAAGGCTGAGGTGGGAGAATCGCTTGAACCCAGGAGGCAAAGGTTGCAGTGAGCCGAGATTGTGCCATTGCACTCCAGTCTGGGTGACAGAGTGAGACTCTGTCTCAAAAAAAGTTACAATATTCCAGCAATGTGGTAGTCTAGTCTAAGCCTGTTTACTGGTGATAATCCAGAAGTCATTGAATACCAAAGCAAAGACCAAACCTAGATCTTAGATTGAGTTGAAACATGACTTCTCATGACTTCTAGCCTTTTTCTGGGTTTTACTTGCCATTGCGATATATAATGAGAATGCTATCTCTTTGGACATAGTTGAAGAGAGCTAGTTAGCTTTTGTGTGCCCTGATCATCTGCCTTTCTCTTACACACCTTTTTATGGGGGGGGGATGGGGGTGACAGAGTCTCGTTCTGTTGCCCAGGCTGGAATGCAGTGGTATGATCTCGGCTCTCTGAAACCTCCGCCTCCTGGGTTCAAGCAATTCTCTGCCTCAGCCTCCCGCATAGCTGGGATTACAGGCACCTGCCACTAGGCCCGGCTAATTTTTGTATTTCTAGTACAGATGAGGTTTTACTATCTTGACCAGGCTGGTCTTGAACTCCTGACCTCGTGATCCACCTGCCTTGGCCTCTCAAGGTGCTGGGATTACAGGGATAAGCCACCATGCCCCGCCCAAAATGAACACCTTCTTTAGCACATGCCTTTATGTATGATTTTAAACTCCCTCTCCATTTTCCTCTCTTCTATAAGAATATTTTTATTTGCCTGTGTTGCCCTAAAAATGCAATGCTTAGAATTGAACATGCAGTTCCAGATGAGATCTGACCAGTATGAAGTACAATGCAACTGTTCTCTACCATCTTGACAGTGTACTTCTTATATGTCATTTAACAAACAGGAAGTTAAAGAAAAAAAGTTTTACAGCTATTGGAATGTATGTAGCTGGCAATCCAAAAGTATTTCTGAATGTTAAATGAGAAGCCAGGCTGGGAATGGTGGCTCATGCCTGTAATCCCAGCACTTTAGGAGGCCAATGTGGGAGAATCACATGAGCCCAGGAATCAAGACCAGCCTGAGCAACATAGCAAGACCCCCTTCTCTACAAAAAAATTAAAAATTAGCCAGGCATGGTGGCATGCACCTGTGGTTCCAGCTACTCAGGAAGCTGAAGTGGGAGGAGTGCTTGAGCCCAGGAAGTCGAGGCTGCAGTGAGGTATAATCATGCTACTGCACTCTAGCCTGGCCAACAGAATGAGACCAAAAGAAAGAATAAAGAAAAGACACCGGGTGCAGTGGCTCATGCATGTAATACCAGCACTTTGGGAGGCGGAGGCCAATCATGAAGTCAAGAGATCTAGACCATGCTGGCCAATATGGTGAAACCCCATCTCTACTAAAAATACAAAAATATGAGCTGGGTAAGGTGGCGGGTACCTGTAGTCCTACCTACTCGGGAGGCTGAGGCAGGAGAATTGCTTCACCCAGGAAGTGGAGGTTGCAGTGAGCCGAGATCATGCCACTACACTCCAGTCTGGCAACAGAGTGAGACTCTGTCTCAAAAAAAAAAAAAAAAAAGTAAAAAAATAAAAACAAAAATCAAGCAAAACATGCTGGCTTTTCTATTTTATTTATTTATTTATTTATTTATTTATTTATTTATTTATTGAGATAGAGTCTCATTCTGTCACCCAGGTTAGAGTACAGTGGCTCAATCTCGGCTCACTGCAACCTCTGCCTCCCAGGTTCAAGCGATTCTCCTGCCTCAGCCTCCCAAGTAGTTGGGACTACAGGCACTTGCTGCCACACGCGGTTAATGTTTGTATTTTTAGTAGAGACGGGGTTTCACCATATTGGCCAGGATGGTCTCAAACTCCTACCTTGTGATGCGCCCACCTCAGCCTCCCAAAGTGCTGGGATTACAGGTGTGAGCTACCATGCCTGGCCTGTTTTTGTTTTTAAGAAAACTTGCAGAACAAGGCCAGGCACTGTGGCTTGCACCTGGAATCCCAGTGCTTTGGAAAGCTGAGACAAGAGGATCACTTGAGGCCAGGAGTCCACCACCACGATGGGCAACATAGTGAGACCCTGTCTCTGAAAAAAAAAAAAAAAATTTAAATTAACCAGTTGTGATGGCTTGCACCTATAGTCCTAGCTACTCAGGAGACTGAGATGGGAGGTTTCTTGGGCCCAGGAGTTCGAGGCTGCAATGAGCTATAATGTGCCATGATACCACAGCCTGGGTGATAGAATAAGATATTGTCTCTTAAACAAACAGGCTGGGCTTAGTGGCTTACACCTGTAATCCCAGCACTTTGGGAGGCCGAGGTGGGGAGATCACTTGAGGTCAGGAGTTCAAGACCAGCCTTGCCATCATTGTGAAACCGCTTCTCTACTAAAAATACAAAAATTCACTGGACACGGTGGCACATGCCTGTAATCCCAGCTACTCGGTGTTGGAAATAAGAGCTCGGAGTCACAAAGAAAATGAACATTCAAATAAAGAATTTCTCAGTAAGGCAAATTTGCTTCTGCGGAAGGGTGTTGCTTATTCTTTTGGTCACTGCAAGAGCACACAAAACAAAGGAGGGAATAGGTTTTTATCCCTAACACAGGCCCTACTACTGTGTACAGTCCCCATTGGCTGGGGTCGGACTGCACAACCTGAGCTGATCCTGATTGGCTACTTCAAAATGGAGGAAGGGTGGGAGCTACAGCAGTGGGAAGAGCAGTTTCAGAACTAAGGATGCCAAATAAGGAACAGATGTGGGTTACAGATTGGGAATGACTGGAAATTGTTTACCATAACTAGGGGCAAGGGGGCAAGGAAGTTAGGCTTTGAAAATAGAGGACGACGGATCTTTGAAGAGGAACTCACTGTTTCTAACAACTTCCCCCTTTTGATTTTCATAATTCTTCCTCTTCAAACATTTTAGCATGTCTTGACTCTGCTGTTCTGCTTGGTTTTCTGAAAGTAGAAGTTTATCTGAGTAAGGCGGGGGAGAATTAAAGGTTTTGGTGACAGCTGTTTCTATAAGTCTCTGCACTAATCCATGAATACAGGGCATGATGCAGCATCTAAGAATAAGTACACCTATAACAATTGCAAGAGGTAAGGCCTTATAATGCCTTTGTAATTGTTCCACTGGGGGCTGTGTTATTAGGGATGGAATAAGGACAGGACAGACTGGTTGGTAAGCTCTTGGAAGGGCTTAAGATCACTGCATCCCATTAGGTCTCCAAGGAATGCTAAGTTTTCTTCCTGTCATGAGGGACACGAGGTAAAACTGGCATCAGGAAACGGAGGTTGGATGGCCCTTGGGGGCTGACCCACAGGGTGTCAGACTTCATGGAAGAGCAGAGAAAGAGAGATCAGCAGAATTCATTACCCCAGGCTGTGGGGTCTTGGAAGAGAGCTACCATACAGCTCATGCCCTGTCGGGTGGAAGACCATCCAAGTGGTCATTGGGTATGGAAGGGATAAAGGAGGTATAGGAGGGTTAAATTTTTATTAGCTTTAGTTTGGTAGGACTCTTCTCCAGAACAATGGCCCATGACTCTGGAGGTGGCAACGCTTTCTTGACTCGGGTATCATGAGTCCATCCTCTTTCTGCTATTTGGACTGTAGTCTCGGTGGTTAGAAGCACTAGGTAGGGTCCCAAGCTGGTTCGAGTTTTCCTTCTTTCCAACTTTTGATGAGGACGTAAGCCCTAGGCTGATGCTGGTGTGCTGGGAACTCTAGGTATGGCGCCTGTGCTAAAAGACCTTTAGTTTTGAGAGAAGAGAAAGTGGAAGATAGACCAAGTATATAATTTCTGAGAACCCAATCTTTTGTTTCAAACGTAGCAATGTCAGCAGTGGAGTATAAATAGGGCAACCCACATAGCATCTCATAAGGAGATAAACCAACATCTTTCTGAGGGGCAGTTCAGATTCTTAACAAGGCAATGGGAAGGCATCTAGTTCATGGCAACCGAGTCTCTAAGACTAATTTGGTTAAGTGACTCTTCATTTTCTCCACTTTTCCCAATGAGGGTGGGTGTCAGGGAGTATGGTATTCCCATGTTATGTCTAGTGCTTGGGTTAATTTCTTAATGACATGCACAGTGAAATGAGTCCCATTATCTGAATCAATATTTTCTGTTAGTCCATACCTGTGTATAATATTTTCAATGTTTTGACTACATTATTAAGTTGCACTTGAAAAGGGAATAGCTTCCACCCAGTGAGTAAGGTGATCTATTATCACTAATAAGTACTGTAGGCGACCGATTATGGGCATTTCCGTGTAATCAACTTGGACACTTTGGAATGGTCTTAATCCTGGACTTCTTCCCCCAAGGGGTGGTTTTCTCAGGGTCTGCCTATTAGTCTTTTTGCATATTAGGCAACTATCTGTAACTTGTCTTGCCAGAGTATAAATTCCTATACATCCATAAACCCTGAGAACTGCATCACACATAGCTTGAGGTCCCATTTTGATGCAGGTAAGACAAGACTTCTCTCATGAGGGGTTTGGATAACATTTCTTTGGTCTGGTAGCACCCAATTCCCTTCTGAATTTTCTTTGGCCCCTATTTTCATTAATTTCTCCCTTTCAGTGGAAGAGAAGATGGGGACTCGTCGGGGGAGGAAGACAAGGGATTAGGTGAAAAATGGATGTTTCAGAGGAAATGGCAGCTTGTTTGGCTATTTGATCTGCAAGGTTATTCCCTCGACTTTCAAAAGAAAGACCTTTTTGGTGTCCTGGGATATGAACAACAGCTGTCTCTTCTGGCAGCTGGAGGTTATCTAATACTTGAGTGATTAATTCCTCGTGGACAAGGTCTTGGCCTTTGCTATTAGTGAGACCTCGTTCAGTCCAAATTTTCCACCGGTGTGAGCTACCCACCTCCAAGGCGTACTTGGAATCAGTATAAATAGTCCCTTCCTGGTTTTGTAAGTGTTTCAAACCCCAATTTAATGCAAACAATTCACAAGTTTGGGTGGACCAATTATTAGCCGATCTTCCTGACTATATTTCTGCGAGAGCTTCCCCATCAACTACTGAATACCCATGATGTCTTTTTCCTTCAATTACCCAGGAAGAGCCATCTATAAATAAATGCTGTCCTGTTTTGAAAGGGGTCTCTCTTAAATTGGACCTGACTTTTGTGTGATAATCAATTAAATCTAAACACTGACGCTCAGGTCCTTTTAGATTTGGATTCCCTGTTAGAAAACCTGCTGGGTTAAGTGAATTATCAGTGGTTAGTGTTAAATCATCTCTTTCTAATAGGATAGCTTCATACTCTAAAATCCTTGAGTCATTGAGCCACCTTCCCGCTTTCTGGTTTAAAATAGCTCTAACTTGATGGGGTGTGCTTACAACCAAAATTCCCCCAAAAAATTAGCTTTCTGTTTCCTTCAGTTAACAAAGCAGTGGCTGCAATAGATTGAACACATTCAGGCCATCCACAAGTTACGAGGTCTAAAACCTTTGATAGAAAAGCTACAGGTTGCTGGTGGCCCCCATGTTCTTGGGTAAGTACCCCTAAAGCTACCCCCTTGTTTACATTAACGAAGAGGTGAAATGGCTTTTCTAGGAGTTCCTGCTTAGTTTTAGGCAAAGGTAAGGATACAATTCCTTCAACTCACTCAGGTCCTATCCTTCGTTTGCCCTTACTTATTAAATGCCCTAAGTATTTAACTTCAGGCTCTACAAATTGGAGCTTTCCCTTTGAAACCTGTAAGCCTTTTTCTCTGAAATGGTTAAGGAGGCCAATGGAGAGTAATTTTGGTGGGCCTTATCCTTTGGAGCCCCCTGCTGGAAGGTGGATAATATAATACTTGCTTTTTGTTTTTGCTTACGTATGCTTCCTGAGCTTCTCTAAGGAGTTCATTGATAGGACTGTCTTTTCAATTCTCTTTTGTCTTTAGCATTCCCTGCCTGAGGGGAATCTTCATATTTTCCCAGTGAGCTGCATTGTTATTGTCCCTTGAGTGGTCTTAGGTGGGGAATTTTTGGTCCGCGGTGGGAACGTTTTGACCAGGAGGGTGTTCATGTTCCCAAATTACCACAGCAGCTCTATGGACTATGCTCCTTTCTTCCCCTGAAAAGAGGATGCCCATGATGGACATTAATTCAGCCCAAGTATATAATTGGGGTGCTAAAAATTGGTCAATTTTATCTGCCACTCCATAAGGGTCATCTAACAGTAGGTTGACTTTTTTTTTCTTTTTTTTGCAAATTTTGAACTTCTGAGCTGGTTAAGGGGACATTCACAAAGTCAATGGCTCTCCCTCCTACGGGCACCTCTCTTAAGGGGAAGAGGAACTGATTCCCTAGAGGTAGAGGGGAAAGGGAAGTGCTGAATATCCTTTTTACATTGCTCTACCTCATGTTGAAGTCCTTTTAGGGAAGGGTACTTAGGAGCAGGATCATGGAGCAATAATTTCCAAGAGTCAGGGTTGTAAGAAGGAGGAACAACATCAGGAAGGGAAGGATCTGGGGCAGGATCTGGGGCAGCAGTGGCTGTCTGAAGGGGAGGGAGGTTAGGATCGGGGTATTAAGCAGGGGGAGGTGGTCTAGGGGATCCCATACTCTGGTGGACTGTTTGGGGGTAGGGACCCTGTTCTTTTCCAAGGAGTTGGTTTCTGACTTACCTCCTATAGCTTTTAGGGGATAAAGGAGAATTGGGGTATTTCCCATCCTGGAGATTTGACCTAAGGCCCAATCCCTTGTCCTAGAGATTTCTTACCTTTCCTTTCTCTAAAGGCTCAACCCCCCCTTACTGGAGATTTCTTGCCTTTCCTTTCTCTAAAGGCTCAACCCCCCACTTACTGGAGATTTGTTGCCTTTATCCCGACCACCAAGGATATACTTTGTCACCCCCATGACATTTCTTACCTTTGTCTGTGCACAGAGTTACCTGGTTTCTGCAGTATGTGAGGATCCTTTCCGCCCACGTTGCTGAGTGTCCAGGTTTATTCATCACACCTGGTAGGGCCCGATTCCTTACTCTGAGGCCACTACAACAAGGCAGTGGGGTGCTTCTCCTCATGAGAGGGGACTGAAGACCCTTTCCTGGAGGAGAATGGGAATCCCAGATGAGCCCGGGAAATAAAAGCTCGGAGTTACAAAGAAAACAAGCACTCAAATAAAGGATTTCTCAGCAAGGCAAATTTACCTCTGCAGAAGCATGTTGCTCGTTCTTCTGGTCACTGCAAGGGCACACCAAACAAAGAAGGAAATGGGTTTTTATCCCTTACACAGTCAGTCCCTACTACTGTGTCCAGTCCCCGTTGGCTGGGGTCAGACCACACAACCTAAGCTGATCCCAACTGGCTACTTCAAAATGGAGCAGGGGTGGGAGCTACAGCAGAGGGAAGAGCAGTTTCGGAACTAAGGGCATCAAATAAGGAACAGATGTGGGTTGTTACGGATTGGGAACGGATGTGGGTTACAGATTGGGAACAGATGTGGATTACAGATTGGGAATGGATGTGGGTTACAGATTGGGAAGAGCTGGAAATTGTTTACCATAACTGGCAGCAAGGAGGCAAGGAAATTAGGCTCTGAAAATAGAGGATAAGCAGACCCTTTGAAGAGGAACTCACTGTTTCCATCATCGGGAGGCTGAGGAAGGAGAATTGCTTGAACTCAGGAGGTGGAGGCTGCAGTGAGCTGAGATCCTGAGATCATGCCACTGCACTCCAGCCTGGGTGACAGAGTGAGACTCTGTCTCAAAAAAAAAAAAAAAAAAAAAAAAAAAAAAGCAAACTTGCAGAATATGAGGCTAAAGTTTTATGGGACCTTTAATTTTGTAGCCACTTTCTCAGTATATTTGATACGCTGGCTTCACATGAATACTTCACCTTTTTCAAGGATCAGTTTCATTAGCATCAGTAGCCACTTTCTTTTTTATTTATTTTAACTTTCATTTTAGTGTCAAGGGTACATATGCAGTTTAGTTATATGGGTACATTGCATGTCTCAGGGGTTTGGAGTACAGATTATTTCATCACTCAGGTAATAAGCATGGTATCTGATAGGCACTTTTTCAATCCTCATCCTCCTCCCACTCTCTGCCCTAAAGCAGGCTCCGGTGTCTATAGTTCCATTTTTTGTGTCCATATGTATTCTGTGTTTAGCTCCCACTTACTACTTTCATTTAACTCAACTTTAAAGCAATCTGTCAGCTCAGAAGTGATTCTTGCCTGAATAGAATTCCACTGGATAAGACCTACTCCAAGCACGAATACATAGTGAATGTTGACCAGCTATTGTTGGATATTGGTAGCAATAAATGATATCATGCTTTTTCTCCAAGAGTGAAAGGGGAATGTTATCTGGGGAAGCATCCCCAACAGGAAACTGGCATGATCTGTTTTCTAATGTCAATATGAGTCATATATTTATTATTTATTTATTCATTTATTTATTTTGAGATGGATCTTGCTCTGTTGCCCAGGCTAGAGTGCAGTGGTATGATCGTGGCTCACTGCAACCTCCACCTCCTGGGTTCAAGCAACTCTCCTGCCTCAGCCTTCTGAATAGCTGGGATTACAGGTGCCCACCACCACGCCCAGCTAATTTTTTTATATTTTACTAGAGATAGGGTTTCACCATGTTGGCCAGGCTGGTCTTGAACTCCTGTCCTCAAATTATCAACTCACCTTGGCCTCCCAAAGTGTTGGGATTATAGCCATGAACCACTGTGCCTGGCTTAGATTTGTTTTTTTTGAGCAGATTACATGTTTCTCTGAAATGCGGCAATATTTTCTGTGATGATAGTGATCATGTTAAAGAATGGCCTGATCTAAAGGAATCACCATTTTGTCCAAACAGGTGATTACTGGGAACAGAATGTAAAAACAATTTGCTTACTGTTGTATCTCCAGCAATTGATACAATGCTTGGTAAAAAGCAGATCCTCAAAAAAAAAAAAAAAAAAAAAAATTAGAAAGTAAATATAGAAAGGAGGAAGAGAGGAAAGCCAAGAGAATGAGGAAAGAAGTTTCAGGAACATTAGATAAAAGCCCAAATATTGATGCAAGAGGGGATCTCCAATATCTATGTCCAAATTCCTTATTTTAGATATGGGAACTGGAGACACAGAGGAGTTCAGTAACTTCCCAGGGTTATAATATCTCAGGCTAGATGGTTACTGTGTCATTCCCAGATGTTAGGACTTTGGACTGCTGTGTGTGTGTGTGTGTGTGTGTGTGTGCGCGCGCGCGTGCGTGCACATAGTCACAGAGTGACTGTTGCCCAAGCTGGAGTGCAGTCTGGGTAATTTTTGTGTTTTTGTAGAGATAAGGTATCCTCCCTCTGTTGCCCAGGCTGGTATTGAACCCCTGGGCTCAAGTCATCCACCAGCCTCGGCCTCCCAAAGTGCTGGGGATTACAGGCTTGAGCCACTGCACCTGGCCAGGACTTTGGATTTCAGTCTTTATGTAACACTAGTGGAGCTGCGGGAAGAATCATCATAGGAAGACTCTGGGATCTTGCACTCTGACTCCAGATTAGCATGCTCAGATTGGAGGAAGCTTGAGAAGAAGTCTTAGCCACAGACCTGGAAGAAACTCTGAGAGAGCACAAGCAAGACATAGTGGAGCAATTTAATTCTAAACACCAGACTAAGACTGAGCAAATTGACAGGTGCTGTTGTTTCCTTACTGTCAATGGTCTATACTTCTCTACACACATGCACGATTGTCCCTCTTGCTAACAATCTGGGTTAGACTGCAGTAGTTAAAACTCAGGGACAAAAATTAGCACTCTCAGAGATTATAATTTGCCAGTAGAATTCAGAGATTGTGATGGCACAGATGACAGTGGCTTCTCTCGACATCAGTACTGGGGCATGTGAATAGATATAGTCCTTGGAATACAGCAAAAAGTTCTGCAGCCAATCATTGGAAAAATTGTAGTTACACAGAGTTCTTCACGGCAAGACTGTATAATGCCTTTAACATACTAACATGAGTTTTAAATCTCCAAAAGGCAAATTGGTTCTTAGACTTTCCAAACTTATTTTCCAAGGGAATCCACTTGGGGACAATGGTTTTTCTTTTTTTGTTGGTGTTTTTAAACTGTGATTTCATATCATAAACCAGTACACACATACTTGTAAAGGTAAAACTAAGACAAAGGTTTCATAAAATACACATATTTTTTCTTTTTGTTGAGACAGAGTCTTGCTCCATTGCCCAGGCTGCAGTGCAGTGGTACAATCTCAGCTCACTGCAACCTCCGCCTCCCAAGTTCAAGTGATTCTCCTGCCTCAGCCTCCCGAGTAGCTGGGACTACAGGTGTGTACCCCACGCCTGGCTAATGTTTTTTTTTTTTTTTTTGAGACGGAGTTTCGCTTTTGTTGCCGAGGCTGGAGCGCAATGGCGCGATCTTGGCTCACCGCAACCTCTGCCTCCTGGGTTCAAGTGATTCTCTTGCCTCAGCCTCCTGAGTAGCTAGGATTACAGGCGTGCGCCACCACATCCAGCTAATTTTTTGTATTTTTTTTTTTTTAGTAGAGATGGGGTTTCTCCATGTTGGTCAGGCTGGTCTCAAACTCCTGACCTCAGGTGATCTGCCCACCTCAGTCTCCCAAAGTGCTGGGATTACAGGCATGAGACACTGTGGCCAGCCTCCCACAAGGTTTTGAGTGTTTTGAAGGCCAGGACTATGTCTTATTCTTCTTGGTATCACCTAGTATAATGCTGTGCACAAAGTAGGCCTCAATAAATGCTTGTTGAATTGAATTTACTTGAGTTTCCAGAAATGGGGAGGTCACCGGAGAAACGTACAGACCAGGAAAAGGCGACTGAACTCACTCCAAGGAAGTTTTATTGTTTGTTTGTTTTATTTTGTTTTTGAGATGGAGTCTCACTCAGTCGCCCAGGCTGGAGTACAGTGGCACAATCTCAACTCACTGCAACCTCTGCCCCCCAGCCTCAAGCCATTCTCCTGCCTCAACCTCCCCAGTAGCTGGCATTACAGGTGCCCGCCACCATGTCCGGCTAATTTTTGTATTTTTAGTAGAGACAGGGTTTCACCATGTTGACCAGGCTGGTCTTGAACTCCTGACCTCAGATGATCCGCCCACCTCGGCCTCCCAAACTACTGGGATTACAGACATGAACCACCGCTCCTGCTAGTGTTTTTAAATAAAGGGGAAATTATAATGATAGGCAGAGATGTTTTGGAAAGTATTTTCATGGCAAGTGCCTAAAAGTAGGAGTCAGAGAAACCCAAGTCCATGAGTTGGCCAAGAGACTGAAAAGACCCTCAAGAGAAAAGACGGGATGGGAGGAAGGCAGCTGGCATCACAGCCAAGGCAGCACTACAATGTGCTGGAACTCCCCAGCATTCTGACCCAATGACCTACTTCGTGCAAGGCTGGGAGTGCTGTAGAATACAGCAAAGTGTAACAACAGAGCCTTATAAGTGCAAAACACCCTGTTCCTGTGGGCCCTTAATTGAGAACTGCTTGTACTTTCACCAGATGATTGGATTAACAGCAGCGCTTGCCCTATGGCAGGAAGCGTGATTATTTTCTCAGAGTAAAAGAGGCACTAATTTTGGGACTTGGCCCTGGCTCACATAGGAAGGGGGCGGGAGAGTCTGACTCAACTGACAATGGAAGTCCAGCCAGGAGGGCAAAGAACAATGTCCTCAGGTAAAGCCATTCGTGTCTGGCACATCTGTGGCTTGGTGGTGACTTCCATTCACCAACCAGCCTGGGTTTTGGGGACAGGCTCTCAAGTCCCAAGGAGAGAGTAGGCAGATGCAAGGCAAAACTCTCATGCCAGAAGTATGGAGAGTGGGCCTGGCAGTACCGTATGATGCCTGCTGTCTTGATATAATGATAAATAACATGCTTTTTTGTCCTCAACAGGCTCCTACTTAGGACAATAAATTATATGTCATTTTTGGCACGGAATACTTGGAAGAATCCCCAGAAAAACAACTTTGCAACAGGAACCAAGGCAAAAGCCAGCTTTATAAACTGGGGCAAGAAAGAATCAAGGTGGGAACTATGGCCCACCTTGGAAAAGCAGGCTGTCCTTGTAGTTACTAGACATCTCAGAGACAGTACTACCCGTATTCCGTGCAGAAAGCAATGAGGGTCTTTGTCCTTATTAACAATGGCACCTGCAATCCTCCAAAATGCAGGAGGAGATAGTCTTCCTATATCGGTATTTTTATTATCAGACTCATCATTGAGAATCACTGCTATTTATTTAACATTTGAAAGAGTGTTAACTATCCCTGAAGAAGAGAATGTTTTGCACACGGTATTCTTTCCAAGTATATGGACAAGACACTGTGCTACATCATGCAGAGGTTGCAAGTCGCTTATAATCTAATTGGAAAGTTAAATAATTATAAAAGGTTTAAATAGCAGTCCAAGAGAGCAACAGAAGAGTTATCAAAAACTCATGCCTGGTTAATAGTCAAACCAGTTGTGTTAGCTGTAATTTTTATGAGAGTTCAAAGAGAAAGAGTAACTGCTTCAGATTAGGAAGATAAAAAAAAATATTTTGCAGGAAACAGGACATCAAGTCTTTTTTTTTTTTTCGAGACAGGGTGTCACTGTGTCACCCAGGCTGGAGTGCAGTGGCATGATCTTGGCTCACTGCAACCTCTGCCTCCGAGACTCAAGCGATTCTCCTGCCTCAGCCTCCAGAGTAGCTGGGATTACAGGTGTATGCCACCATACGCAGCTAATTTTTGTATTTTTAGTAGAGACAGGTTTTCACCATCTTGGTCAGGCTGGTCTTGAACTCCTGACCTCAGGTGATCCACCCGCCTCAGCCTCCCAAAGTGCTGGGATTACAGGTGTGAGCCACCACGCCCAGCTGGGACATCAGGTCTTGAAGGACTTCCCATTTATTAAGTACTTACTATTTGTCAAACATTTTCACATATGGATTCTTATTTCTCAGAACAATCCTATGAAATAGGCATTGGTATCCATAGTCTACAAAGAAGGGAACTGAGACGCTGAGAGTTTAAGCAACTTTTCCTAGGTCACCCAGCCAGTAAAAAGCATAGAGGCTCAGACCCATATGTATGTTACTTCAAAGTTTCTATTTTTTCTGAAGGGGGAAAAAGAAAAGAAAAGAAACCAGAGGCTTCCAGTCAGGTTGAACAGTGTAAACAAGCTCAGATAAGTCTAATAATGGAAGATATGTTTGGAGTTCTGCAAATAGCCCTATTTGATAGATGTAGAAATTTCAGGAAAGTGAAAAGGTGGCATTCCACCTAAAAAGTTAAGGAAGGAGTAGTTTGTGAAAGGCCTTAAATAGCAGTGCAAAGAGTCATGGGAAACTATTTATGTTTGAGCTTGGCCCTCTATGCATGGAGCCAAAGATAGGGCATGGAGCTCAGGATCCTAGGTTGTGCCCATTCAGGTTGAAAGGGCAAGGACAAGGTTTCTGATATCAAAAGAGGATATAGGCTAAAACTAGAAGGTACAGATAACCTGCAAACTAGAAAAGAAAATAAGAAATGCTAGTGTCATGTCATACAAGAGCTTTAGAGTCAGTTGAGTTTAGATCTTGGCTTTCCTGCTCATTACATGTATGACATTCCGCTGGTCACTTAACATCTTTCAGATTCAGTTTCCTAAGTTATGAAATATAACTACTTTATGTTAGACTTTGTGGTTGACTCCCCCAAATCCTTTCCACCTCAGTTGATCCATCTAAAGCCATCATGATAATCCCATTCTCCTTGCTAATGATTGGTCCAGGGATGGCTGATGAAATATGCAAAAGAATGCAATGGGACACCAGAGAACTTGCTTGCTCTCTCTCTATGCCATGTGAGGACACAATGAGAAGATGGCCATTTCCAAGCCAGAAAGAGAGTCCTCACTTCACCTTACCAGGGTGGCACCCTGCTCTTGGACTTCCAATCTCCAGAACTGTAAGAAAATAAATTTCTGTATTTTGTTATGTCAACCTGAGCTGACTGACAAAAAGGACTTAATGGGCCCAATGCGGAGGCTCATGCCCATAATCCCAGCACTTTGCAAGGCTGATGCAGGCAGATGACCTGAGGTTGGGAGCTTGAGACCAGCCTGACCAACATGGAGAAACCCCGTCTCTACTAAAAATACAAAATTAGCCAGGCATGATGGCACATGCCTGTAATCCCAGCTATTCGGGAGGCTGAGACAGGAGAATCACTTGAACCCGGGAGGCAGAGGTGGCGGTGAGGCGAGATCGCGCCATTAACCTCCAGCCTGGGCAACGAGAACGAAACTCCGTCTCAAAAAAAAAAAAAAAAAAAAAAAAAAAAAAAGGAGGTAATGGAGGCTGCTAGGTAAGTTTTTCCTTGCTCTTCTAAGGGAAACCATAAGTCTCTTACTTCGTATATCAAAAAACACAGAAATAGTGCCAACTGCTACCAGTACCCATTGCACCCCACCAGAGAAACCAACTTGAGAACAAAGCTGATGTATACAATTGGGCAGAATTTCAGGGAAATGGAGAGAGAACCCTGATCAAATCATACCTGAAGTCAATAGTGTAATATTATGGCACTTTCTGTTATTTGAGCCAATATAATTTCTTTTTTTTTTTTTTTTTGAGATGGAGTTTCACTCTTGTTGCCTAGGCTGGAGTGCAATGGCACAATCTTGGCTCACTGCAACCTCTGCCTCCCAGGTTCAAACGATTTTTTTCTGTCTCAGCCTCCTGAGTAGCTGGGATTACCGGCATGCAACACCACACCTGGCTAATTTTGTGTTTTTAGTAGAGACGGGGTTTCCCCATGTTCATCAGGCTGGTCTTGAACTCCTGACGTCAGGTGATCTGCCTGCCTCGGCCTCCCAAAGTACTGGGATTACAGGTGTGAGCCACCATGCCCGGCTGAGCTAATACAACTTCTTACTGTTAAGTGAATTTGAGTCAGGTTTGTTACTTGCAGATTATAGCAACCCAGGGTGATTGGGAGAATAAATCCTAATAATTAAAGATTTTAGTGTGGTGTGTAGTACATATATATATAAATGATAGCTATTAATATTATTTTAGGTAGAGACCTAATTTGTAAGTCACTTACTGTAGTGATCGTGACTGGGAGATCTATTAGAAGTCACCTATTGGTGCCAGGCATGCTGGCTCACGCCTGTAATCCCAGCCCTTTGGGAGGCTGAGGCAGGCAGATCACCTGAGGCCAGGAGTTCGAGACCAGCCTGACCAACATGGAGAAACCCCGTCTCTACTAAAAATACAAAATTAGCCAGGCGTGATGGTGCATGCCTGTAATCCCAGCTACTTGGGAGGCTGAGGCAGGATAATCACTTGAACCCAGGAGGTGGAGCTTGCCGTGAGCTGAGATTGTGCTGTTGCACTCCAGCCTAGGCAACAAGAGAGACTCCGTCTCAAGAAACGAAACAAAACAAAACAAAACACCACACCTATTGATAAGGGTTGTGGTGACAAGACTCAGTCTCTGAAAAAGAAAGAAGACTGGAATAAGGGGTAGAGAATTGGCCTGAGATTTGCCTCTGGCAAACCAAGTTTAGATTCTGGTTGACAGGCAAGACACTAGCAGAAGAAACAAAGCAAAACTGGTATAAATGTTGCAGATGTAGTACCCTTCCTAATTTCCAGATTTCAGCTAGGAGTTTTTCTATGGTCCTAATAACTCAAACAACCAGCTCTGCTTTAGAAACTTCCTTATAGGCCCGGCGTGGTGGTTCACGCCTGTAATCCCAGCACTTTGGGAGGCCAAGGTAGGCGGATCATGAGGTCAGGAGATCAAGACCATCCTAGCTAACACGGTGAAACCTCATCTCTACTAAAAATACAAAAAATTAGCCAGGCGTGGCGGCGGGCGCCTGTAGTCCCAGCTACTCAGGAGGCTGAGGCAGGAGAATGGTGTGAACCGGAAGGTGGAGCTTGCAGTGAGCCAAGATCGTGCCACTGCAATCCAGTCTGGGCAACGGAGCAAGACTCTGTCTCCCAAAAAAAAAGAAACTTCCTTATGTCCTTTCTTTGCCCTCACTAGAGATCCCATTATTGGTTTCTCTGGAATGTGCTCTTACACAAACACTACTTCTATTTAAATGTTTGCATTATTTAAACAGGTGAAAATAGTAAAATTAAAGGAGCTCATTTCGTCCTTATTCAGTTGTACTTTTTTAAAGACTCAAATGGCTTAATTACGTATTTTAAGCCAAGCAATAAAAACATCTAAAAATTGTTCCAAAAGCACATCATTTGCTTGATGGTAAACAGTTTCTAAACAAAACCAGTGTAGCCAGGAAAATAGTTGTCCTAAGCCAGTGGACAGCTCTTCCTTGAATTGTTGTAGCTGGTAATTAAGCTGGTATACATGGTATGATTGTTAATATTTTCTATTTTTATCAAATTGCTCTTCCAAATTCTGAAAACTATTCAGTCCTTGAGGGCATATGAAATCATTTCCTTGTTACTAAGAAGCATGTAAAGCAGATTAAATTAGCAATTATGATTCTAAAGCAAAATTTAAGGAAATATGCAAGGTTTGACTACCAGGATGTTCACTGAAGCTTTATTTATTTATTATTGTAATTTTTTTTTTTTTTTCCCGAAATGGAATCTTGCTCTGTCACTCAGGCTGGAGTCCAGTGGCGTAATCTCGGCTCACTGCAACTTCTGCCTCCCAGGTTCAAGTGATTCTCCTGCCTCACCCTCCCAAGTAGCTATGATTACAGGCGCGTGCCACCATGCCTGGCTAATTTTTGTATTTTTAGTAGAGACAGGGTTTCATCATGTTGGTCAGGCTGGTCTCAAACTCCTGACCTCCTCGTGATCTGCCAGCCTTGACCTCCCAAAGTGCTGGGATTACAGGCGTGAGCCACCATGCGCCGCCTATTTTTTTTGTTTTTTGGAGATGGAGTCTTGCTCTGTCACGCAGGCCGGAGTGTAATGGTAAGATCTCAGCTCACTGCAACCTCTGCCTCCCAAGTTTAAATGATTCTCATGCCTCAGCCTCCTGAGTAGCTGTTACTACAGGCGTGCACCACAACACTGGACTAATTTTTGTAGTTTTAGTTGGTGGGGTTTCACCCCATTGTCCAGGCTGGTCTCGAACTCCTGACCTCAAGTGATCCTCCCACCTCAACCTCCCAAAATGCTGGGATTACAGGCATGAGCCACCGTGCCCGACCCTGAAAGATGATTATTAATATATGTGCATGTCTTCTACAGACAGATAAAGCATTGGAAAATTTTCTCATTTTCACTTTTCCCAAAAAGAATAATTTTCACTACATAAATACAAATGATATATATTTATACATTTTAGAAAAGCAAATTGTTTTCAACCACTTTCAACTAACTTGGAAGACTCGTTTTGCTAGTAAGGTGATGTTGACATTAATATTAGTAATTTCATTTCTCAAGAACTCACTGTGTTTCTGCAGTTTATGCTAGGTTTATAGAGATAGATAGATGGAAAAAGTTTCACCCTGAAGAGTTCATTTTTAAAATATTAGTAAATGTGGAATAATTGTGAACAACTTAGTAAACAGGAACTTCCATTTGCCATTTAACAATCTTTGTTCATGTTTGTTTGTGTGTTTTTGTTTTTGTTTTGAGACAGGATCTCACTCTGTTACTCAGGCTGGAGTGGGGTAGCATAATCTCAGCTCACTGCAACCTCCACCTCCTGAGTTCACACGATTCTTGTGCTTCAGTCTCCCAAGTAGCTGGGATTTCAGGCATGCACCACCATGGCCGACTAATTTTTTTGCATTTTTAGTAGGGATGGTTTTTCACCATGTTGGCCAAGCTGTTCTCAAACTCCTGGCCTCAAGTGATCTGTCCACTTTGGCCTATAATGTGCTGGGATTATAGGCGTGAGCCATCATGTCTGGCCTTTGGTTATGTTTCCACCATGGTTAAGACCTTGTGATAAAATGTCAGATTTATAAAGCTGAATGAGATCAAGTTCCTAATTGGGGAAACAGACAAAACACCCTACTTTACTTAACCATGGACATTATGCATTTTTATTTATTTTTTGGCAATTTTACTTATCCCCTGACAGTAACGATTGCAAAATCATACCATCTAATGTAAAATGAACAATAAGCCACCATTATAAAAGCAATATAAGTAAAACCAAATAAATTAATTTGTTAATTGCCTTTCCTTGCCACTAACAATCACCTGTTAAACATTTATCTCTAAACTATATTCTAGAATAAATTATGTCTCTTTAGCAATTGTTTTGGCTGAAAGTACAGTTTTGGATTCTTGAGTACAATTGGAGGAGATTATATTGCAAAATTTTCCAAATTCGTCCATGCTTTATATATCTTGCCCATAAAACAAGTTAATCCAGTTGAGTCACTAATGAAGCAATGTATAGATGATTCCTCAATATCCATTACTTCTTTTACTATTTTTTAAGCCAAATGATTGAGAAATGGGGAACAGTTATAGGAATGTGCCCCAATTAGATAAACCCATTCCATTGCCCAATTATTACTTCAGGATCCTAGGCCTAAATTATTAAGACCATTTTTATTTTGAGACGGTATATAACCTGATTCAGATTAATAAAACCAGCCTGACCAACACGGAAAACCCCGTCTCTACTAAAAATACAAAATTAGCCAGGCGTGGTGGCACATGCCTGTATCCCAGCTACTCGGGAGGCCGAGGCAGGAGAATCACTTAAATCCGGGAGGGGGAGCAGTGAGCCGAGATTGCACCATTGCACTCCAGCCTGGGCAACAAGATCGAAACTCCATCTCACAAAAAAAAAAAAAAAAAGTGTCATTTTGAATATCTTCTGACCATTCAATTCTCAGGTAATTTCCATGACCTGGAAAGTCTATCATCAGGAAATAAGTTGCTTAATTGATATTGCTGTTAGAAGAGGATCTATGCTGATGTTCATATATGGCCAAGGACATGGGATAAAAGAGAACCTTCTGGAAGACAGAACTAGGGCTCAATAAGGGGAATAGAAAGGGCAGTCCTCTCAGGGGTACTGCCTGAGACTGCCAGTGTGGTTAATCAAGGGCCTAACCTTGTGCATGGCACAGAGCTCTTGCTATTCCTGTCCAACAGGATGTGGCTGGTATGTGTTCTGGAACAGCGGACAGTGTGTATTGTCGCCCAGTCTCTTATTTTCCAACTTTTTTTCTAAGACAGAGTCTCACTCTCTCACCCAGACTGGAGTGCAGTGGTGCGATCTCGGCTCACTGCAACCTCTGCCTCCCAGGCTCAAGCAATTCTCCTGCCTCAGCCTCCCGAGTAGCTGGAATTACAGGTGCGCGCCACCATGCCCGGCTAATTTTTTAATTTTTAGTAGAGATGGGTTTTCACCATGTTGGCCAAGCTGGTCTCTAACTCCTAACCTCAAATGATCCACCCACCTCAGCCTCTCAAAGTGCTGGGATTACAGGCATGTCCCACAGTGCCCAGCCTATTTTCCAACTTTTTAATCAGTAATCTTGTTCTTTGAGTAGTGGGGTGTTGGGAGGTAAGTTATCATTCTGAGAAGCTATAGCCAGGACTGATAAACATGACAACACAATGCCCAGATCGCTGAGCTAGGTGCTGATGTCATAATTAGATGGGTCTTTGGGTTGACTCCTAGGTGAATGCATCTCATATAAGCGGGTTTATGACCAAAGCACTCATTCCTCTCAGCTGCCAGGAGTGAAGTCGGCTAGTGGCCCATAGCCAAGTCCCACTCTAGGAATTGTCCTGTCTCCAAATTACACCTGTCCTCAGGGAAAGCCTACACCCAACATACTCTCAGGGAAATAGGGAAACAGAAGTGTGGAATGATGAGTGGTAGAAAGGCCTCAAGTGTCATCCCTGCTGCACCTCTCCCGTGGGGAAAGGCTGAGGTCTCTGTGGCATCTGCGTCACTGTTCAACCCCTCTCTCTGCCCAATCCTCCTTCTTTCTCTTATTCACAGTGGTTGATCCCAAAAGTACTACCCAATAACTCTCCTACACCCAAATCCCTATCTAGCTGGGTGTCATATTCTTGTAGTCCCAGCTACTCAGGAGGCTGAGGCAGGAGGATCACTTCAACCCAAGAGTTTGAGGCTGCAGTGAGCTGTGATCACACCAATGCACTCCAGCCTGGGCAAAAGAGCAAGATCCTGTCTCTAATTAAAAAAAAAAATTAATATAAAAAAGTCTATCTCAGGCCAAGCACAGTAGCTCACGCCTGTAATCCCAGCACTTTTGGAGGCTGAGGCGGGTGGATCACGAGGTCAAGAGAGAGAGACCATCCTGGCCAACACGATGAGACCCCGTCTCTACTAAAAATTTAAAAATTAGCTGGGCATGGGAGTGCATGCCTGTAGTCCCAGCTACTCGGGAGGCTGAGGCAGGAGAATCGCTTGAACCCTGGAGGCGGAGGTTGCAGTGAACCAAGATCACACTACTGCAACTCTGCTCTGGCGATAGAGCGAGACTCCATCTAAGAAAAAAGTCTACTTCCTAGGAATGTAACCTAAGATAATACATAATAATGATAATAATGTTAGGAAGCTGGGTGCGGTGGCTCACGTCTGTAATCCCAGCACTTTGGGAGACCGAGGCAGGCGGCTCACCTGAGGTCAGGAGTTTGACACCAGCCTGACCAACATGAAGAAACCTCATCTCTACTAAAAATGCAAAATTAGCCAGGCGTGGTGGTGCATGCCTGTAATCCCAGCTACTCAGGAGGCTGAGGCCGGAGAATCGCTTGAACCTGGGAGGCAGAGGTTGTGGTGAGCCGAGATTGTGCCATTGCACTCCAGCCTGGGCAACAAGAGTGAAACTCCATCTCAAAACATAATAATAATAATAGCAATAATAGTAATAATGTGGTAGGAAATGCTTAGGACTTATTATGAGCCAACCACTCTTCAAAATGCTTTATGTATATTAACTCACTTAATTCTCACTGCCCAATGTAGTAGGTGCTATTATTAATTTTGTTTTATGGATGGAAAGAATGAAGCACGGAAAGGTTCAGTTAAGCTGTCCAAGTTCACATGCTGGTAAGTGCCAAAGCTAGGATGCAAGCCTAGGCAATCTGTTTGCAGAGTACTGCACTCTTTACTATCTCAGAGACACTTGGATAGTATTCATGACATGCCAACACCTTGCACCCAGCACCACTACAGAGAAATTCAAGGCCAAGAAAAATATCAAGTTGCTGTAAGAAGCAGATGCAAACCGGATAAAATGTGGCAGTGGGCTCAGCTTGCCTATGGCCAACAGGATCACCAACTGTAGGCGCTCCCCAGGTCACCTCTAGCTTCTTGGGCTGTCTCGGAAGGGGCAGTCATTGGCCATGTAGAGGTTACGGGGAGCACAGGCTCCATAACACATACCAAAGACTCCAGTGTCTCCTTTAAACAAAGAATGGGACAGGGGCAGCTGCTGCTGAGAACAGGAAAAAGACCCAGAGGAAAGCCAAGAATCTGAAAAATCTCAGGCACGCTGGCTTCACAGCCTGCGCTATTCATACCATATATATTGCTTCTCAGTAAGGAAGGGGAAGGGGCATGTATAAGGCCGATAACAAACCCCTGGCTGAGCCCAAGGTGACATTGTGGTAGAATCTCCGTCAAATAGCCAGGCTCTAGAGTGGCAGCCACATCTTCCGGAAAGTGAACCTGATGGATCTTCATCCTGCTTTCCAGATGCTAGTTCAGGGCCTAACCTCAGCGCATGACTGTACCCTGGTCACAGGAATTGTTACAAGAATTAGGGCCAGACTGGGCATGGTGGCTCACACCTGTAATCCCAGCACTTTGGGAGGCCAAGGCAGGTGGATCACCTGAGGTCAGGAGTTCAAGACCAGCCTGGTCAACATAGTGAAACCCCATCTCTACTAAAAATACAAAAATAAGCAGGGCATGGTGGCAGGCGCCTATAATCCCAGCTACTTGGGAGGCTGAGGCAGGAGAACTGCTTGAACCTAGGAGGCAGAGGTTGCAATGAGCCAAAATCATGCCACTGCACTCCAGCCTGGGTGACAGAGCGAGACACTGTCTCAAAAAAAAAAAAGCAAAAAACAAGAATTCAGCCCGATGAAAATGTGCTGGGGAACATTAGAAAAGTTTCCTTGCACTCATAGGCAGCAGTTATCTCACCACTTGCCCAAGGATGAGGTGGACATAGAGGAGGCAAATCAGAAGAACAGCAGGGAAATGGTGCTACAGTCCCTGGATTAAGTCATCCCAGAAACCCGCACTTCCTCCGGACTCGTAGCTTCCGGAACCACTAAGTCTCCTCACCATTTAAGTCAGCGTGACATGGACTATCTCCCCTTTTGGCAGAGAGAAGGAGCATCTTCAGACTTCACTCCAGCCCTTTCCCCTCCAGACCATTGAGAAAGTGTTTACGGCCTTTAAAAACGTATTAATCTGGATGCTTTTGGTTGCAAGTAACAAGAGTAAATTGTAGCTAACTTAAGCAAAAGAGAGGACTTTTTGGAAAACCGGGACATTTCATGGAATCCAAGGACAGAGTCACAGCTTGGCCTCTGGAATAAGCCAATTGTAAGGAATTCAAGAGTCCTTTTTCTTCATCTTTTTGCAGTGCCTTTTTCTTACTGCCAGAAAGGCTGCCTCTGTTCTTCAGTCCACAATTAAGAACATAACTACACACGGCTTTTGAATTTTCCATGTTACAGCTAATGCAGAGAGAGACTGATTTATTTTCTCTCCCTCTCTTCCTCCCTTCCTCTCTAACTTTTGAAATCTCTCTGAATTTTAAAATTCCTACAGAACAAACTTAGCCCAGCTTGGGTCAGGTGGCCATTCTTGAACTAATGAACAGTGGCTGGTGGCTGGGGAAGGGGTGTTGGGTTGAAGGTCACTTCTAGGAAAGTGGGTACTCTTGCTGCGCCAAACAGATAGACAGGAGTGGAGAACAATAAAGAGAAAAGAAGTGCAATATATACTTGAACAACAATGAAGGGGAATATGAGAAAACGAAAGCATTTATCAAACTTATGAGATGATTTATGAGGTTATTATTTTACATTTTGTATTTTAGAATAGAAAACATAATGCAGGCCGGGCATGGTGGCTCACGCATGTAATCCCAGCACTTTGGGAGGCTGAGGCGGGCAGATTGCTTCAGTTCAGTTCAGGAGTTTGAGGCCAGCCTGGCCAACATGGTGAAACCCCATCTCTACTAAAAATACAAAAATTGGCCGGGCCTGGTGGCTCATGCCTGTAATCCCAGCACTTTGGGAGGCCGAGGTGGGCAGATCACCTCAGGTCAGGAGTTTGAGGCCAGCCTGACCAACATGGAGAAACCCCGTTTCTACTAAAAGTACAAAATTAGCTGGGTGTGGTGGCGCATGCTTGTAATCCCAGCTACTCAGGAGGCTGAGGCAGGAGAATCGCTTTAATCCAGGAGGCAGAGGTTGCCGCGAGCCGAGATCACACCATTGCACTTCAGCCTGGGCAACAAGAGTGAAACTCTGTCTCAAAATAAAAATAAAACTATACAAACATTAGACAGACATGGTAGAGTGTGCCTATAATCTCAGCTACTGGGGAGGCTGAGACAGGAGAATCGCTTGAACCCGGGAGGTGGAGGTTGCAGTGAGCCGAGATGGAGCCACTGCACTCCAACCTGGGCGACAGAGCAAGACTGTATCTCAAAAAAAAAAAAAAAAAAAAGAAAAAAGAGAAAGAAAACATAATACAGCAGATAAAAAACTGAAACTTTGTTGTCACACTCACCCGGCCCCCAACCCCACCTACATTCCTGCTGCACCACCTACAAGCTGCATAGCCTTGTGCCATTTATTTAACTTTAAATGAGGATAACACCTGTCCAAAAGTGAAGGATGCAATGAGTTAATCGATGTAATATGCTCAGCACCATACTGGTACATAATGAGTGCCTTATAAGTAGTAGCTGGTATTATTTATGAATTTTCCTTAATAGGTTAAAATACCATTTAAAAACAAATAAAAGGCGGGAGGGGGGGATATATCTGCTGCTTTGTCTGAACAAAGTTATAAATTATTGGTACCATAAGGTATAGTCTTTGCTGGGGCCTGTGGGGTGACACTGAGCCAGGTGGTCACCTACAATGGAGGTCAGTGGTTTCTGAGATGGAAAGTCTGTAGAGCTACATTACTGTATTGATTAACTGTGAGGGAATTTTCTCCACAGGAGATTTAACAATAGCAGAACCATTAGCAGCATCTCCTTGAGCGCCATCTGGCATTGATTTTCCACTGTACTTCCTGAGGGAGGACTCTCTAGGGGCCTTAAAGTGAAGGAAACAATGATTCTTCTCTTACCTCTGCAACTGCTGACTTAGAATCATCTGTTTTTTTTTTTTTTTTTTTCTTCATTTATTCACTTCGATAACACAGAGACAAGCTAGAAAAAGGGCACTGCTGTGCTGTATTAAAAAAACATCATTTCTGAGTTAGGTCTTATGTGTGCCAGAAGCCCTGTAGTTCCGTTTAAAATTTTTGTTGAGTTTTTATTCGGATAAGACATGTTTAGGGTAGAATTAACCCATCGTTAATATTAACTTTATGTTACCCTAACATAAAAATTGTTTCATTTAACATCTGGATGTCTTTTGTCTATAGTACTATAGAGTAGCTGTAATACAAAGGACATCCAGATGTTAAATGAAACAATTTTTATGTTAGGGTAACATAAAGTTATTTATGTTACTGGAAGCTATTAATTGCTTCCATTTTTGACCAACCTTTTGGCTATTCATTCTTTCTCTCTCTTTTTTTTTTTTTTTTTTTTTTGAGATGGAGTCTCGCTCTGTTGCCCAGGCTGGAGTACAGTGGCACCATCTCGGCTCACTGCAAGCTCCACCTCCCAGGTTCAAGTGATTCTCCTGCCTCAGCCTACCAAGTAGCTGGGATTACAGGCGTGCGCCACCACGCCCAGCTCTTTTTTGTATTTTTAGTAGAGATGGGGTTTCACCATGTTGGCGGGGCTGGTCTTGAACTCCTGACCTCACGTGATTTGCCCACGTTGGCTTCCTAAACTGCTGGGATTACAGGCGTGAGCCACCGTGCCTGGCCTCTTTTTATCTTGTTTTGTTTGAGATAGGGTCTTGCTTTTTTGCCTGGGCTTGAGTGCGGAGGCACGATTATTATTCACTGCAGCTTGGAACTTCTGGGCTCAAGCAATCTTCCCCTTTTAGCCTCCAGAGTAGCTGGGACTACAGGTGCCACCACACCTGGCTTGGCTGTTAATTCGCATTTGGCAATGGGGCCAGATGCTTCCCTGAAAAAAAATTTTTTTAAAGTTTTTTTAGTTTCTTGATTTTTTAATTTTTAAAATTTTAATTTAAAAAAATTATGCTATTCTTCTTCGTATTATTCCAATTTTTGTTTATGTGCTGCTGGAGTATCCTGAAACAAATGGAATGAACTAGCATTGCCATGAAATCTTTTGCTCATTTATGTATTATGGTCAGCAATTATGAATACGAAGGTTAAATACAAGACAAACTCACAGCTGCTTTCTTTTTGTTTAAGTAGAATCATCTTTAATCAGTCTCATGTTAAAATAATTAATCACCTCCAATTTGACAGGTTGTATTCTTATATTCCTGATCACAAAGTTGCTCACCACAGCAACATTGGCATTTTATTTTTATTTAATTAATTTATATATTTAGAGACAGGATCTCCCTCTGTCACTCAGGCTGGAGTGCAGTGGCATGATCTCGGCTCACTGCAACCTCTACCTCCTGGTTTCAAGTGGTTTTTCTGCCTCAGCCTCCTGAGTAGCTGGGGTAACAGGCACGCGGGCCACCACGCCCAGCTAATTTTTTAATACTTTTAGTACAGACAGGGTTTCACCATGTTGGCCAGGCTGGTCTCAAACACCTCAAGTGATCAGTCCACCTCGACCTCCCAAAGTGTTGGGATTACAGGTGTGAGCCACCGCGCCCAGCCAACATTGGCATTTTAATAGTAGCTGCCTTAATATATTGGGAGGGAAGTCGGTACTGTATTAGATCAATAGAAGAAGAAAGAAGGCTAATGCAATTCACTAGAGCAATAGACATAAACTAAAAAAAAAAACTGTGGCATATTGTCATCATACTGGATCCCCAGTGTCTTGAAGGAGGATTGATGGATTTAAGTTACTTCTCTTCATATGATCATTTATGTACTCTTGAATATTGTGCTTTCAATAAACTTGTGTTTACCAGTGATTATTTATTGTTTTGGTCTATTGCACTGAAGTTAAGAAATGCTATACTCACGTTTATTTATTTATATTTGAGACAGAGTCTAGCTCTGTTGTCCAGGCTGGAGTGCAGTGGCACGAGCTTAGCTCACTGTAACCTCTGCCTCCTGAATTCAAGTTATTCTCTTGCCTCAGCCCCACAAGTAGCTGGAAATACAGGTGTGTACCACCACGCCCAGCTAATTTTTTTGTATTTTTAGTAGAGACGGGGTTTTATCGTGTTGCCCAGGCTAGTCTCCAACTCCTGAGCTCAGGTGAACCACCGCCTCAGCCTCTCAAAGTGCTAGGATTACAGGCTTGAGCCACTGCGCCTGCCCTGCTATACTTTTATTTTGATGATCCTAGTTGAAGTCTTTAAAGTAATAAGCCTGGCCGAGTGCGGTGGCTCACACCTGTCATCCCACCACTTTGGGAGGCCAAGGTGGGCGAATAAAATCCCTACACTAGTGGTTGTTGCCATTTCTAGATCATTAGGATTTAACCGCTACCATAATTTCCAGGTATTTATATCTTCAAATGCCCTATGTTTCAAATTATGGAGGCACAGCTAGAAATAAATGGTGTGTGAGGCCTATTTGAGTATTTTTTTTCCATTTATAAAATGGGAATAATAAAGTTTATATCTGCTGTATTCTGGGGACATCTTTACTACTATAAGATATTTTAAGTTACCTATGTTATATCTTTTAAAAAATCAAGTCTGCCTGTTTTCACCATATTCTATAATATTTTCTGGATTGGAGCATTCAGAGTGCTGAACTTTTAATACATTAAAGAAAACAAGCAACATCAGCAGAACAGACTTAGTCCTACCTAGCTATTTGATGGTATAGTAGGAAAAAATGGTACTATGAACCCGTATGCTTGCATAGTGGTCAGAAGCAAAGACTTAGGAGTCTAAAACTTGAGTATCAAACTCTTCTCTACCACATAGGGATTGTTTGGCCTTAGGCAAGTTACTTAAGCTCTCTGAGCCTCAATTTTGAAAAAAGGGTAAACAAGAAAGTGTTGTTGTAAACATTAAACTATACGCACAAGTGTAATGTATACATATATGTATATAAATGTTTATGTGTATATATGCATATATACATGTTTTAATTGTTATAACACTGACACATACATATACACGTATTACATTTTTACACTTAACATTCTGCATGGTCCATAGTAATCAATCAAAATCGGATCTGTTGTTATTTTTATTGTTTTCTGCTAATTTAAAGGAGCTTTCCATAGTGGGAACATACTTGTATACACATGTATGTACGAATAAAATATATTTTTACTTACCCGAGGTGAAAGATATAACTTATCTATATTATTTACTTATAGTGTCAGCACAGGAAGCAATCACATTATTTAAAAGTAAAGTCTGTAGGTGGGCATAGTGGCAGGCTCCTGTAATCGCAGCTACTCGGGAGGCTGAGGCAGGGGGAATTGCTTGAACCCAGAAGGCAGAGGTTACAGTGAGCCAAGATGGCGCCACTGCACTCTAGCCTGGGCGACAGAGCAAGATTTCATCTCAAAAAATATAAAAAAAGGAGGTAAAGAATGAAGCACTGACATTCTTCTGTGACAAAATGACAAAAGATGGTTAGTTGTGTAGAAGAATGTCCAATAGAAAACTATTGATATAATTGTTGGTGTGGTGTAGTAAAAAATTAAAAAATTACAAAAAGGCCAGGTGCGGTGGCTCACACCTGTAATCCCAGCACTTTGGGAAGTCGAGGTGGGCAGATCACAAGGTTAAGAGATCGAGACCATCCTGGCCAACATGGTGAAACCCTGTCTCTACTAAAATACAAAAATTAGCTGGGCGTGGTGGTGTGCATCTGTAGTCCCAGCTACTCGGGAGGCTGAGGCTGGAAAATTGCTTGAATCTGGGAGGCGGAGGTTGCAGTAAGCTGAGATCGCGCCACTGCACTCCAGCCTGGTGACAGAACGAGACTCCATTTCAAAAAACAAAATTACAAAAAGATCTTATAATTGCCTGCAATTAATCATGCATGGACTGCTTTGTTATATTGCTTCTAATTTTGTTTTATTTATTTGAGACAAGGTCTCGCTCTGTCACCCAGGCTGGAGTAGAGTGCCATGAGCAGGACTCACTGCAGCCTCATGCTGCAAACTTAGCCCTAGCTAATTTTTGTAGAAACAGGGTCTCACTCTGTTACCCAGGCTGTTCTCAAACTCCTGGGCTCAAGTGATCCTCCCACCTCAGCTTCCCAAAATGTTGGGATTACAGGCATGAGCCACCACGCGCAGCCTAATTTTGTTTTAAACTACTATTTAAATAGTTTATTGTTTTTTATATTTTTACCATTTGTGGTTTTACCTTACCAAATAGGTTACATCCCTTCTAAATAGGCCAGTCCTTTCTAAGTACTGTACACTTAATGACTTAATTTTTATTTCAAATGTGTTGATCTGGAATGAAGGATGTAATATCCAGATACAATATGCTTTTGCCTCATTGAGAGTCAGTTTGTTTCTCTGCAAAATTAGAGAATTGGGTCAGATGCCCTTTTTGACTTTTCCCATTCTAAATATGCCATGATTTCATGCGTATTGAGCTGGAACACCATGAATGTGGAGTTGATTCAAACATTACCCAGTTTTTTTGTTTTGTTTTGTTTTGTTTTTTGAGTCTTGTTCTTGTTGCTCAGGCTGGAGTGCAACGGCACAATCTCAGCTCAACACAACCTCCACTTCCGGGTTGAGGCGAATCTCCTGTCTCAGCTTCCCAAGTAGCTGGGATTACAGGGCACGCACCACCACGCCTGGCTAATTTTGCATTTTCAACAGAGACAGGGTTTCTTCCTCTTGGTCAGGCTGGTCTCGAACTCCCAACCTCAGGTGATCCGCCTGCCTCGGCCTCCCAAAGTGTTGGGATTACAGGCGTGAGCCACCACGCCTGGCAAACGTTACCCAATTTTGTTGCCAACTGACAGCTACTGAAATATTCACTGAGTTATTCCTGGAGGAAGACAGCATGCTTTGAAGATGTGCTGTAATGTGACTGCCCACAGTTGAAGTAAGCTACAATGGTCGGAATGTCAAGAAGACAGCTGCCCCCAATATGCTATCTGGAGGGCCTAGCAACAAATAGCGATGAGATTGGCTAGCAGAAGAACTGAGGGCAATATGCAAGTTTGAAAACCCAACTGTGCCAAAATCAAGGCAGAAAGTTCAGGTCCTTGGCTGTCTTACCTGGGTGAACTCATAAATCCTTCATTCAGCAGAATTTTATTTGTGATTATGTCCCTCTGGCTTTAAAAGATGGTGCCTTGTTTTACCATCAAATGATGCTTCGGATTGAGGAGGTGTGCTATTCAAATTCATATCTCAGATGTTTGTATTTCTGTAGAATACTGTGAAACTTTATTACTCTCAATAGGTTTATAGATAAGAATTTTTTAAAAATTATCTTATTAACTGTAGAAATAGCTTATGTTTCAGTGCCAGGATATTTAACCAGTGTAATGTCATCCAGTAGTGAGGAGGCAGAGTTGTGGGCAGAAGACACTAGAAAAAATGTGAGTAACTCCCTCCTGCCACCTGACGTCCCTCCTGCTGTCAAAGTAACCTGCAGAGTCTCCTGTGGTCCATCATGTAGGACCGTGTATCTCAAAGAATGATCTGCTGACCCCTTTAGAATCATCCAGGGACTGCTAAAAAATGTGGCTTTTGCAGCCCATCCCAACCCACTGAATTGAAATATCTCAGAATGGGGCCGTTTTAACAAGCTCCTCAGGTGATTGATGCAAGATAAAGTTTGAGAACCCTTGACTTAAACCGAATGAGTTGTCGAAACTGTAGCTAGGGCTCTTTCCTTCTTCTACCTAAACCCTTAATTGGCTCCACAAAGCCACAGAAGCAAGTTGAAAGTTTTCAACCTGTCAAATACAGCTTTAATGACTTCTCTGCCTAGGTCTCCAGTTTTATTCTCTCCCTGCTGCGTGCTGTGTGCTTAAAATTCCAGCAACAAGGAACTGTTTGCAGTCTCTGCAAACAGAGCTTTCTGCTTCTGGTCTCCTTGTCTGCGCTGACCAGGTCCCCTCTATCTGGAATGCCCTCCCTTCCTTTCTTTTCTTTTTTTTTTTGAGACGGAGTCTTGCTCTGTCACCCAGGCTGGAGTGCAATGGCACAATCTAGGCTCTGTTGCCCAGGCTGAAGTGCCATAGCGCAATCTTGGCTCACTGCAACCTCCGCCTCCCAGGTTCAAGCAATTCTCCTGCCTCAGCCTCCCGAGTAGCTGGGATTACAGGCACCTGCCACCACACCTGGCTAATATTTGTATTTTTAGTAGAGACGGGGTTTCACCATTTTGGCCAGGCTGGTCTCAAACTCCTGACCTCAGGCAATCTACCCGTCTCGGCCTCTCAAAGTGCTGGAATTACAGGCATGAGCCTCTGCGCCCGGCCTCTTCCTTCCTTTTCTTTCCAGGCTCCTCTATCTAGAATGTTCTTTCTTTCATCCTCCCCTTCATTACATCCCCTGAACTAAGTTAACATGGCTGCTCTTTCTCTTTGTAGATCTGTATCATCAGCCTTATACGGAATTATAAATGCTAGGGCTATTTTTCTTTTTTTTTCCTGAGATGGACTTTCACTCTTTTTGCCCAGGCTGGAGTGCAATGGTGTGTTCTCAGCTCACCACAACCTCCGCCTCCCGGGATCAAGAGGTTATCCTGCCTCAGCCTTCTGAGTAGCTGGGATTACAGGCATGTGCCACCATGCCCAACTAATTTTGAATTTTTAGTAGAGACAGGGTTTCTCCATATTGAGCAGGCTAGTCTTGAACTCCCAACCTCAGGTGATCACCCCACCTCGGCCTCCCAAAGTGCTGGGATTATAGGTGTGAGCCACCGCGTGGCCTCAAGGGCTATTTTTCCATACATATTATATAATAGGCCATGAAAGTCTTGAGGACAGG
The DNA here is from genome assembly GCF_043159975.1 of Macaca nemestrina. Taxonomy (NCBI): domain Eukaryota; kingdom Metazoa; phylum Chordata; class Mammalia; order Primates; family Cercopithecidae; genus Macaca; species Macaca nemestrina. The sequence goes on along the minus strand of NC_092143.1, from coordinate 60,028,186 downwards.
ATAAATGTGTTGGTTAGTTTGGTTGCAGGCAACAGAACTCAAATCTGAAGAAAGAAAGAAGTATTGGTAAGATGCTGCATAAGTAAGAGAGAAAAAAGAAGTATTTCAACTGTGCTTAGGAAGGGCAGACACTAGGGAAGCTACAGGTCACAGCAATAGGAACTTCTACCTATGCCAGAGGAGGGTCATGAAGCATAAAAAGCAGAGACTATCAGTGGCAGCCTCAACAAGGTCATTGTTACATCACTGAAACATACATACGCACATACACATACATTACATTTAACATTGTGTGTAGTTCATGTCAGGCCTCTGAGCCTAAGCTAAGCCATCATATTCCCAGTGACCTGCATGTATACATCCAGATGGCCTGAAGCAACTGAAGATCCACAAAAGAAATAAAAATAGCTTTAACTGATGGACATTCCACCATTGGGATTTGTTTCTGCCCCGCCCTAACTGATTCATGTACTTTGTAATCTTCCCTACCCTTAAGAAGGTTCTTTGTAATTCTCCCCACCCTTGAGAATGTACATTTTGAGATCCACCCCCTGTCCCCAAAACATTGCTCTTAACTCCACCGCCTATCCCAAAACCTATAAGAACTAATGATAATCCCACCACCCTTTGCTGACTCTCTTCTCAGACCCAGCCCACCTGCACCCAGGTGAAATAAACAGCCTTGTTTCTCACACAAAGCCTGTTTGGTGGTCTCTTCACACGGACACGTGAGACATTTGGTGCAGAAACCCGGGACAGGAGGACTCCTTCGGGAGACCAGTCCCCTGTCCCCACCCTCACTCTGTGAGGAGATCCACCTACGACCTCGGGTCCTCAGACCAGCCAGCCCAAAGAACATCTCACTGATTTCAAATCAGGTAAGTGGTCTTTTCACTCTTCTTCAGCCTCTATCACTACCCTTCAATCTCCGTCCTTCCAATTCCAGTTCTTTTTCCTCTCTATTAGAGACAAAGGACATTTTATCCACGGACCCAAAACTCCGGTGCCAGTCACGGACTCTGGAAAACAGTCTTCCTTTGGTGTTTGATCACTGCGGGGACGCCTGCCTGATCATTCACCCACCTTTCACCTTTCTGATCATCGCAGGGATGCCTGCCTTGGTCATTCACCCACATTCCCTTGGTGGCAAATCAATTGCAAGGACGTCTGCTGTGGCTGCTCACCACCCCCTTCTCGGTGTCTCTACCCTTCTCTTTAAACTTGCCTCCTTCACTATGGGCAACCTTCCACCCTCCATTCCCCTTTCTTCTCCCTTAGCCTGTGTTCTCAAGAACTAAAACCTCTTCAACTGTCACCTGACCTAAAATCTAAGCATCTTATTTTCTTCTGCAATACCATTTGGCCCCAATACAAACTCGACAGTAGTTCCAAGTGGCCAGAGAATGGCACTTTCGATCTGTCTATCCTATAATATCTAGATAATTTTTGTCGAAAAATGGGCAAATGGTCTGAGGTGCTTGACGTCCAGGCATTTTTTGACACATTGGTCCCTCCCTAGTCTCTGCTCACCATGAAACTCGTCCCAAATCTTTCATCTTTCTCTCCTGTCTGTTCCTTCAGTCTCCACCCCAAGCTCTGAGTCCTTTGAATCCTTTTCTACAGACTTATCTGACCTCTCCCCTTCTCCCCAGGCTGCTCCTCACCAGGCCAAGCCGGGTCCCAATTCTTCCTCAGCCTCTGCTCCCCCACCCTATAATCCTTCTATCACCTCCCCTCCCCACACCCGGTCTGGCTTACAGTTTCGTTCCGTGACTAGCCCTCCCCCACCTGCTCAACAATTTCTTCTTAGAGAGATGGCTGGAGCTGAAGGCATAGTCAGGGTACGTGTGCCTTTTTCTCTATCAGACCTCTCTCAGATCAGTCAGCGTTTAGGCTCTTTCTCATCAGACCCCACTAAATACATACAGGAATTCCGATATCTAACTCCATCCTATAATTTAACCTGGAGTGACTTAAATGTCATCCTGACTTCTACCTTCTCCCCAGATGAACGGGAAAGAGTTTTTCTCCGGCCCAGTCTCACACAGATAACCGCTGGCTTCATGAGCCAGACCTCCAGGAAGGCATTAGAGCAGTTCCCCGGGAGGATCCCCAATGGAACTATCCGGCAGATTCCACAGGTAGAGCTAGGCGAGATTACATGGTTTCCTGCCTAGTTGAAGGACTTAAAAAGGCAGCTTACAAAGCTGTTAATTATGACAGACTTAAAGAAACTACCCAAGGTAAAGACGAAAACCCAGCCCAGTTCATGGCCCGCTTAGCAGCAACCCTTAGACGCTTTACCGCCCTAGACCCAGAGGGGCCAGGAGGCCGCCCTATTCTTAATATGCATTTTATCACCCTGTCAGCTCCTGACTTTAGAAAAAAGCTTCAAAAATTAGATTCCAACCCTCAAACGCCACAACAGGACCTAATTAACCTCGCCTTCAAGGTGTACAATAATAGAGTAGAGGCAGCCAAGTTTCAACTATTTCTGGGTTGCAATTCCTTGCCTCCACCGTGAGAGAAACCCCAGCCACATCTCCAGCACACAGGAGCTTCAAAACATCTGAACCGCAGTGGCCAGGCGTTTTTTCAGGGCCGACTCCCCCAGGGTCTTGCTTCAAGTGCTGGAAATCTGGCCACTGGGCCACGGAATGCCTGCCGCCCAGGATTCCTCCTAAGCCACGTCCCATCTGTGCGGGACCCCATTGGAAATTGGACTGTTCGACTCACCTGGCAGCCACTCCCAGAGCCCCTGGAACTCTGGCCCAAGGCTTTCTGACCGATTCCTTCCCAGATCTTCTAGCGGCTGAAGACTGATGCTGCCCCATCGCCTCGGAAGCCCTCTAGACCATCACAGACGCTGAGCTTTGGGTAACTCTCACAGCAGAGCGTAAGTCCGTACCCTTCTTAATCGATACGGAGGCTACCCACTCCACATTACCTTCTTTTCAAGGGCCTGTTTCCTTTGCCTCCATAACTGTTGTGGGTATTGATGGCCAGGCTTCTAAACCTCTTAAAACTCCCCAACTCTGGTGCCGACTTGGACAACATTCTTTAATGGACTCCTTTTTAGTTATTCCCACCTGTCCAGCTCCTTTATTAGGTCGAGACATTTTAACTAAATTATCTGCTTCCCTGACTATTCCTGCTCTACAGCCACACCTCATTGCCACCTTTCCGCCACTTCAAAGCCTCCTTCACATCCTCTCTTTGTATCTCCCCACTTTAATCACAAGTATAGGATACCTCTACTCCCTCCTTAGTGACTGATCATGCACCCCTTACCATCCCATTAAAATCTAATCACCCTTACCCTGCTCAATGCCAATATCCCATCCCACAGCACGCTTTAAAAGGATTAAAGCCTGTTATCACTCACCTGTTACAGCATGGCCTTTTAAAGCCTATGAACTCTCGTTACAATTCCCCCATTTTACCTGTCCGAAAACCAGACAAGGCTTACAGGTTAGTTCAGGATCTGCACCTTATCAACCAAATTGTCTTGCCTATCTACCCCATGGTGCCAAACCCATATACTCTCCTAACCTCAATACCTCCCTCCACAACCATTCTGTTCTAGATAAACCTAGCTGACCCCAGAAATCCTAAATCCTTCCCCTACTCCCCTTTCCATTCCTTAAAAAACAGCCCTAAAAGCTGCTTCCACACTAGCCCTCCCTAACTCATCCCAACCCTTTTCATTACACACAGCCAAAGTATAGGGCTGTGTGGTCAGCGTTCTTACACAAGAGCCGGGACTGTGCCCTGTAGCCTTTCTGTCCAAACAACTTGACCTTACTGTTTTAGTCTAGCCCTCACGTCTGCATGCGGCAGCTGCTGCTGCTTTAATACTTTTAGAGGCTCTCAAAATCACAAGCTATGCTCTGCTTACTCTCTACAGTTCCCATAACTTTCAAAATCTATTTTCTTCCTCACACTTGACGCATATACTTTCTGCCCCCCAGCTCCTTCAGCTATACTCAGTCTTTATTGATTCTCCCAGAATTACCATTGTTACTGGTCCAGACTTCAATCTCGCCTCCCACATTATTCCAGATATCACACCTGACCCGCATGACTTGTATCTCTCTGATCCACCTGACATTCACTCCATTTCCCCATATTTCCTTCTTTCTGTTCCTTTCCCTGATCACACTTGGTTTATTGATGGCAGTTCCACTAGGCCTAATTGCTACTCACCAGAAAAGGCAGGCTATGCTATAGTATCTTCCACATCTATCATTGAGGCTACCACTCTGCCCCCGTCCACTACCTCTCAGCAAGCCGAACTCATTGCCTTAACTTGGGCCCTCACTCTTGCAAAGGGACTACGCGTCAATATTCATACTGACTCTAAATATGCCTACCATATCCTGCACCACCATGCTGTTACATGCACAGAAAGAAATTTCCTCACTATGCAAGGGTCCTCCATTATTAATGCTTCTTTAATAAAAACTCTTCTCAAAGCCGCTTTACTTCCAAAGAAAGCTGGAGTCATTCACTGCAAGGGCTGTCAAAAGGCATCAGATCCCATCGCTCAGGGCAACGTTTATGCTAATAAGGTAACTAAAGAAGCAGCTAGTATTCCAACTTCTATCCCTCATGGCCAGTTTTTCTCCTTCTCATTGGTCACTCCTATTTACTCTCCTACTGAAGTTTCCACCTATCAATCTCTTCCCACACAAGGCAAATGGTTCTTGGACCAAGGAAAATATCTCCTTCCAACCCACAGGCCCATTCTATTCTGTCATCATTTCATAACCTCTTCCATGTAGGTTACAAGCTGTTAGCCTGCCTCTTAACCTCTCATTTCCTTTCCATTGTGAACATGTACCCCCAGTCCTCTACTCTTGACTCCTTTTTGGAGTGGACAGATGATCTCTGTTGACAGGACACACTCCAACACTTTCACCCTGATGAAGTCCTATTCTTTACTTTTATACTCAATTATTCTTCTTCCCATTCTTATGCCACCCTCTACCTCTCCCCAGCTATCTCCACCACACTATCAATCTCACTCACTCTCTCCTAGCCATTTCTAATCCTTCTTTACAAACAATTGCTGGCTTTGCATTTCTTTCCTCCAAAATCACCGAGTACCGCAATTTACTCATTGCTGAAAAAGGAGGACTCTGCATATTTTTAAATGAAGGGTGTTGTTTTTCCCTAAATCAGTCTGGCCTGGTATATGACAACATTAAAAAAAACTCAAAGATAGAGCCTAAAAACTTGCCAACCAAGCAAGTAATTACACTAAACCCCCTAACACCTCCTTGGACACTCTCTAATTAGATGTCCTGGTTCCTCCCAGTTCTTAGTCCTTTAATACTTGTTTTTCTCCTTCTGTTATTCGGATCTTGTGTCTTCCGTTTAGTTTCTCAATTCATACAAAACCACATCCAGGCCATCACCAATAATTCCATATAACAAATGCTCCTTCTAACAACCCCACAATATCACCCCTTACTACAAATTCTTCCTTCAGCTTAATCTCTCCCACTGTAGGTTCCCACGCCGCTCCTAATCCCGCTTGAAGCAGCCCTGAGAAACATCGCCCATTATCTCTCCATACCACCCCCAAAAATTTTCACCGCCCCAACACTTGACCACTATTTTGTTTTATTTTTCTTATTAATATAAGAAGACAGGAATGTCAGGCCTCTGAGCCCAAGCTAAGCCATCATATCCCCAGTGACCTGCACGTACACATCCAGATGGCCTGAAGCAACTGAAGATCCACAAAAGTAGTAAAAACAGCCTTACCTGATGACATTCCACCATTGGGATTTGTTTCTGTCCCACCCTAACTGATCCATGTACTTTGTAATCTCCCCCACCCTTAAGAAGATTCTTGGCCGGGCGCGGTGGCTCAAGCCTGTAATCCCAGCACTTTGGGAGGCCGAGACGGGCGGATCACAAGGTCAGGAGGTCGAGACCATCCTGGCTGACACGGTGAAACCCCGTCTCTACTAAAAAATACAAAAAAACTAGCCGGGCGAGGTGGCGGGCGCCTGTAGTCCCAGCTACTCGGGAGGCTGAGGCAGGAGAATGGTGTGAACCCGGGAGGCGGAGCTTGCAGTGAGCCAAGATCACGCCACTGCACTCCAGCCTGGGCGGCAGAGCGAGACTCTGTCTCAAAAAAAAAAAAAAAAAAGAAGATTCTTTATAAACTCCCCCACCCTTAAGAAGGTTCTTTGTCATTCTCCCCACCCTTGAGAATGTACCTTGTGAGATCCACCCCCTGTCCCCAAAACATTGCTCTTAACTCCACCGCCTATCCCAAAACCTATAAGAACTAATGATAATCCCACCACCCTTTGCTGACTCTCTTTTCAGACTCAGCCCGCCTGCACCCAGGTGAAATAAACAGCCTTGTTGCTCACACAAAGCCTGTTTGGTGATCTCTTCACACAGACACGTGAGACAGTTCATAGTAATCAATCAAAATGCTATCTGTGGCTTGATGAAAGAACAATTCCCTCGAAGGAAGGGTGTATGGTGCTGTCACAGAAGAAGCTGAAGAGGTGCTTGGCAGCCGAAAACAATAGCTGTTCACTCCATTGGGCCTTGCTCTGGACTGTGTCCCCAATGTCTAATGAGGTGCTTAACACAAATTAGGCTTTTATTGAATATTTTCAGAATGATTGAAGTCAGAGAGACAGAGAACTGATACTTAACACCACCTACCAGGCAATGACTTAAGGATTTACTTGCTACTGCATTTAACCTCTCACAACAATTCTGTAGGTAAACACCGTGTTTTTTCAGATGGGGAACCTAAGACTAAAGAAAAAACTTGCCAAGGACACTCAGCAAGAGAAAGCTGTGGCCTTGAGTGTGTGGGCATTGACTTCCCTCAGTGAGAAATATAGAATCTTTTTTCTCCATAAGAAGCATATGTGGCCAGGCACGATGGCTCACTCCTGTAATCCCAGCACTTTCGGAGGTGAAGGCTGGCGGATCACCTGAGGTCAGGAGTTCAAGACCAACCTGGCCAACTTGGTAAAACCTGTCTCTACTAAAAGTGCAAAAATTAGCTGTGCGTGGTGGCAGGTGCCTGTAATCCCAGCTACTCAAGAGGCTGAGGCAGGAGAATGGCTTGAGCCCAGGAGGCAGAGGTTGCAGTGAGCCAAGATTGTGCCATTACATTCCAGCCTGAGGGGCAGGAGTATCTCAAAACCAAACAAACAAACAAAAAACTGAAGAATTTGAAAGAGCACTTAAAGAGAGAGATATACCTTATTTATGGACTCAGCACTGTAAACATGGCAGTTCTTTCCAAATTAACCGTAATTTAATGTTAAGGTTAAGAATATAAACAATAAGCCGGGCGCGGTGGCTCATGCCTGTAATCCCTGCACTTTGGGAGGCCGAGGCGGGCAGATCACGAGGTCAGGAGATCGAGACCATCCTGGCTAACACGGTGAAACCCCGTCTCTACTAAAATACAAAAAAATTAGCCGGGCGCGGTGGCGGGCACCTGTAGTCCCAGATACTCGGGAGGCTGAGGCAGAAGAATGGCACGAACCCAGGAGGCGGAGCTTGCAGTGAGCTAGGATCGCGCCACTGCACTCCAGCCTGGGTGACAGAATGAAGACTCCGCCTCAAAAAAAAAAAAAAAGAATATAAACAATTACAAAAGGGACACACTTCCAGGTTTGCTAGGAACAAGCAAAGCCTGCTGTCCACAGTTTTTTTTTTTTTTTTTGAGATGGAGTATGTCTCTGTCGCCCAGACTGGGGTGCCGTGGCGCAATCTCAGCTCACTGCAACCTCCGCCTCCCGGGTTCAAGCAATTCTCCTGCCTCAGCGTCCCTAGTAGCTGGGATCACAGGTGCTTGCCACCATGCCCGGCTACTTTTTGTAGTTTTAGTAGAGACAGGGTTTCACCATGTTGGCAGGTTAGTCTCGAACTTCTGACCTCAGGTGATCTGCCAGCCTCGGACTGCGAAAGTGCTGGGATTACAGGTGTGAGCCACCATGCCGGCCTGATTTTTGTGTTCTTCAGTAACATCTCTTTTTAGTTAACAATGTCTTGGAAAAAATAGAAGAAGGTCAACATTGTGTAGGGGTTAAGTTCATTAACATTTAGAGTCAGAAGTCCTGGCTTCAACTCAGCTGTTTTTTATCATAAATGTAATCTGAGGTAAGTTTTTGGATGTCTGTACCTCTGTTTCTCTGGAAACAGCAGGATGATAACATTAGTTACCTATTTCATAGAGTTATTATGATGATTAAATGAGTTAACACATACATATAAAGCACTTGGAATAATAACTGATACATAGTTAAGTGCTATTAAAAGTTTTGTTTGTTAGGCTAAGCGCTGTGGCTCATGCCTGTATTCCTAGCACTTTGGGAGGCTGGGACAAGAGGATTGCTTGAGCCCAGGAGTTTGAGACCAGCCTAGGCAACATAGTGAGACCTCGTCTCTACTAAAAATAAAAAACTTAGCCAGGCATGGTGGTGGGCACCTCTAGTCCTAGCTACCTAAAGGCTGAGGTGGGAGGATTGCTTGAGCCCAGGAGGTTGAAGCTGCAGTGAACAGTGAGCCACTGCACTCCAGACTGGATGACAGAGCAAGATCCAGTCCCCACTGCCCCCCACCAAAAGTTATTTTTAACTGCTGCATTTAATATTTATATTTTAAATATATTACACTGTAACATTTAATTATCCCTCTAATAAACAGAAATTTTGTTGCTTGCATATTTTTGGTACTATAGACAGTGTTTCAAAGAACAACAGGCCGAGGCTAGTGGCTCAGGTCTGTAATCCCAGCACTTTGGGAGGCTGAGGAGGGGCTGGATCACCTAAGGTCAGGAGTTCGAGACCAGCCTGGCCAACATGGTGAAACCCTGTCGCCAATAAAAATACAAAAAAAGTTAGCCAGGCGTGGTGGCAGGTGCCCATGATCCCAGGTACTCGGGAGGCTGAGGCAGGAGAATCACTTGAATCCAGGAGGTAGAGGCTGCAGTGAGCCGAGATCATGCCACTGCACTCCAGCCTGGGCAACAGAGTGAGATTCCATCTCAAAAAATGAAAGAAAAAAAAAAAGAACATTTCTGTTTTAACCTCCTTGTGCACATGTTTGTCTACACATTGATTCCAGAAGTAGAATCATTGAGATAAAGGGTACATGTATGTTAAAAGTTATTATTAGGTTGGGCGTGGTGACTCACGTCTATAATCCCAGAACTTTGGGAGGCCGAGGTGGGTGGATCATGAGGTCAAGAGATCGAGACCATCCTGGCCAACATGGTGAAACTCTGTCTCTACTAAAAATACAAAAATTAGCCGGGCATGGTGATGCACACCTGTAGTCCCAGCTACTCGGGAGGCTGAGGCAGGAGAATTGCTTGAACCAGGGAGGTGGAGGTTGTGGTGAGCTGAGATTGCGCCACTGCACTCCAGCCTAGCAACAGAACGAGACTCCATTTCAAGGGGAAAAAAAAGTTACTATTATTATTATTATTATTATTATTATTTTTACTTTAAGTTCTGGGATACATGTGCTGAACGGGCAAGTTTGTTACACAGTTATACATGTGCCATGGTGGTTTGCTGCACCTATGAACTCGTCATCTAGGTTTTAAGCCCCGCATGCATTAGGTTTGTCCTAATGCTCTCTCTCTCCCCTTTCCCCCAAGTCCTCTATTTTTTTTTTTTTTTTTTTTTTAGATGGAGTCTTGCTATTTTGCTCAGGCTGGTCTCAAACTCCTGGGCTCAAGCAATTCTGAAGGTGAGGGCAAACCTGACGCTGATGTCACTTGCTTTCAGCTGTTTTTTTGTTTTCTTTTCCTAAAGAAAGGGCCCCTTCAGCCTTACTATAAATAACATCTCTGATGTGTGGGTCACAAAGGTAACGGTTGCCTAAGTTGTTTTTCAGGAACATAGAATCAGCTTTGGTTCAGCTCATACCAGGTGAGACCACTGATCCTTCAACTGGGCTTGCGCGCATGTCTGATGGGTGACCTTTTGACATCAGAGGGCTGAGAGCTCCACCTCAGATCATGCTAATGCTGCCACGTTTTTCTCTTTCTTTCTTACTTTCTCTCTTTCTTTCTTTCTTTCTTTCTTTCTTTCTTTCTTTCTTTCTTTCTTTCTTTCTTTCTTTCCTTCCTTCCTTTCTTTTTTTTTTTTTTTTTTTTTTTTTTTTGAGACGGAGTCTTGCTCTGTGCCCCAGGCTGGAGTGCAGTGGCCCGATCTCGGCTCACTGCAAGCTCCGCCCCCCCGGGTTCACGCCATTCTCCTGCCTCAGCCTCCCGAGTAGCTGGGACTACAGGCGCCCGCCACCTCGCCCGGCTAATTTTCTTGTATTTTTAGTAGAGACGGGGTTTCACCGTGTTAGCCAGGATGGTCTCGATCTCCTGACCTCGTGATCCGCCCGTCTCGGCCTCCCAAAGTGCTGGGATTACAGGCTTGAGCCACCGCGCCCGGCCCTTTCTTTCTTTCTCTCTTCCTTCCTTCCTTCCTCCTTCCTTCCTTCCTTTCTCCTTCCTTCCTTCTTTCCTTCCTTCCTTCTCTCCCTCCCTCTCTCTCGATTTCTTTCTTTCTCTTTCTCTCTCTTTCTCTCCTTCCTTCTTTCCTTCCTTCCTTCTCTCCTTCCCTCTCTCTCTCGATTTCTTTCTTTCTCTTTCTCTCTTTCTTTCTCTCCTTCCTTCCTTCCTTCTTTCCTTCCTTCCTTCTCTCCCTCCCTCTCTCGACTTCTTTCTCTCTTTTTCTCTCCTTCCTTCCTTCTTTCCTTCCTTCCTTCTCTCCCTCCCTCTCTCTCTTGATTTCTTTCTTTCTCTTTCTCTCTCTTTCTTTCTCTCCTTCCTTCCTTCCTCCCTTCCTCCCTGCTTCCTTCTCTTCCTCCCTCTCTCGTGATTTTTCTTTCTCTTTCTCTCTTTCTCTTTCTTTCCCTTTCTTTCCTTTCTTTCCTTTCTTTCCCTTCCTTCCTTCCTTCCTTCCTTCCTTCCTTCCTTCCTTCCTTCCTTTCTTTCTTTCTTTCTTCCTTTCTTTCTTTCTTTCTTCCCTCCTTCTTTCCTTCCTTCTTTTTCTTTTTTATAAAGACAGGATCACCCAGGCTGGAATACAGTGTTGTGATCATAGCTCACTGCAGCCTCAAACTCCTGGGCTCAAGTCATCCTCCCGCCTCAGCCTCCCATAGTGCTAGGATTACAGGCCTGAGCCACTGTGCCTGGCCAATGCTGCCATTTTTTGAACATGTGTCCTATGAAGAACCAAAAATCTAGACTACACTTTTACGGAACACTGATTACCTCACTTTTCCTTATGCCTAATTATGTTTCCCCATGCCTTAGACCACCCTGCTCTTCTATCCCATAAATGCCCCTAAACTCCATCTTTGGGGAGGCAGACGTGAGACCTGTTCTCCCATCTCCTTGCGGCCCACATAAATAAATTCTTTCTCTGCTACAAAACTCATTATGTTCATGGTTGGCTTACTGTGGTGTGGGCAAAACAGGCCCAGTTTTGTAACTGCCCAAAGGGTTCACCCTGCTCTCTGCCTAGACAGAGCCGATTCATCAGGACAGGGGATTTGCAACAGAGAAAGAGTAATTCATGCAGAGCCAGCTGTACGGGAGACCAGAGTTTTATTACTCAAATCAGTCTCCCTGGGGAGCAGAATTTTTAAGGACAATTTGACAGCGGAGAGGGGAGGCCAGTGAGCCAGGAATGCTGATTAGTCAGAGATGAAATCACAGGGAGTCGAAGCTGTCTTCTTGCACTCAGTCAGTTCCTGGGTGGGGGCCGCAAGATCAGATGAGCCAGTTTATTGATCTGGGTGGTACCAGCTGATCCATCAAGTGCAGGATCTGTAAAATGTCTCAAGCACTCATCTGAGGAGCAGTTTAGGGAGGGTCAGAATCTTGTAGCCTCTAGCTGCATGACTCCTAAACCGTAATTTCTAAACTTGTGGCTAATGTTAGTCCTACAAAGGCAGTCTAGTCCCCAGGCAAGGAGGTCTGCTTTGGAAATGGGCTGTTATTGTCTTTGTTTTAAACTATAAACTAAGTTTCTCCCAAAGCTAGTTCAGCCTATGCCCAGGAAATGAACAAGGACAACTTGGAGGTTAGAAGCAGGATGGAGTCAATTAAGTTAGATCTCTTTCACTGTCTCAGTCATAATTTGGCAAAGGCAGTTTCAGTTCAGTAACACTCTCACCTTAGCCATCTGAGCAGCTGGGATTACAGGCACACACCACTATGCCTGGCTAAAATTATTAATTTTTATTTATTAATATTTAACTTGGCACTGCATACAAACAGTACAAATCTCAAGATGCACAAAAGATCATATGGTAAAAGTCTTTTTTTCATTCCTGTTTCCCAGGAACCAGTTCCCCTCCCTAGCAACAACCACAGTTATTCATTTCCTGTGTATCTTTTCAAAAAATCAATATGCATAAACAGTATATATACATTTTGTGTGTCTACATATGTTATACATACACATAAACCCTTATACCTACGTGTGTGCACATGTATAGTCTTTCAAAAAAATCAATGATAGTGTACAATAAATACAGTTGTGTACTTTGCTTTTTTCACTTAATAATACATCTCAGAGGGGTTTCTCTAGGACAGTTATAAAGCTGACTTGCTTTTTAATGGCTGCATAGTATTCCATTGTATGGAGATGCCTTTATTTATTTATTTGCTTATTTTTGAGTCTCACTCTGTCGCTGGGCTGGTGTGCAGTGGCGCAGTCTCGGCTCACGGCAATCTGGAGATAGCCATAATTTATTTAACCAGTCACCTATTGGTGAATATTTAAAATGTTTCTAGCTGGCTGTAGTGGCTCATGAGTGTCATCCAAGTGCTTTGTGAGGTTAAGGCAGGAGGATCACTTGAGCCCAGGAGTTCAAAACCAGCTTGTGCAACATAGCAAGACTCTGTCTCTACAAAAAACTCATTTTTAAATTACCTGAGCATGGTGGTATGTGCCCGTTGTTCCAGCTACTCAAGAGGCTGAAGTAGGAGGATTGTTTTAGCCCAGGAAGCCAAGGCTGCAGTGATGTGTGAGCCACTGCTTTCCAGACTGGGTGACAGAACTAGACACTGTCTCAAAATAAAATAAACACAGAAATGAATAAATAAATAAAATATCTCAAAAATAAAGTGTTTCTAATATTTTGCTATAACAAACAACACTACAGTAAATATCCATATATTATCTTGTCTATGTACTTTTTTTTATTTTATGAAATACTTTCTAATGGACCTAAAAATGGTGGGCCAAACATTTTTAACATTGTTTTATCTATTTGTTGAGTGAATTTATCATACTTTAGAAAAACATTTCTCTATCATGAACATTCAGGTTTTCTAATAGTTTTGTTGATAAATAAACTTCAAAGAATATAGGAATGTTTTTCTCATTTCTTCAACACTGCTTGAAATTATGAACTAATTTCTTTTCATCCCTTCCATGGAAATAAATAAGTGAAGTACATATTTTCCTAGATGTTTTAAAGAGCTGTATCTTTGTTTTTTTGGGGTTGGTTGAGAGATACATTAGTCTTCTTGGTGACAGGATGTTGATTATAGGCCTTTCAAATTTTCTTTGTACTAATCTATACTTTTGATATACTTCAGGGATTAGAAACGGAATTGTGAATTTATTTTCAGGCTGACACCATCACCATCACTGTTATCATCATCACCCTTGTCATCTACAAGTTTAAAGACTGACAAGCCTGGGCAACATGGTGAAACCCCATCTCTTCAAAAAATACAAAAAATCAGCTGGGCATGTTGGCGTACGCCTGTAGTTCCAGCTACCTGGGAGGCTGAGATGGGAGGATCACTTGAGCCTGGGAAGTGGAGATTGCAGCGAGCCAAGATCGCGCCACTGCACTCCAGCCTGAATCACAGAGAAAGACCCTGTCTCCAAAAAAAGAAAGAAAAAAAGAGAAAGAAAGAAAGAAAGAAAGAAAGAAAGAAAGAAAGAAAGAAAGAAAGAAAGAAAGAAAGAAAGAGAAAGAAAGAGAAAGAAAGAAGGAGAAAGAAAGAAAGAGAGAAAGAGAGAAAGAGAAAGAAAGAAAGAAAGAAAGAAAGAAAGAAAGAAAGAAAGAAAGAAAGAAAGAAAGAAAGAAAGAAAGAAAGAAAAGAAAGAAAGAAAGAAAGAGATTGATTTATTAGGAGTCTTATTGGTCTGGTGTGGTGGCTCATGCCTATAATCCCAGCACTTTGAAAGGCTGAGGAGAGAGGATTGCTTGCCTCCAGGAGTTCAAGACTAGCCTGGGCAACATGGCAAGACCCTGTTTCTTTTTTTCTTTATTTGAGACGGAATCTCATTCCATCACCCAGGCTGCAGTGCAGTGGCATGATCTCGGCTCACTGCAACCTCTGCCTCCCGGGTTCAAGTGATTCTCCTGCCTTAGCCTCCCGAGTAGCTGGGATTATAGGCATGCACCACCATGCCTGGCTAATTTTTTTGTATTATTAGTAGAGACAGGTTTTCACCATGTTGGCCATGCTGGTCTCGAACTCCTGACCTCAGGTGATCTGCCCACCCTGGCCTTTCAAAGTGTTGGGATTACAGGCATGAGCCACGGCACCCAGCAAGACCCCGTTTCTACAAAAGCATCTTATTATATCAGATGCTTTTATCCTCCCATATCTATTTGCCTGCCTCATTTTGTTGAATACTGTTTTATTATTTTCTAAGAATTTTTATGCTTCTCATCTCTACAGCAGAGACTTAGTGAAAAAATGCATAGATTTTTTAAAATAAAAGACAATCTAGAATTAAAATCTGGTTCTACAACTTATTTCCTATGTGACTTTTGCTAAGTTAAATAATCTGAGCATATAAAATGGGAATAATAATATTGACCTTGTGAGATAATTATTGAAAGACATGTATAAATGTGAATATATTTGTCACCTCTCACATGCCAGGTCCTCTAGCCCTCAGAGTAGCCACTATCAGGATAAATAGGAAGGCAAATATAGCAGGCTATGGAAGACTAAGAGGATAGTATGAGATGAATGTGATGTGGAAAGGTTTCCAAGGCCAGGCATGGTGGCTCATGCCTATAATCCCAGTACTTTGAGAGACCAAGGCAGGAGGATTGCTTGAGCCCAGGAGTTCATGACCAGCTTGGGCAGCATATTGGGACACTGTCTCTACAAAAAATACAAAAGTTAGCTGAGTGTGATGACACATGACTGTGCTCCTAGCTACTCAGGAGGCTGAGGTGGGAGGACTGTTTGAGCCCATGAGGTTGAGACTGCAGCAGTGAGATGAGCCACTGCGCCCGGCCTCTTGCAGGACTTTTTAGATAATATTAAGGATTTGGAATTTAATCCTAAGGATTAGGAGACCTATTAAAGGATTTTGTGCATGGGGTGACACAAGATGTTTGCTTTTTGAAAGATCACTTTAGTGGCCATGTGGATAATAAACTGGAGAGAGGCAACGATGGATGCAGGTAGGGCAGCTAGGAACTATTGCCATAAGTCGCGCAAGAGAATGCAGTGATTTAAAATAAGCGGTGGCTATGGAAATAGAAGAAAATGAGCATGGTGGCTCACACCTGTAATCCCAGCACTTTGGGAGGCCAAGGCAGCCGGATCTTGAGGTCAGGAGTTCAAGACTAGCCTGGCCAACATGGTGAAACTCTGTCTCCACTAAAAATACAAAAAAATTAGGTGGGCGTGGTGGCATGTGCCTGCAATCCCAGCTACTCGGGAGGCTGAGGCAGGAGAATCACTTGAACCCAGGAGGCAAAGGTTGCAGTGAGCTGAGATCCTGCCATTGCACTCCTCCAGCCTGGGTGACAGAGACAGACTTCATCTCAGAAAAAAAATAACTATTGAGATACATATTGGAGGCAGGATTGTGATTATGATTGATTCAATGTGAATAAGAGGAGGAAATCAAGGATGACTTCCAGGTGTCTAGACTGAGCTATAAAATGGATCATAGTGCCATTTGCTAACAGAGAGATCAACCACTGGAGAAGGTGAGGTGGTGGCTGCTTTAATGAGTTCATTATTGGAGACATTGGGCTGAGGGTGTCTATGTCAAATGGTCAGTCATGTAAGCTATTGGGCTATTGGGCATTTGAATGGCCTGGGGTGGAGATAAAGATGTGAAAGTCTTTGGAACCAAAATAGTGACAGAATCTGTGTGATTTTTGAGAGAGAGAGAAAGAGAGAGGGAGACAGAGAGGAGAAGGGAAAAGGTGCTAAGACAGAATCCTAGGATCTCTAGCCCAGAGCCAGTGGAGGGGACTCTGGCAAAGGAGAGAAACAACAGCCAGAAAGAAAGAAGGAAAGTCAGAGTGCTTCCAGGAGGGGATGGTCAGCACTGACAAAAATAGTCGAGGGGTCAAGCACAAAAATAGTTGAAAAGAATCTATTGGAATGAGTTACATGAACGTCACCAGTGACACTGATAATAAAGCAGTTTTTGGACAGATGGAGGTGCAGAGGTTGGCTCAGAACTCAGAATGGACTGAATAAGAAGTGAATAAATAAGAAATGATGACATAATGTAGAGGATCAGATCAAGAGATTTGGCCTTGAAGGGGATATGGGGCAGGAGTTGAGGCATAAGTGGGATGAAAGGGAGGTTTTTGTTTTCCTTTTGAAGATAGGAATAACTATCTTTTCATCTTATTTCCCCCCACTGCCTGCCCCCCACCACCCAATGCTCCAGCTCCATAGGTCTTTCCTTTCTTTGGTCCTGTCTCATTCACTGTTCCCAGTGCTTACCACACTTTTTCCTAAATCTCTGAACGGCTCACTTCTTTTCATTATTCATGGCTCTGCTCAAATGTCACTTCATCCAAAAATTATTCTGAGTTTATTCTTCTCCTCATTGTCAGTTACTGTCTTATCTTCTTCATGGCTCTGATTATCTGAAATGATTTTATTTGTTTATTGATTGATTATACATATCTTCCTTTTGTTTGTTTGTTGTTTGTTTGTTTTTGAGACAGAGTCTCCCTCTGTCACCCAGGCTGGAGTGTAGTGGCGTGGTCTCGGCTCACTGCAACCTCCACCTCCTGGGTTCAGGCGGTTCTCCTGCCTCAGCCTCCCGAATAGCTGGGACTACAGGCATGTGCCACCACACCTGGCCAATTTTTGTATTTTTAGTACAAAAATTTTTACTAAAGAAATGTTGTATTTTTAGTAGAGACGGGGTTTCACTATGTTAGCCAGGCTGGTCTTGAACTCCTGACTTCGTGATCCACCTGCCTCCGCCTCCCAAAGTGCTGGGATTACAGCACTTTGGCGTGAGCCACTGCGCCCAGCCTCTTCTGGTTTTTTGAGACAGGGTCTCCGTCTGTTGCCCAGGCTGGAGTACAGTGGCATGATCTCGGCTCACTGCAGCCTCCACCTTTCGGGTTCAAGCAATTCTTGTGCCTCAGCCTTCCAAGTAGCTCACACCCAGCTTTGTATTTTTAGTAGAGACAGGGTTTCACCATGTTGGCCAGGCTGGTCTCGAACTCCTGACCTCAGGTGATCTGTCCTCCTTGGCCTCCCAAAGTGCTGGGATTACAGGCGTGAGCCACTGCCCCGGCTTGGTTTGTTTTTTGAGACAGGGCCTCGCTCCGTCGCACAGGATGGAGTGCAGTAGCGTGATCTTGGCTCCTGTGCTCAAGTGATCCTCCCACCTCAGCCTCCCAAAGTGCTGAAATTACAGGCGTGAGCCACAGTACCCGGCCTATATCTCCTAATTAAAAGTAAAGCCTGGGGTAAACTGGATGAAGTTTACGGCCTGTTAAATACATACATGTATTATATGCGTTATTATATCCCATGTGTTACATTATATATTATTGTATATGTGTATTATATACTATGTACTATTCTTACAACTGTATGCAAATCTATAATTACCTCAAAGTAAAGTTTTGTTTTTGTTTTTTAAAGTAAGTTCTGTGAGAACTGGGATTTTGTTTGCTTGTTGACAGTTGTGTCTCCATCACCAGAACTGAGTCTGGCGTGCAGTGGGCACGAAATAAGTCTTCGAAAAAAGTGTGAATTAACGCCCGGCTAATTTTTGCATTGTTAGCAGAGACGGGGTTTCATCATGTTGGCCAGGCTGGTCTCGAACTCCTGACCTCAAGCGATCCACCTGCCTCGGCCTACCCAAAGTGTTGGAATTACAGGCGTGAGCCACCGCGCCCGGCTGATCACATTTAAAGGGCGGGATGGGGAGAGTACAAACAACAGAGGAAATCCTGAGCCGCAGAGGAAACTGGAGACGGCAGGGTTTAGCACTAGAATATCTGTAAGAGAGGTAGGATTGGAATCTGAATCTCCAGAACTCTTTCCACTACCCAGGCTCTCTCTCCATTAATGGACTATTGATTGGACGACAGAGTAATGATAGCACCGTCTTAGGAGACGTCCAATCATAGGTCATAGTTCAATCTTTGCAGCTTATTGTGATTACAACAGTGGAGGATGGTCCTTACAAGCGGCTGTTCTCTGATTACCATTAAGCATGGCCACGCCCGCACTTAACTTCTGACAGTGGGGAAAGAGGCTGTGTGTGACAGCTTGGAAGGTTTACTACTGCCTCAAGTCCTCTTCTCTGCAGTTGAGGTTTCAGGTTTCAATCCTCCCAATACCACAAGACAAAGCACCTGGCGGCTGCCGCCTCCGCCTCCGCGCCTTAACCTAGGCGGTTTGCCGAAGATTTCAGCCCCGCGGCCGCGCACTCTCCCTGCCCTAGACCAGGGTTGGGCGCATCGGCGGAGGTTGCTTCTTGGCTGCGCGAGCTGCGCGCGCTGGGAGGCGGCGATCGCAGCTGGGCCGGGACTTCCTTCCTCCACCGCACGACAACAAAACAACCCTGCAGCAGGCACTGAGTGCTTGGCAGCTGTCTGGGCGAGAGGCACAGCGATGGGCTCCGTGCTGAGCAGCGACAGCGGCAAATCGGCTCCCCCCTCTGCCACCCCGCGGGCCCTGGAGCGCAGGGGGGACCCGGAGTTGCCCGTCACGTCCTTCGATTGCGCCGTGTGCCTTGAGGTGTTACACCAGCCTGTCCGGACCCGCTGTGGCCACGTGTAAGTGCCAGGGGAGCTCGGTTTGGGCCCACCCCTAAGGAGGGCGATGTCGGGAAGCTGAGGGCATGGTGTGGGGAAGGAGGGGGACGGAAGACAGCGCCTTAGGAAACTGCTGCAGAGAGAAACCTGGACCCGTCGGGTGCGGGGCCACGGGGAAAACGCCGGTCGGAAGGTGACACAGGATTTCGGGAGGAGAAAAAAGAAACAATCGGGCCCTGCAGCCCTCTTGCGCTGCCTCCTCCCGAAGTCCAGGTGCGGAGCTCCAGAGAAGGGGATCCAGGCACGGGTCCCGCCCAGAGCCAGGGCTCGCCAACAGGGGAGGGTGCTCTTGGCTGGAGAACGAGCGCTCGCCCGGGCACGAAAAAGAAACGAGCTCCAACTGCAAGGCAGGGGCTTCCTCAAAGCGCAGGTACCCCGCTGAACACGGTGGAACAGGCTGCGCTTCCCTCTGCCCCAGAAACCCGGGTCCGTTTTGTTTTGCTGGAGCTGTGCACGTGTTCCCAGAATGCCCACAGAGGCTCGTCTTAAGCAAACAAGGATCTGTGCAAAGTGTTTTTCCACCCCCACCCCTGCTACCCTTTCCCAACACAGACACCCATCCCCTCAAAGAGCAAGTCAAACTGGAGCTTCCGAGTGACTTTCCACAAGTCGTTAGAGTTTAACAACCTGCTAGGGTGGGGCTTGGACGTTAGCCGCAAGCCCCTGAATGTACTCCTCCAAAACCCAGCCACAACGTGACAGGAGGCGGCAGACTACCTGCTTTACACGCCGTCTCTCCAAACCGGCAGAAATTACAGAGTAAAATAACTTTCTCAAAACGGCATAGTACTTAGCTAAAACTCACAGTTGGTGCAAAGCCGTGGTCGTTTCTAAGAAGAGTTTAAGAACAAAGTTCCTATATAAAATTGGCACATGCTTAATGTGTGCTTGAGTAACTGGTGGAGTTGGATCTGTGAATTCGTGCTCTCTGTTTACTTTGTGTGTGTGTGTGTGTGTGTGTGTGTGTGTGTGTGTGTGTGTGTATGAGAGAGAGAGAGAGAGAGATAGTCTGACTCTGTCGCCCAGGCTGGAGTGCGGTGGCGGTGGCAGGATCTCGGCTTACTGCAACCTCCACCCACTGCAACCTCTGTCTCCCCGCCTCAAGTGATCCTCCTGCCTCAGCCTCCCGAGTTGCTGGGATTACAGGCGCCCACGACCACACCCTACTAGTTTTTGAATTTTGAGTAGAGATGGGGTTTCACCATGTTGGCCAGGCTGGTCTTGAACTCCTGACCTCAATTGATCCACCCACCTCGGCCTCCCAAAGTGTTGGGATTAAAGGTGTGAGACACTGCACCCAGCCTTCTCTCTTTGGTTTGAATTTTGTTCGTGGATGTGTGTGTGTGTGTGTGTGTCTGCACGGATCAGAAGCGGAAGCCTACTTAATGCCCTTTGAAGGGTGACTATAGTATGATGAAGCCCTGTGTGATACCACAGTGGCATGTACTTGTATTTGGCTTAGCAGGAAGAAAGAAATAGCATTATTGCTTCTGAGGATCACTTTTGAAAGGATTTAGGTAGTCCTTAAAAACATGTTGTGCACTTGCATTCAGAAGTTTTGAGGCCGGGCATGGTGGCTCACACCTGGAATCCTTAGGTGATCCTTAATACCTATAGCCTTGTATCTGAAAAGCAGTTTTCACCACTGCCCACCTGTGAGCCAGGGAAAAAAGTGTGCAGCCTGCACAATGTATAAATAAAGAGTGCTTTGGGCATTATTTCGTAGCTGTATTTTCGAGGCCTGTTGTTTCAGCTTTGTTCTTAAAACTCGAGGCTTAAATTTACCCTCCTTTCTGATTACTAATGTTGTTGCTCAGCTGTCCAGATGTAGCTCATTAACGTAATATCCACAGGCCAATCTGGAAGCCAAGATGGGCTGTGTGAGTCATAAAATATATTGATTATTTTAGGGCAATAACAGCCTAAAGATACCTCCATTTAAATTGAATCATTATTAGCATTAAAACTTTGAAGTTGTGCAAAACATAAACAGTGGGCATTTTGAAGATTCTTTTTGGAATAGACCGCTTTGCTGCTAATTCAATTATCTGACTGGAGATTGTTTTCCTGTTTTGGACTTTGAATAGTACAACTTACCATTTACAATATTTTTCCTTCTACTAAAGGATAATGTAAGTTTGCAAAATGTTAAATTTTTTGTTTAATCTTTTTCTTTGTTAAAGTGAATAGGAAACTAGCAACTGGAAAAATAACCATAAAATAGCATTACAAGGGCTGAACAAATTGCCTTTCCTCTCTTTACTGTTCTTTGTTTTGACAAATCTATGTCCATTGTTCTAGCTGTGGGCAGAATTTCCATATTCCTCCTTTTGGCAAACTTACTTGGGCCCCTTCCACTTTATAAATGTTAACCAGAGTCTTTTCTGCTGTAGAGATTATGAGCGTTGTTAATGCCATTTGTACATTCTAAATGAATTACTCTTTTCCATTGAAATTAAGTTGGAAAATGAATAAATGCAAATGAACCTTCTGTATTTTATTATCCCATATTGAAGCTACAGTTTCAGACATATTGAACTAGGTGGTTTATGCTGATTTTCAAGTCAAACAAGTTTAATAGTAACAGCAGTACCTTGACTGAATATGTACAGAGCACTTTATAAGTTGTATTGTGATGCAGTAGTAACTGGCCCTTATAGAAAGCTGGATTTGAAATTCCCCTCTGCCACTAGCAAGCTGTGTGACCACTGTAGGGAAATTTGAATTTGATTTTTTTCCCCTAAAGGTTTGATCACTTGAGTCTATGAAACAAACTGCTAATAGATTAACAGGGGAGGAAAGGCCTACAAATGTATTAATGTGCATATGGGCACGGGAGTCATCAAACTATGAAAACTGAAAGGGCCAGATGCTTGATGCTTTTATACCATCTTGAGGTTACACCAGAATAGGGGCTTGGAACATGGTTATGGGAGGGCAACAGAAAGAAGAGACTGGGGCAAAGATGGTCTAGTTATGCAGATGAAACTTCATAGATAGCAGCTCCTAGAAAGAATAGGCATGAGCCTGTGTTAAGTTGCTCTGTCAGACCTTCCTAGGTGTCAGACCTTCAGTTAATAATTTCCTAGGTACGGATAAGGGGGTGGCTCCAAGAAAGCCTGGTTGTTTATTTCACCAGTGTAGATTTTCTCTACAGATACAAGTCTCCCCCACAAAAGGCAGCTTTTTAGGGTTATTCCTGTATGCGGGAATATATCAAAGAAGTACATTTTGGGGTGAAATACTTTCAGTTTCCTTGAGTCCCCCATTTTAACATTTCCTTTATTTCCTTTTATTATTTTTTACTTTATTTTTAGAGGTGGGATCTCACTCTGTCACCTAGGTCGCAGTGTAGTGGTGCAATCATGGCTCACTGCAGCCTCTACCTCCTGGGCTTAGCAATCCTCCTGCCTCAGCCTCTCGCGTAGCTGGGACTACAAGTGCCTGCCACCATGCCTGGCTATTTTTTACTTATTTATTTATTTTGAGATGGAGTCTCACTCTATTGCCTAGGCTGGAGGGCAGTGACGTGATGTCAGCTCACTGCAACCTCCGCCTCCCGGGTTCAAGTGACTCTCCTGCCTCAGCCACTCTAGTAGCTGGGATTAAAGACACGCACCACCATGCCCAGCTAGTTTTTGTATTTTTTGTAGGGGCAGGGTTTCGCCATTTTGCCCAGGCTGGTCTTGAACCCCTGAGCTCAGGTGATTTGCCTGCCTCGGCCTCCCAAAGTGCTGGAATTACAGGAGTGAGCCACTGCACCCAGCCAAGAAAGTGACAATTCTTTACATACCGCAAGGTCAGGGATTTTGTAAGGGAACTATATACACAGGGTACCAGGCCAATCTTTTTGTAAGTCTATTGGTGTTTTAATGTCAATCTCAGTCCCTCAAAGCAGTTTGATCATGTATCTAAGTATGACATTCCAGTTAAAGCCTTGGGAAAATAACCACTGTCTCCAATTATGTCCTGTTCAGATTGTTACTGAACTTATGCATGTAACTATATTGCCATGAAATAAGAATACGCAAAAAACAGTTTGTCAATCCAAAGAGAAAAAGGTAAATTATTTTGCTCACAAAAGTATACTTGCCCGGGTGCAGTGGCTCATGCCTGTAATCCCAGAAGTTTGGAAGACCGATGCAGGAGGATGACTTGAGACCAGCAGTTTGTGACCAGCCTGGGCAACATAGCGAGACCCCATCTCTAATACACAAAAGTCTTGTTCAAGGGAAAACCGTATTTTACTTTTGAATCAATATATCAATAATAAAGCTAATTTAAATAAAGCCTAATAAACAAGTCCATCCAATTTCAGTCAGCTTTGACCACACAAGGTAAGATTTACATATCTTTTATAACCTCTTAGAATTTTTCTTCTATTTCCAACTTTCTGTATTCATTTAGTTTTATCTATATCTTTTTTTATTCTTTCAATTTGAAACAATCTTTAAATAACTTCTGGACAAAATTAATTTTCCATTAACAAAAAAGTCACACTTCATGCCATTCTTTTTTTTTTTTTTTTTTTTTTTGAGACTGAGTCTGGCTCTGTCGCCCAGGCTGGAGTGCAGTGGCCGGATCTCAGCTCACTGCAAGCTCCGCCTCCCGGGTTTAGGCCATTCTCCTGCCTCAGCCTCCGGAGTAGCTGGGACCACAGGCGCCCGCCACCTCACCCGGCTAGTTTTTTGTATTTTTTAGTAGAGACGGGGTTTCACCGTGTTAGCCAGGATGGTCTCGATCTCCTGACCTTGTGATCCGCCCGTCTCAGCCTCCCAAAGTGCTGGGATTACAGGCTTGAGCCACCGCGCCCGGCTTTTTTTTTTTTTTTTTTTAAGACGGAGTCTCACTGTGTCACCTAGGCTGGAGTGCAGTGGCATGACCTTGGCTAATTGCAACTTCCGCCTACTGCGTTCAAGCGATTCTCCTGCTTCAGCCTCCCGAGTTGCTGGGATTACAGGCGTGTACCACCACACCCGGCCTCATTCCATTCTTATAACCTTTCTCTCCAAAAACATAATCTTGCTTTTTTTGTATATTCTGCCTGAAGAATTGTTTCTTTTATTTCCAGTAATTTTGTTTGTTTTTAGAGACATGATCTAAGAATAAACTACTCAGTGATGTGATCATAGCCGACTGCAACTTCAAATTCCCGGGCTCAAGCAATCCTCATACCTCAACCTCCTTAGTAGCTGGAACGACAAGCATGCCCCACCACACCCTGCTAAAATTTTATTTTTTTATAGAGACAGGGTCTCCCTATGTTGCCCAGGCCAGTCTTGAATTCCTAGGCTCAAGTGATCCTACTGCCTTAGCCTCGCAAAGAGCTGGGATTACAGGCATGAGCACTCCCAAACTGCAGGGATTATAGGCATGAGCCACCACACCAGCCAACCAACAATTTAAAACTAGTTTTATTGCTGGGCACAGTGGCTCACACCTATAATCCCAACACTTTGGGAGGCCGAGGCAGG
This sequence comes from Macaca nemestrina, assembly GCF_043159975.1. Classification (NCBI taxonomy): domain Eukaryota; kingdom Metazoa; phylum Chordata; class Mammalia; order Primates; family Cercopithecidae; genus Macaca; species Macaca nemestrina. The sequence continues at coordinate 60,003,626 of NC_092143.1, read as the reverse complement.
CGGATCACTTGAGCCCAGGAGTTGGAAAACAGCCTAGTCAACATGGCGAAACCTTGTCCCTCCTGAAAATACTAAAAAAATTAGCCGGGCATGGTGGTGCACGTGGAGGCTGAGGTGGAAGAATCGCTTGAACCTAGGAGGCAGAGGTTGCAGTGAGCTGAGATCGCACCACTGCACTCCAGCCTGGGTGACAGAGTGAGAGTCGTTCTCAAAAAACAAAAACAAACAAACAAAAATCCTAGCTTGATTTACCAAAGATTACTAAAGTCATATGAACTTTGAAAAACATTTGGGATAGTTAATTTGTGAGTACTCATTTATTTAGAAGTCGGTTTGGTATCACACAGACTGTACAAACACACGTGTAAACATATATATACATGTAGACACAACATATATCACACGCATACCCCAGTATCCAAAAGCCAAAGAGATTAGGATGTTTAATGCATGAGAGCAGAACTTTAGACATGAGAGGATGGACCCTGCCCATGGCTTCTGTGGCTCAGTGAGAGACAGAGGACCCTTAACGGCCAGGCGCGGTGGCTCATGCCTGTAATCCCAGCACTTTGGAAGGCTGAGGCAGGTGGATCACCTCAGGTCAGGAGTTCGAGACCAGCCTGCCCAACATGGCGAAACCCCATCTCTACTAAAAATACAAAAAAATTAGCCAGGGGTGTGGCGGGCACCTGTAATCCCAGCAACTCGGGAGGCTGAGGCAGGAGAATCACTTGAACCCAGGAGACGGAGGTTGCAATAGCTGAGATCACGCCATTGCACTCCAGCCTGGGTGACAAAAGTGAAATTCTGTCTAAAAAAAAAAGAAAAAAGAAGAAGAAGAAGACAGGGGACCCCTAAAGAGGGGCGACTGGTGGCTTTTGTGTTTGTGTATGCATGTGTGTGCGTTCCTCAAGGAGTCTCACAGTTGATAGAGGTCCCCTCTAGGCCTCTTCATGTGGTATCAAAAATGGCAAAAAGGAGGAGGGGCAGAAGGGGAAGGAAATGGAAGGACAAGTCTTAGAGGAGCCAATTTGGGGAGATTTTAAGCTTTCAAAAGGCCAATACAGTTTTAGTTAGTAGGAGTCTGAGGAACAAACAAAGGTCTAGTTGACTAAGAAGTTCCCATGGGATAAACAGGATTTGAAAGAGAATAGAGAATATAGCTATTAATTAAGCTGGCTTTTGACCACAGAGCCATTTTTCTTAAATTTTTTTTTTTTTGTTTTTTAGTCTTGCTCTGTTGCGCACGCTGGAGTACAACGGCGCAATCCCGGCTCACTGCAACCTCCGCCTCCCGGGTTCAAGCGATTCTCATGCCTCAGCCTAAAAATCCTTTTAAATATGCAAGCAGCAAACATTTTGTCCTCTGAGCACCCAGTCATTTTTTGAGACGTAGTCTTGCTCTGTCACCCAGGCTAGAGTGCAGTGGCCCTATCTGGGCTCACTGCAACCTCTGCCTCCCCGGTTCAAGCAATGTTCCTGTCTCAGCATCCCAAGTAGCTGGGACTACAGGGGTGTGCCCCCACGCCCACCTAATTTTTGTATTTTTAGTAGAGACGGGGTCTCACCATGTTGATGAGGCTGCTCTCAAACTCCTGACCTCGGGTGATCTGCCTGCTTTGGCCTCCCAAAGTGCTGGGATTACAGGTGTGAACCACTGTCTCCAGCCTGAGCACCCAGTCTTTTGTGGGAGCAGAGAGAATGGTAGCTGTGGCATTCGTGCCTCTTTCTCCCCAGACCCTCCCAGCACCCCCTGTCTGAGGGGTACCCACCTCTCCTCATCTGTTTGGTTCCCAGCCGTAGCAGGAGGTATGTCTCTCTGTAGAGGAAGCAGATTAATGGGGAAAAAGTTACTATCACACTCTAAGTATAAACCAGCGTTTTAACCAAAGGAAATAACTCAAAATCAAAACAAATAAGAACATTTGAGACTGAAACCAAGAAGCTCTTGATGGCTTTAACCAAGGTTTCCTAAGAGGGAGCAAAAGTTGCAACCCTTTCAAAATCCAGATCATTGCCTACAACAGCTTAAAGAAAGGAAAGTTTTGCCAGCCGCGAATAGGGTACAACCCACATTTTTGTCTGGCCATATTCTCTACTGTTTTTTTTTTTTTTTGAGACGGAGTCTCGCTCTGTCACCCAGGCTGGAGTGCAGTGGCCGGATCTCAGCTCACTGCAAGCTCCGCCTCCCGGGTTCACGCCATTCTCCTGCCTCAGCCTCCCGAGTAGCTGGGACTACAGGCGCCTGCCACCTCGCCCGGCTAAGTTTTTGTATTTTTAGTAGAGACGGGGTTTCACTGTGTTAGCCAGGATGGTCTCGATCTCCTGACCTCGTGATCCGCCCGTCTCGGCCTCCCAAAGTGCTGGGATTACAGGCTTGAGCCACCGCGCCCGGCCTTCTCTACTGTTTAAGACAGAGGAAAACAACAGCTGGATGAGAGGCTTACAATAGGAACGGGTACCCCAAAGGTTAAGAAGTTATACAAATATAAATTCAAAACAATTCAAACCAATTTTTTCCAAGTGTTTCTTTTATTTTTCCTTCCTGAGTTAAAGGATTTATGTCTCCTAGGGACTTGTTCCCTGAAAGGGAATTGAATCCAGGCTGCAGAGGTGAAAGTGCAGAATCCTTACCACTAGACTACAGGATGGAGTTTTTTTTTTTTTTTTAACAAATTTCATAAGGGATCTAAAGCATGCAGTTTGAGTACAAAGAATTTTAACTTTGTTTTATATCTGATTTCTACTTTTCAACAATCTTGCCGAGGGAGTTTCTAAACCTGTATTCCTTTTCTATCTTTTCATAGGTACCAATAAGGTAGCTATTTAAGATGTGAGCTCTAAAAAGTTTTCTTTTAAATATAGCCATTCATTTATTTTAAAAGCGATTCAGACCAATACAAGAACTAATTTATATGTTTTTCCCTGTTGATCCAAATTTAGAAAAGGTAAAACACAGAGACTCATCCCATCCACATTTGACCAGGCACTGTAGGCAGAGATCAGAGAGGAGAACTGACTTGGTTAAAAAAAATGAGTTTGCCTTTCTTTGCTGGCTTTTCATCTGTTGTTCCAAGATCCCATTCTTTGGCTCTAGAATGAACAAAATGACTTATATCCAGATCACAATACCAAAAATTTAGTGAAGCTTAAATTTTTCCCCTAAAGATTAGATACTTTGAGTCTATAAAACAGGCAGATAGCAGATTAATGGGATAAAAGCATACGCATTTATTAATGTACATATGGGCATGGGAGTCATAAAAAATATGAAAAGTGAAAGAAAGGACCAGATGCTTGATTTTTTTTTTCTTTTTTTCTTTTTTTTGAGACGGAGTCTCGCTCTGTCGCCCAGGCTGGAGTGCAGTGGTGTCATCTCAGCTCACTGCACGCTGAGTCTCCCGGGTTCACGCCATTCTCCTGCCTCAGCCTCTCGAGTAGCTGGGACTACAGGCGCATGCCCAGCTAATTTTTTTGTATTTTTAGTAGAGACGGGGTTTCATTGTGTTAGCCAGGATGGTCTCGATCTGCTGACCTTGTGATCCACCCGCCTCGGCCTCCCAAAGTGCTGGGATTACAGGTATGAGCCACTGCACCCGGCAGATGCTTGATGTTTTTATACCTGAGGTTACAGAAGAATGGGGGATTGCAAGATGGCACGAGAGGTTATAAGAGGGAAAAAAACGGCAAGGGGCAAAGGCGGTCTTGTTATACAGAAGAAAGTTAGACAGGTAGCAGCTCTCAGAAAGAACAGGTGCTAGTCAGCCGGGCATGGTGGCTCACGCCTGTAATCCCAGCACTTTGGGAGGCCGAGGCCGGCAGATCACGAGGTCAGGAGATCGAGACCATCCTGGCTAACACGGTGAAACCCCGTCTCAACTAAAAATACAAAAAATTATCTGGACGTGGTGGCCGGTGCCTGTAGTCCCAGCTACTCGGTAGGCTGAGGCAGGAGAATGGCGTGAACCCGGGAGACTGAACGTGCAGTGAGCCGAGATCACGCCCCTGCACTCCAGCCTGGGCGACAGAGCGAGACCCCATCTTAAAAAGAAAAAAACGAATAGGTAGTAGTCCATGGTAAGTTTCTTTGTTAGACCTTCAAACATTTCAGACTCTTGGTTAATCATCCTAGATGGGGCAAAGGAGACCTCAGAGAAAGCCTTTCACCAACGTAGACTTTACCAATGCCGCTCTCCCCCACAACATGCAGCTTTTCAGGGGTTTTCCTTTCTGCAGGCCATCTCAATAGCCATCTCGAAGTATGTCAAATAATTATTTTTTGGGGTAAAATATTTTGTTTCCTTTTTTTTTTTTTTTTTTTGAGACTGAGTCTGGCTCTGTCGCCCAGGCTGGAGTGCAGTGGCCGGATCTCAGCTCACTGCAAGCTCCGCCTCCCGGGTTTACGCCATTCTCCTGCCTCAGCCTCCCGAGTAGCTGGGACCACAGGCGCCCGCCACTTCGCCCGGCTAGTTTTTTATATTTTTTAGTAGAGATGGGGTTTCACCGTGTTAGCCAGGATGGTCTCGATCTCCTGACCTCGTGATCCGCCCGTCTCGGCCTCCCAAAGTGCTGGGATTACAGGCTTGAGCCACCGCGCCCGGCTTGTTTTTTTTTTTTTTTGAGATGGAGTCTCGCTCTGTTGTTCAGGCTGGGGTGCTGTGGCGTGATCTCAGCTCACTGCAACCTCTGCCTCAGTAGCTGGGACTACAGACGTGTGCCACCATGCCCGGCTAATTTTTGTATTTTTTAGTAGAGATGGGGTGTCGCTATGTTGGCCTGGTTGGTCTCAAACTCCTGGCCTCAAGTGATCTGCCCACCTCAGCCTCCCAAAATGCTGGGATTACAGGTTAAGCCACCTGCCCAGCCGATTTTCTTTACTACTAAGTTGCTTAATGTCTTTGAATCTCAAGTTTCATTTGTAAAACGGGGTGAGTAGTACTATTTTTATGAATATTTAAAATGTAAAGATATCCTATGGTAAAGGCTCAAAACATGGTTTCTGTTTCCTTCAGTCATTCCATAAGCGAAACCCACAGGAACAGGTATTATTTCTTATCTCTGTATTTCTTTTGGAAGAACACTGTGCCACGAAAGGTTGATCTATGACATTTCCAAGATGTCTCAGACAGCCTCACTTTTAGCTTAGTTCTTTTTCGTTTGTTGGACTTTAAGAAGTTTCACTTTAATGTTTTATAATTTTAAATGGACTTTATTCATATTGCTGTATCAGTTGTAAAAAATAGATTTGAGGGAAAAGCCTTCTCACTTCTGCCTTATCTTCTGTTAGTGAGCTGTGGTGAGAGCCAGTAGATAACTTGGAGCTGTATAAATGGAACTTAAGTCTGGGTGTGGTGGTTCATGCCTGTAATCTCAGCACTTTGGGAGGCTGAGGTGGAACTGCTTGAACCCAGGAGTTTGAGACCAGCCTGGGCAACATAGTGAGACCTCGTTGCTACAGAAAAAAAAAAAAATAATAATAGCTGGGCATGGTGGTGCATGCCTGTAGTCCCAGCTGCTTGGGAGGCTGAGGTGGTAGGATCACTTGAGCTCGGGAGGCTGCTATGAGCAGTGATTGCACCACTGCACTTCAGTTTGGGTGACAGAACAAGACCCTGCCTCAAAAGAAAACAAAAACAAAAACAAAAAACAGATTTACATTTAAAGGAAATATTCAAAGACATTTGTTTTCAGATTGAAAATAGTAGATGCAAGGGAGAAAGATATAAAAGCCAACTGCTGGGCTTTAAGGCAGGTGGATAAACAGGGTCAGAGATACTGGCCCAGGAGGAAGTGAGTGCACTCATGAATGGGCCTGCTGAATGTACAGCGGTCTGATAGGCAGATATCCAAATGGAAATAGCCAAAGGCTCTGGAGGAATAGACTGGGGGAAAGAGATCAGGGCTAGAGACTGAGTTATCTAAAAAGCATCTAGAGGTTGAGAATGGGCCGAAGAGAGCTCAATGAACTGGAGCACACTATAAGATAGAGCCAAGTCTCCATTGACCTCAGATATAACTGCTCTAAGTCATAGAATGTACCTAATTTTTATTTTTATTTTGTATTATTTTATTTTATTTTATTTTTTGAGCCAGAGTCTTGCTCTGTCACCCAGGCTGGAGTGCAGTGGCGCGATCTTGGCTCACTGCAACCTCCGCCTCCTGGGTTCAAAAGATTCTCCTGCCTCAGCCTCCTGAGTAGCTGGGACTACTGGCGCATGCCACCATGCCCACCTAATCTTGTATTTTTAGTAGAGACAGGGTTTCACCATGTTGGCCAGGCTGATCTCAAACTCCAGACCTCAGGTTATCGGCCCACCTCTGCCTCCCAAAGTGCTGGGATTACAGGCGTGAGCCACCCCACCCAGCAGTGAATGTACCTAATTTTTAGAAAATGAAACTCTGTTTAGGATAATTCTGAAGTACTTTCAGGTAAATGGATTGAAACGTTCAATTTGTGGTCAAGTATGAGCAGTAAAGCCTGCACTAAATTGGTGGTTTCCTAAGTAGAGTCTGAGAGTCTTCCTGGTGAATTTAAAATTGATCCAGAAATATGCATGAATGCTTTCATTCTTACAGGACATGTGTAATCCCAGTGTAAACCAAAAATAAAATTCTAAGGCCCCCAACCAACTGAATGGACCTTTCCTCTCTGCCAAGGGCATTCTAAAGTAAACCAGAAACACTAGTTCAGGCTATGATGGGAATGGGTATTTATCAAATACTACAGACTGGGTAATGGATAAAGAAAATAATTTTTTCAGCTCACAGTTCTGGAGGCTAGGAAGTCCAAGAGCGTGGTGCTGGGACCTGGCTAGGGTCATCCCCTGGTGGAAAGGTAGAAGAGAGGGAAAATGCACGTGAGAGAGCTCGCTTATTATTTTATTATTTTATTTTTTAGAGATGGGGGTCTCACTATGTTGTCCAGACTGGACTCAAACTCCTGGGCTCAAGCGATCCTCCTGCCTCAGAGAGTTTACTTTTATAGCAAAGCCACTTCTGCAAGAACTAGCCCAGTCCTGTGATAATGGCATTCATCCATTCATCATAGTAGAGCCCCTATGACCTAAATGTCTCCTGAAGGCTCCACCTCTCAATACCACCAAAACAGGAACCAAGTTATGCCTGAACTTTAGGGGACACATTCATTATATCAAGACTCCTGGTTATATAGGCACATTCATGGTCTTATATTTGTGGCTTCCACTTGTCACTGGGAAGAACTGAGGTTTCTTGAAAAGACTACAAAATTTGAGGCCCTACCCAAACTGTTTAAGGATCAGAGCACTACTGTTTGTGGCTGCATAAACTGGGCACATTGCTACACTACTCTGAACCTTAGTTTGCCATCAATAAAATGAGGAGAAAGTACAGCCGCATTTTTTTTTTTTTTGAGACAGAGTCTCTCTCTGTTGCCCAGGTTGGAGTGCAATGGCGTGATTTTGGCTTACTGCAACCTCTGCCTCCCGGGTTCATGCCATTTTCCTGACTCAGCCTCCCTAGGAGCTGGGATTACAGGCATCTGCCAGCATACCCAGTTAATTTTTTGTATTTTTAGTAGAGACAGGGTTTCACCATGTTAGCCAGGATGGTCTCGATCTCCTGACCTCGTGATCCGCCCACCTCGGCCTCCCAAAGTGCTGGGATTACAGGCGTGAGCCACCACGCCCAGCTTAGCACAGCAGCATTTTATGAATTATCGTAGGAGCCTATAATAATAGGGGATAATGTATACAAGTGTCCCCCATAAGGCTCGGCACCAGTATTTGTATTCTGCTTGCACTGGCATACAACTCAAATTGTGGGGAGTGTGGGGGAGAAAAGAAAAAGGGAAAATGCTAGTTGACAAAAAACAAAATGTTATCTGCTTGCCTCTAAATAATGTAAGCAGATAATTCATGTCAGAACCACAGGTGGTGTATTCGAAATGTTAATTATGAGTTGAGCATTTGAGCCATTTGTCATAAATTTCATTCATAGACTACACTTTGAAAACCAATTCTTAGAGACTCAGAGACATCCAAGGTCAGATTGTACCTTAGAACTTATAATCAGCTGAGATAGAAAGAAGTAAAATATGTACAGCAGAGGACTTAGATATCTTTTTTTTTTTTTTTTTTTTTGAGACGGAGTCTCGCTCTGTCGCCCAGGCTGGAGTGCAGTGACCGGATCTCGGCTCACTGCAAGCTGCGCCTGCCGGGTTCACGCCATTCTCCTGCCTCAGCCTCCGGAGTAGCTGGGACTACAGGCGCCCGCCAACTCGCCCGGCTAGTTTTTTTTTGTATTTTTTTTAGTAGAGACGGGGTTTCACCGTGTTAGCCAGGATGGTCTCGATCTCCTGAGCTCGTGATCCGCCCGTCTTGGCCTCCCAAAGTGCTAGGATTACAGGCGTGAGCCACCGCGCCCGGCAGATATCTTGATCTTAAAATATTGCTCTTTCCAACTGGGGTAGCTATGGTGGTGGAATAAAAGGTTACCAAAATTTGGATCAGAAAACCCCAGCCTAAGACCAACGAAGTTCAGGCACTTTCTTTTCTTTTCTTTCTTTCTTTTTTTTTTTTTTTGAGAGATAGAGTCTTGCTGTTGCCCAGGCTGGAGTGCAGTGGCGCGATCTCGGCTCACTGCAACCTCTGCCTCCCGGGTTCAAGTGATTCTTCTGTCTCAACTTCCCAAGTAGCTGGAACTACAGGCATGCACCACCACACCCAGCTAAATTTTGTATTTTGTTTTGTTTTGTATTTTTTTGAGATGGAGTCTTCCTCTGTCACCCAGGTTGGAGTGCAGTGGCACGATCTTGGCTCACTCCAACCTCCGCCTCCTGGGTTCAAGTGGTTCTCCCACCTCAGTCTCCCGAGTAGCTGGGATTACAGGCATGTGCCGCCACACCTGGCTAATTTTTTGTATTTTTAGTAGAGATGGAGTCTCACCATGTTGGCCAGGCTGATCTCAAACTCCTGACCCCAAGCGATCCACCCGCCTCAGCCTCCCAAAGTGTTGGGTTTACAGGCTGAAGCCACTGTGCCTGGCTGCATTTTTTTTTTTTTTTCAGTAGAGACAGGGTTTCACTCTATGTTGGCCAGGCTGGTCTCGAACCCCAGATGATCCATCCACCTCCCAAAGTGCTGGGATTACAGGTGTGAGCCACCATGCCCAGCCAAGCTCAAGCACTTTCTATTTATGTGATTTTTTTTCCCCCAAGCCAAACTTTATCCAGCTTTATTAAAGATACTTTCCATAAACAGTCACAGTATTTCAGGCAGAACATGGGCAGACAGTCCTTAACAGTATACAACAACTTTCAAACTCCCTTTTTCAATGGACTACCAAAAAACATAAAGCCTCTTTAAAACGCAGTGGAGGGCCGGGCTTGGTGGCTCACGCCTGTATAATCCCAGCTACTTGGGAGGCTGAGGCAGGAGAATCACTGGAACCTGGGAGGCAGAAGTTGCAGTGAGCCAAGATTGCGCCATTGCAGCCTGGGTGACAGAGCAAGACATCTGGCAAAACAAACAAACAAACAAACAAAAAAAACCCAATGGAGTATTCATTTGATGCTCTGAACAAGAAAGTTTAGGGCGAGGAGTGACATTTCACACTTAGCATGTTGTTCAACATGAGCCGAGCCTGACTTTCAGGGAGTGAAATGAGAATGGCAGAATTTGTCTGAAGATACACAGTACAGAAATGGAACCACTGCTCTTTTGAGGAGCCCCATCTCAGGGGCATCACTGGAAAGTCGAGATTGCCTGACACACTGCTAACCAATGACTGGGGCTCAGGCCCCAACAGGTGTCTAGGTTTAACGGAGTTAAGTTTATGCTGAAGATGGAAAGGGAGAAGAGGACATAAAAACAAATTCGTTTTTCCGTACCACAAGGCTCTTGTGCCAAGCTGTCTATGTTTGTCAAAGTCAGGGAATCCCTCCTCCTGGGAGCCAAGAGGAAGCCTCTCAAAATTACAAGGGAACACCAGCCTGGCCAACATGGTGAAACCCCTCCTCTACTACTAAAAATACAAAAATTTGCCAAGCATGGTGGTGCATGCCTGTAATCCCAGCTACTTGGGAGGCTGAGGCAGGAGAATCGTTTGAACTCGGGAGGTGGAGGTTGCAGTGAGCCGAGATCATGCCATTGCACTCCAGCCTGGGCAACAAAGCAAGACTCCGACCCCCCCCAAAAAAAAAAAAAAAAAGGTCTGGGTGCAGTGGCTCATGCCTGTAATCCCAGCACTTTGGGAGGCCGCACTCAGGTGAGGTGTGCAGATCAGCTGAGGTCGGGAGTTCAAGACCAGCCTGACCAACATGGAGAAAACCCATCTCTACTAAAAATACAAAATTAACTGGGTGTGGTGGCGCATGCCTGTAATCCCAGCTACTCAAGAGGCTGAAGCAGGAGAATCGTTTGAACCTGGGAGGTGGAGGTTGCAGTGAGCAGAGATCTTGCCATTGCACTCCAGCCTGGGCAACAAGAGTGAAATTCTGTCTCAAACAAACAAACAAACAAAACAAACAAAAAACTAGAAGAGAAAGGTGTTTTCCCCACATCAATCCAGCTTCAAGACGTTCTATTAGTGACACTGGCAGATATCCCGTCCCCAGAAAACAAAAATGAAGTGCACTGTGTGCTAACAATGTACCTTAAAATAAAGAAAGAAAGAAAAAAGAAAACCAAATTCTGCATTTTTGTAAAACTTGATAAAAATAGTATTTCAAACTGTACAGTCATCACAAGTACATAGTTATCACGAATGCACAGACTTCACCTGGCACCTTCAGCACCTTGGCTTCCTGTGCCTGGTCTGTTTAGGCATCTGCATTCTCTGCAGGGTTATTCCCCTCCTTGCCAGCATCAGTTCTTCCCTTTATCTCTGGGTACTTTCTCTCCCTTCTTTGCAAGGGCCTCCTTAGACTTGGCTTTGGAGAAGCAGGTTTAACAGACAACCTTGTGGGTCTTCTCTGGTTCGTCCTTCACCTTGGCGTTATCTCCTTAGCATCCTGCTCAGTCTTTCTCTTGAGCAGGGCGGCAGCTGCAGTGGGACATAAACCCTGGGTAAGGGATGCAACAGCATATGGGTTATAGTTGGTCTGAAGGTTGTTCTTGCTTCTTCTTCACACTGCTCCTTTAGGTGATCTTGCAGAAGCAACTTACCTTATATGTGCCTCGGTTTCCTTATCTATAAGTGGAAATAATGATCTTTCTTGGGAGTTTATTAAGGTTAAGTGAATTAAGGTATATGGAAGTGTTTTCACAAAGTTTTGTAGAGAGCCAGTGTATCAAGCTTGAAATCAGACATAAAAAATTACTGGCTGGGCACAGTGACTCACGCCTGTAATCCCGGCATTTTGGGAGGCTGAGGCGGGCGGACAGATCATTTGAGGTCAGGAGTTTGAGACCAGCCTGGCCAACATGGCAAAACCCCGTCTCTACTGGAAGTAAAAAAAAAAAATTATCTGGGCATGGTGGTGCACACATGCAATCCCAGCTACTCGGGAGGCTGAGGCAGGAGAATTGGTTGAACCTGGGAGATGGAGATTGCAGTGAGCTGAGAATGCACCTGGGCAACAGAGCGAAACTCCGTCTCAAAAAAAAAAAAAAAAATTACCAAAAAATAACAAAAATAGCTAGAAGGAAAGGGTAGGAACCAAGGCAGATATGGAGTTCTACGTAAACGGAGAAAAATTCCATCTAGTTGCTACTGAATCAGTCATTATGTCACTGTGTGCAGTGTTCAACTTCCAGAGACATGGTCTGTACATGATTTGGCTTGCCAGGTGCTCGCACCTTCAGCAGGAGTTGGCAGGCACCTTGACTGAGGTCCCACTGTGTCTATATGTAATATAAGAGGTATTGTTCCTGCAGAGCAAGAGCAGGATGCTATTGCAAGAAAAAGGAGGAATGGATGCTGGACAGGTATAAACAAGTAGATGTCTCAATCACCGCACGACTGAGCATCCTCTGTGTGCTTGTAGTAATTTGATAACAGATGCAGAAGAGAATATTGTTATGAATCAGTCATGATCCAAGCCAAATTGAAACATAGTAAGAAGGAAAAAAATAAAGAGGGAAAAAATCAGTAATGACTAATATAATTAGGAGTTAAAGAGGAAAAAAAGAAGAAGAATGGTTTGGAAAATAGCTGTGCCTGCTCATCACTAAAGTTTATCATCTGCAAGTATTTAAATACTATTCAGATGCCCATTAACAACAGAATGGTAAATAAATTTGGGTGTATTCATACCATAGACTTCAGAAAATCAGAATGGACAATCTCAACTATGTACAACAATATGGGTGAATCTTCTGACCATAATATTGAGCTAAAGAAGACCAAGAATACATACCAGAGGGTTCCATTTACAGGAAGTACAGAAACAGGCAAAACTGATCTTTGTTATTAGAAGTCAGTGATTACCACCACCAAAGACAGTAAGCAGGGGTGAGAAAGCTGTGGTCTATAGGCTGGTACAATGTTTGATAAGTATAATTTTTATATGTTAAAATACATTTTTAAAAGTCAGTGATTACTTTGGAGGGGTTAGAATTGTGTCTGGAGGCCGAGCACAGTGGCTCACACCTGTAATCCCAGCACTTTGGGAGCCTGAGGCAGGTGGATCACCTGAGGTCAGGAGTTCAAGACCGGCCTGACCAACATGGTGAAACCCTGTCTCTACTAAAAATACAAAAAATTGGCCAGTCATGGTGGTGGGTGTCTGTAATCCCAGCTACTCAGGAGGCTGAGGCAGGAGAATTGCTTGAACCTGGGAGGTGGAGGTTGCAGTGAGCTGAGATCGCACCATTGCACTCCAGCCTGGGTGACAAGAGCAAGACTCCATCTCAAAAAAAAAAAAAAAAAAAAAAAAAGAAGGAAACAAGAGGGGAAATTTTAGGGGCTGGCCATGCTGTTTTTGTTATAGGTACTGGTTATATGGATGTGTTCAATTTTGAAATTTCATTCAACTATATGCTTATGATATAAGAACTTTCCAGTATGTATAGTATACTTTAAATTTAAAAAGCCTACCTTTTGACATGTATTAATACTCCCAAATAGATATTATGTGCTGAGTAGTTTAAGAAGTATGAGGTTCATGCTGATGTGTATAAATACCTAAATGCTCATTTTTATTTCTATGTTCATGGAGCCTTCAACAACTCTTATAAATAGGTGAGAATTTTCTGGAAATGTTGATTATGTTAAGATTTCATAATGAGCACCTTTAAATAAACCAGAGAACGTATTTCTTGACTTGGAAGACATTCCTAATAGTGGTCATCTTAATTAGCTAATTTTCTATATCTGGGGATGACTTTAAAATTATTTTATGCTGGGTGTGGTGCTTGCATCTGTAGTCCCAGCCATTGGGGAGGTTAAGCGGGGAAGATCTCTTGAGCCCAAGAGTTTGAATCCAGCCTAAGAAACCTACCGAGACCCTGGCTCTCGAAAGAAAGAAAAAGAGAGGTGGGCAGAGAGGGAGGGAGAGAAAGAGAAGGAAGGAAGGGTGGGAGGGAGGGAGGGAGGGAGGAAGGCAGGGAGGGAAGGAGAAAATGGTTTTATAGAGAATTATAATGTGTCTGGTATTTTTACTTCCTTGACTTCCTGCCATTTGCTTATGTGACACACAGAACCGCACAGAAGAAAGACATATTTTCTCAAGAAATTTGAGGTAAAATCTAATGTAGACATTCTTTAAATTAGGAAAGCTATTTCACCCACTTTGAATTCTTACTTTTCTTGAAATGCGTGAAAGTGCATATGGTAAGAATGTGTGATTTTGAAGAAGTCTTGCTGGGAAGTTAAGCAATTCTCGGGATGTGTAGGGTGCAAGTGGGCCTGTAATTTGGTAGTATGGCTCATGGGGTACAAGGTGTCATTAAATTACAATTTACACAAATGAATACATGGTGGTGGCTCCTTACAGCTTTCAAGGAAAGTGATGTAGTTTTGGTTTGTTTGGGATAGATTCTGCCGTTCCTGTATTGCTACCAGTCTAAAGAACAACAAATGGACCTGTCCTTATTGCCGGGCATATCTTCCTTCAGAAGGAGTTCCAGCAACTGATGTAGCCAAAAGAATGAAATCAGAGTATAAGAACTGCGCTGAGTGTGACACCCTGGTATGTGACCCCACCTATGTTCATGGTTACCAGCTTAAGTCCCTGTGAAAGTTATTTCACCTCTGCTTCTGACCCCATGGTACTCACCTTTTCTTTTCTTGAGACGGGGTATCGCTCTTTCACCCAGGCTAGAGTGCAGTGGTGCGATCTCGGCTTACTGCAACCTCCGCCTCTCGGGTTCAAGCGATTTTCCTGCCTTAGCCTCTGGAGTAGCTGGGACTGCAGGCACGTGCCACCACACCTGGCTAATTTTTTGTATTTTTAGTAGAGACACGGTTTCACGATGTTAGCCAGGATGGTCTCGATCTCCTGACCTCGTGATCCGCCTGCCTCGGCCTCCCAAAGTGCTGGTGAGCTATGAGGCCAGCTGGACTTCCTGGGTCACATGAGGACTTGGGGAACTTTCCTGTCTTACAAGAGGATTGTCAAACAATTAGCGCTCCATAAAACGCACCAATCACTGCTCTATGAAACGCACCAATCACTGCTCTATGAAATGCACCTGTCAGCACTCTGTAAAACGCACCAATCAGCAGGATTCTAAAAGTAGCCAATCGCGGGTTGGATTGAAAAAAGGGGACAATAAGAGAATAAAGCGGGCCACCCCAGCTAGCAGTGGCATCCCGCTTGGGTCCCCTTCCAGGCTGTGGGAACTTTGTCCTTTTGCTCTTCACAAGAAACCTTGCTACCGCTCACTCTTTGGGTCCATGTTTTTTTTTTTTTTTTTTTTTTTTTTTTTTTTTTTTGGAGACAGAGTCTTGCCTTGTTACCCAGGCTGGAGTGCAGTGGCGCAATCTCGGCTCACTGCAAGCTCCACCTCCCAGGTTCAAGTGTTTCTCATGCCTCAGCGTCTGGAGTAGCTGGGACCACAGGCATGTGCCACAATGCCCGGCTAATTTTTTTGTCTTTTTAGTAGAGACAGGGTTTTGCTATGTTGGCCAGGCTGGTCTCAAACTCCTGGCTTCAAGTGATCTGCCCACCTTGGCCTCCAAAGTGCTGGGATTACAGGTGTGAGCCATCTCACCCAGCCTCCAATTTCATATATATATATATATTTTTTTTTTCTGCAAAAAACCCTGAACTCCTGCCATCACCCCTAATTTGTCAAACAAATGCTTTCATTGACCACCTCCATTTTCCCTTCTTCCCATTACTCCAGTGATCCTCTATGATGTGTCCTCCACTTCTACTACTCTATTGCAGGCCACCAATGCTTTATTATCAAACCCAGTGACATATTTCCACCTGTATTAATCTGAACTTTGCCGTATTTGTCTCTATCAAGCACACCTTGCCTGTTGCAGTTTTCAGCTTGGGTACTATATCAGCCTCTCCAGATCATGTAAAGTCTTGAAGGTTATGGAGAAGATTCTAGATTTTATCTTAAATGCAATAGTAAGCCAGAGAAAGAGAGCAAATTTTGGAGTGCCAAGATCGGGCTTATATCTTTATTTTTGTTTTTATTTGAGACAGAGTCTCACTCTGTTGCCCAGGCTGGCATGCAGTAGTACGATCTCAGCTCACTGCAACCTCCACCTCCTGGGTTCAGGCGACTCTCGTGCCTCAGCCTCCCGAATAGCTGGGATTACAGGGTCCCGACACCACGCCCGGCTAATTTTTGTATTTTAGTAGAGATGGGGTTTCACCGTGTTGGCCAGGCTGGTCTTGAACTTCTGACCACAGGTGATCTATCCACCTCATCCTCCCAAAGTGCTAGGATTACAAGCATGAGCCACTGCGCCCAGCCTTGAGATACTTCTTATATTCTGTCTTTTCCTTTCTGTGTTATCCCTCTTTTTAGGAATTCTCCCCATTCCTTCTACGCACATTTTGCCCTCTCCCATTTTGCACTCTCTGTGTTCTTCAGAGTCCCGACCAGATCTCCATTCCTTGAGACCTGGCCTTAGTATTCCAGTTCCCTATATAAAACAATTTCTTTTTTTTTTTTTTTGAGACAGAGTCTTGCTCTGTCGTCCAGGTTGTAGTGCAGTGGCACCATCTCAGCTCACTGCAACCTCCACCTCCCAGATTCAGGCAATTCTCCTGTCTCAGCCTCCCAAGTAGCTGGGACTACTGGTGCACACCACCCCACCCAGCTAATTTAATAGAGAGGGGCTTCCATCAGGCTGGTCTTAAACTCCTGACCTCAGATAATCCACCCACTTCAGCCTCCCAAAGTGCTGGGATTGCAGGCGTGATCCACCATGCCCAGCACCTATATCAGACAATTTCTTATCTACTTGTCTACACATCCTTTTTCCTCTATTAGATTATAAGCACCATTAGAATAGGCACAATGAATTACATTTCTTCTGCCATTTTTTATAACGTCTCAGATAATTTTGTGTCTAGACTATGAATTGATCAATTCATTTGTCAGTAGTCCACAGCTTGTTAATTTTCATGACTAATGCATATCTTTGTTGAACAAAGAATACAAATAGAAATTTTTACTAGCAAAAGTCATAAAGACATGACAGAGTGCTAATGTGCAAAGTTGGATGTTACAGATTGTAAAATACATCTGTTTAAGACAGCTTATGCAGATCAATCCTAGTTTTTATCTCTTTTAGGTGGATATTTGTAAAGCCAGGGTTTTGTTCTTACTTTTCCACTGGCTTTTATTTTTGCCCTTTGTTAAACAATTATAACTGTTTCCTTGACATGGCAATTTCATGTTTGAGGTTTAACTTCCGTAGCTTGGGCAAAATGAAGCAGAGTGGGTCGGCCACCTTACCACAGCTGTACAGAGCTTCCTTTAGCACAAGATCTTATCAGAGTTTCTAATGAAACATTTAATAGGGTGTGTTATGTTAGCAACAGATCCCTCATGGTTAGGATCTCTGAATGTATATGTGAAAGAACAAGGGCTCTTTATTCTGCATTGATAAAAATGGACTGCAAGAGCTGTCTTTTATGTTTGCTCTTAATGGGACCATTAAGTATACGGTGTATTGTGAATTCATGTAATACTGTTGGGGGTGTTATAAAACCATGGTATTGATATCTTTCCCTAAGGCACAGTGTTTCATTTAGCTTACTATAGGCACCTCTAAAATTTATCCATTTATTCTTCTTATCTCTCCATTTCTTTTTTCTGTCTCTTTTTCTATCTTAGATTGTTTCTTCTTTTCTCTCTCTCTCTCTCGCTCTTTTTCTTCACCCTTTTCCCCCCTTCCTTCTTTCTAAAACCTGTTTATGTAATGGCATGCAAAAGAAGTAAATTTGAGTTGCTACACATCTATCTACTTTAAAAAATGTATATGCTTTTTAGAAGAACCAAATTCAAGAACTTAATAGTTGGGTCTTCTAAGTGTTGGAGAATTTGAAAAATAGTAGTATTCCTGATAATGCCTTAATTTTTGGTGGTACTGGTGTTATGAATGCATCTATTTAGTCAATTGATCCCACAGTATGACCTTATTTGAAAGTTAAAAGGCTGGATCGCATAAGCTTTCATTGAGCCTTTTTTTAACAGTGAGTTCATTTTGAATTTGTTTTTATGTAGGTTTGCCTCAGTGAAATGAGGGCACATATTCGGACTTGTCAGAAGTACATAGATAAGTATGGACCACTACAAGAACTTGAGGAGACAGCAGCAAGGTTTGTTTCCATACAATATAGTTTAATGCTATAATTGATAATGTTTATAAAGAATTTAATGGGCTGGAAACTTTAACATTCTTATGAAAATATTTATGTATTTATGTTTACGTTCTCAACTATAATACCTGGTACTGGTAATCATTTGTTGACAGCAATCATTGTTGAAGAATTTTGCTCTCTCTACTTTAAAAATTTCCAGGGGCAACCAACCACAGACTGGAGAGATTGGGGCAACTTCCTCAAACAAGTTTGTGTTAACACAGATCCAAAAATAGAATGCAGAACTGTTACATTTCTGCTAGGCTTTGTTTTCCAATAGATGATTCCTGAAGTAGATCGTGGTTGGGATTATCCATCTTCTGTCACCACTGCTCATTTCACCAGCTCGTTCTTTATCATTTTGCTTGTTTCTCTTTAGAATATAGACAGCAGCATCTCAGTATACAAGAGAACAGGCTGGGCAGGCATCCTGAATCCTTTGCCTTTTTGATGGGTAATCTGGTATGGGGGTAGGGGAAGGAGGGAGGTAGCTGGTAGATGTAATGGAGGATATTGATAATATTTTATTCTTTAAAAAAAAAGAGAGAAAGAAACATTCATGGGGTGCAGTGGCTCACACCTGCAATCCCAGCACTTTGGGAGGGTGAGATGGGCAGATCACTTGAGGTCAGGAGTTCGAGACCAGCCTGGGCAACATGGCAAAACCCCGTCTCTAGTAAAACACAAAAATTAGCTGGGCATGGTGGCGCACACCTATAATCCCAGCTATTCTGGAGGCTTAGGTACAAGAATCACTTGAACCTGGGAGGCAGAGGTTGCAATGAGCTGAGATCTGACCACTGTACTCCAGCCTGGGTGACAGAGCAAGACTCTGTCTCAGGAAAAAAGAAAAAAAAAAGAAAGAAAGAAACACATCTAGGTTATTATTGTCCCGATGAGAAAGGACATTTAGCTGCATCAGAGTAATTATAAAGTTTGTAATCTGCTCCTACTAACCAAATAAAGTGATTTGTGCTCTCTAGCAAAGGTTGATGGCTTTCCAGACATTAATCTGTCTACACATTCATGTATCCAATATTGGTATTCTGTATAGTTTCTCTCTCCCAGAGAAAAATGTTAGTTCTGCTCATTTTTAGAAAATACACTCAAAATAGAGCTTACATTTCAAAATTAAAAGTCTAAACAATCACTTCATTCCTTTTGTTTTACTAGAGATTGCCTTGCAAAAGCACCTGTTATTATAGGATTAGCTTTATACCCTGACATTATAAATTTCAAATGAGTATTTTAGCTATAAACAGAGTATGGATCCTGTTAGATTGACCACAATGACCAATAGGAAGGAAGCATTACAAACAGGTTGAGAAAGTGTGGGTTTGATTGCAAGGTTGACGACTTTTATGAAAATTTAAAAATATATGAAAGCTAATTTGAATCCCAATTATTTTACTGGTTAGAATTAAATAGTAAAGAATTAAAATAATAGAAAATGGGGAAGGTTGTTGATTATTTTACAAGATAAATTAATATTTGGATTTATGATAAAAAATCTTTGCTTTACAGAAGAATTTACCACATAATTCAAATTGTAAAAATTCTTACACATAGAGTTTGTCCAGAGTACAAGTTTTGGGGGACAGGAAGTTACGTCTGTAACAGACTCCATATTGTCCCTAAGAACTTAAGGCAGTATTGTCCAATAGAAATATAATGATTTTTTTTTTTCTTTTTCTTCTCTTTTTTTTTTTTGAGATGGACTCTTGCTCTGTTTCCCAGGCTGGAGTGCAGAAGCGCGATCTCGGCTCACTGCAACCTCTGCTGCCCGAGTTCAAGCGATTCTCCTGCCTCAGCCTCCCGAGTAGCTGGGATCACAGGCGTGTGCCACCATGCCTGGCTAATTTTTGTGTTTTTAGTAGAGACGGTGTTTCAGCGTCTTGGCCAGGCTGGTCTTGAACTCCTGACCTCGTGATCCACCTGTCTCGGCCTCCCAAAGTGCTGGGATTACAGCTGTGAGCCACCGCTCCCGGCCTAGAAATATAACGTTAATCACATGTAATTCAAAATTTTCTAGTTGCAACATTTAAACAAATAAGAAGATAAAGTTTAAATTACCCTTCAATATATTTGATCGAACCTAATATTGCTAAAATATTATCATTTGAACATGTAATCAGTATAAAAATTATCAAGATATTTCACATTCTTTTTTCTTTTTACATTAAGCCGTCAAAATTCAGTGTGTATCTTATACATCCAGCAAATCTGAATTTTTTTTTTTTTTTTTTGTTTTTTGAGATAGACTTTTCACGCTTGTTGCCCAGGCTGGAGTGCAATGGTGCGATCCCGGCTCACTGCACTTCTCTTTGGGAGAGAAGTGCAATCTGAGCATGCATGAACTGAGAAATTGAGGATTGCAGCACCCAGTTGTCCTTGGATTACATTTTTCTTCCTCCCTTTCCAAATTCACATAACATTTAGGGGTGTTATTTGTTTTCCACCTTCACTAGCATATAACTACACGCGTAAGTCTATGTTGTTAGTTTCCAGTGAAGAATGAAAAATGACCTGCAGTCTGGGCAAGGTGGCTCACACCTATAGTCTCAGCACTTTGGGAGGTCAAGGAGGGTGGATTGCTTGAGCTCAGGAGTTTGAGACCAGCTTGGGCAACATGTTGAAACTCCCACCTCTATTGAAAATACAAAAAATTAGCATGGTGGCACGTTCCTGTGGTCTGAGCTACTTGGGAGGCTGAGACAGGAGGATCATTTGAGCCCAGGAAGTGGAGGTTGCAGTGAGCCAAGATTGCACCACTGCACTCCAGCCTGGGCGACAGAGTGAGACTCCCTCTCAAAAAGAAAAAAAAAAAAAAAGAAAGAAAGAAAAAGAAAAGTGACCTGCAGCTACCTTGTTAAATCCTTATGTACACTTAGGAATATTTGTCCCTTATCTGTGCTGTCCAAGATGTGTCCACTGGGCACTTGAAATGTGGCTAGTCCAAATTCAGATATGTGGCCAGGTGTGGTGGCTCACACCTGTAATCCACCCAGCACTTTGGGAGGCCGAGGCGGGTGAATCACCTTAAGTCAGGAGTTTGAGACCAGCCTGGCCAACATGGTGAAACCCCATCTCTACTAAAAATACAAAGATTAGCTTGGTGTGGTGGTGGGGGCCTGTAATCCCTGCTACTTGGGAGGCTGAGGCAGGAGGACCCCTTGAACCTTGGAGGTGGGGAGGTTGCATTGAGCTGAGATCATGCCACTGCACTACAACCTCGGCCACAGAGCAAGACTCTTGTCTCAAAAAAAAGAAAAAAAAGTGACTACTATCTAGTTGCCAACCATTTTAGTAATATTTGTATTCTGTGTTATTTCCAGGTGTGTATGTCCCTTTTGTCAAAGGGAACTGGATGAAGACAGCTTGCTGGATCACTGTATTACTCATCACAGATCGGAAAGGAGGCCTGTGGTAAGGATTTTTGTTATACGTATTACAGCAGTGTCTGAATTCAGGACACATTAGGAAAGCCATTTAATAGATTTCTACTTATAGATATATTATAAAGGATAATGATTTATGTTAAGGTTATGGTAACTCTGTGACTATTCATGATATGTGAAAGTGTTGCGTTGAAACTGATAAGAATGACTAATGTGTGATCACTCATTTATGAAATTACACATTATCTCTAACAGGTAATCATGGGTATAATCAACTAAAATGATCCAAAATGCACAATTAAGATCTAAGTTTAGCGGGCCAGGCGCGGTGGCTCAAGCCTGTAATCCCAGCACTTTGGGAGGCCGAGATGGGCGGATCACGAGGTCAGGAGATCGAGACCATCCTGGCTAACATGGTGAAACCCCGTCTCCACCAAAAAATACAAAAAACTAGCCGGGCGAGGTGGCGGGCGCCTGTAGTCCCAGCTACTCGGGAGGCTGAGGCAGCAGAATGGCGTGAACCCAGGAGGCGGAGCTTGCAGTGAGCTGAGATCTGGCCACTGCACTCCAGCCTGGGCAACAGAGCGAGACTCTGTCTCAAAACAAAAAAAACAAAAACAAACAAACAAAGATCTAAGTTTACCAGCTAGGCCAATATGGTGAAACCCCATCTCTAGTAAAAATACAAAAATTAGCTGGGTGCATTGGCAGGCACATGTAATCCCAGCTACTAGAGAGGCTGAGGTCTCAATCTTCTAACCTCGTGATCCACCCACCTTGGCCTCCGAAAGTGCTGGGATTACAGGCATGAGCCACCACTCCTGGCCTGGATTGTTACCAATTTTTAGAATTTGAGTTCCTATTCTTGTACATTTAAACTTTTCCTTATATTGGAATTTTTCTAAGAGGAAATTCTTTACATTATTGTTTCTGCAATTAATAATGCAGACTTTTTAAAAGCTCTTGAAATGTACTTTTAAAGTGCTTTCCAAAAAGTCTGAGTCAATTTATATTTGTGTCAGCAATCTATGAGTAAACCACTTTGACCTTAATGGGCTATAATTAGGAACATTTATTTTTAATTTACCCTGGCTCAACAAATATAAAATGATACTTTGAAGATTATTTTATGTAGTATGTATTTTTATGTAATATATACACAAATGGGTGTGTGTTGTTTTCTTATATAAGTTTTTAGAGGTTTTTCAGTTTTAGGGTTTTTTCCATAAAATCCTTTCAGAAAGTGGATGAGATTGAAACATAAGTATATTAGGTAGGTAGATAGATAATAGATAGGAAGATAATAGAGAATAAAGAGAAAGATACATACAGCCGGGCACAGTGGCTCACACCTGTAATCCAGCACTTTGGGAGGCCAATGTGGGCAGATTACTTGAGACCAGGAGTTCAAGACCAACCTGAGTAACTTGGTGAAACCCCATCTCTACTACTAAAAATACAAAAATTAGCAAGGCGTGGTGGCGTGCACCTTCAGTCCCAGCTACTCGGGAGGCTGAGGTGGGAGGATTGCTTGAGCCCAGGGGGACGGAGGTTGCAGTGAACTGAAATCGTGCCACTGCACTCCAGCCTGGGTGACAAAACAAGAACCTGTCTGAGGCCAGGCGCAGTGGCTCACGCCTGTAATCCCAGCACTTTGAGAGGCCGAGGCGGGTGAATCACCTGAGGTCAGGAGTCTGACACCAGCCTGACCAACATGGTGAAACCCCGTCTCTATTAAAAATATGTTTTAAAAAATTAGCTGGGTGTGGTGGGGGGCACTTACAATCCCAGCTTCTTGGGAGGCTGAGGAGAATCACTTGAACCTGGGAGGCAGAGGCTGCAGTGAGCTGAGATCACGCCATTGCACTCCAACCTGGGCAACAAAAGTGAAACTCTGTCTCAAAAAGAAAAAAAAAAACCCTGTCTCAAAAGAAAAATAGATGGAGACAGAGAAAATCCTCACAGCAATCCTGTGAGATAGGCTTGATGATTATCCCCATTTTAAAAATGATAAACTGAGGCTCAGAGAGGTTAAGTCAATCATACAAGGTCACACAGCTGGTAAGTAACAAAGACAGAATTTGAATACAGTAATCTAGCTCCAGGGCTGCGTGGGAAACCCCTGTGGTCTATAGCAAGTTCAAGAGAAAAGCATGCAGAGATATTTGTTACTGATCTTAATGGCCTAGGGAGTTGACAATTGGAATGGCTAAGTAGGAGCTTGTTAGATGTGGAGGGAGCAGAGGAGATGGTCATGGGCTTTTCCTGCTCAAGTTGCTCTGTAGGAGGAACTGGGCTAGGGAGTTGTTTCACAATAGGTCCCTGGGGAGCTAGAGGAAGTTAGAAGAAAGCATAAGGATGGAATGATAGTGACTACTATCACGGAGTTTACTGAGTTCTAAGTACTTTCTTGTCTCCTAGCAACTCTATGAAGAAGGTTGAACCCTGACTATTAGTACCCAGGGTGCTGCTTTGGCTGGAAGAATGCCAGGCCCTCTGGACTGTGGTCCTAGGCTGCATCTAAGCAGCAATCTGGGGCAGGCCACAGATTGGCCACAGATTGGTCAGTTCTGTGGTACTGTGTCCCTGCTCCAGCAGAAATCCAGTCCATGTGCTGCTCAGTTTGGCCCAAATTGAAGGTGGCCCATGAAACTAGGTCCTCTGTGATTTTACAGGTCTTCAGGGTCATTGAAGACAGCTGACCTAAGCAGGGAAACAAACTAGGAATGGTGGGATCAGATTGCCTATGGGATTTTGTAGTTAAATCCTAGGCTTTAAAGGGGATAGGCTTGGTTCTAATCACAGGAAGTCTATTACATTCTCTCTGCACTGTTTCATCATTTGTAAAATGCGGATGGTGATGACATTCATACCTTTTTCACAGGTAGTACATCAATCAGGCATATAATAAAGTAAGCACTGTCACCTGGCGATCACTCCATTAATAGAAGAGGGTGGTGGTGATAGTGGAGGTTCACTATGCTTTTCAATTCTATAAAATTGGGCCTAGAGAAGATTTCTTAGAGGAAGTGATGTCCTCTCACAGTTAGAGAACCCACATGGGGTGATGGTGTGAGTTGGGGGGTGGCGGGGAGGAGGAGGATGGGGAAGTGAAGTGGTAAAATCTCACCACAAAGACCAGGATGCTGTCATGGCATTGAAGCAGGAGCAGACTGTTCGGAAATCCGAGGTTCTGTAATACCCTAGGGCTGTCTAGAGGTGGTAATTGGAACACAAGACCTTCAGGTGTCCTGTGTTAGTGTTTCACTCTTGAGCAGAAGCTCAAGAGCATGTCACTCTGAAGGATCTAGAGCCGCTAGAAGTCATGATTTACCCCATGGTTAGGAAAAGGCAGGGGACAGATATGTGGTATAGCTGGGGTTCACATGCTTAGGAATCCCTGATGGGGACATGTGGGTGAAAACACCCTGAGGGAAGTCCTGGGCAAGGAGAGCTGGGTCCCATGCTGATTCTGGATGGGTGTGGAAGTTAACCAGGAATTATTGCTTTAAAGGACTGGATTACAGGTTTTGCAAGCAGATAAGATCAGTGACATTATCTGACCTACCTCACATAAGAGGTTTCCTGGCAGTTGGAGATTTCCTGGGTAAATGATTCTTCTGACTTCCAAAAATAATTAGGTAACTCAGAGATCAAACCACAAGATAAGCAATCTTTTCTTTCTGAGCTGTTCAAGAATGATCAAATGTATGTAAAAAACATCAAGGGATTTTGACTTTTCTTATATGCAGCCTTAAGAGCCAATAGCTCCTTTTTGTCAAGCAGTAATTATATTGTTATATTCTGCCATTTTTTACAAATTGGAGACAGTCTTTCTCTATCACCCAGGTTGAACTGCAGTGGTGCAGTAGTAGCTCACTGTAACCTTAAACTCCTGGGCCCAAGTGATCCTTACCTCAGCCTCCTGGGTAGCTGGGACTACAGGTGTGTACCACCACAACTGGATAATTCTTTTTTTTTTTTTTTGGTAAAGATGAGATCTTGCTATGTTGCCCAGGCTGGTCTCAAATTCTTGGCTTCAATCTATCCTCCCACCTTGGCTTCTGAAAGCATTGAGGTTGCAGGCATGAGCCACTAAGCTCGGTCATTTTTTTTTTTTTTTTTTAATAATTCTATCTCTGGAATATTAGACTCAAAGGAAGCAGATGACACAAACAGCATGCTTTAGACTGTATTACGAGACCACTTTTTTTCTTTTTCCTTAAATGTAGATAACATTAATGAGACTACTTTTGAGAGAAATGTGTTTTATTCTGTAAAGGGAAGATGTTTTAGCAAGAACCATGCTCTCCAGCTAGTCTCTCTGTCCAGAGTGCTTTTTTCTTTTTTTTTTGAAGAGACAGAGTTTCACCATCATGTTGCCCAGGCTGAGTCTCGAACTTGTGACATCAGGCAATCCCCCTGCCTCGGCCCCCCAAAGTGCTGGGATTATAGGCATGAGCCATGGCGCCAGGCCTCTAGGTGCTCTTTCTTTCACTGGCTGGCTCTTACTCATGCTTTGGAACTTAGCTTAAATTTTACTTCCTCCAGGAAGCCCTCCCTGACACTCAAATTAATTTCAGCTTTTGCTTTTCTCCCCTGTACTTTTCAGTATTTACCACAACTTAAAATTGCATATTCATTTCATGTCTGTCTCTTCCTCTAATTTATTAGGCTTCTGGAGTTATGGGACCTAAGTCCTTCGTTCAACACTGTATGCCCAGTTCTTGGCAGAGTGCCTAGAACATAGCAGGATGTACTGATGTGGAAAAAGGGTAGTAAAGAAAGACAGGCTGGGTGCGGTGGCTCACACCTGTAATCCCAGCACTTTGGGAGGCCAAGGCAGGTGGATCACCTGAGGTCAGGAGTTTGAGACTAGCCTGGCCAACATGGTGAAACCCCGTCTCTACTAAAAATGCAAAAATAAGCTGGGCATGTTGGCAGGAACCTGTAATCTCAGCTACTCAGGAGGCTGAGGAAGGAGAATTGCTTGAACCCAGGAAGCAGAGGTTGCAGTGAACCGAAATCACGCCATTGCACTCCAGCCTGGGCAACAACAGCAAGACTCTGTCTTAAAAAAAAAAAAAAAAAAAAAAAAAAAAAAAAAAAAAGACATGATTCCATTCACCCTGATTCAAAGGTTCCAGTGAGTTCTGTATTTTCTTTTCTTTTTTTTTTTTTTTTTTTTTGAGACGGAGTCTTGCTCTGTCGCCAGGCTGGAGTGTGGTGGCACGATGTCACTACAACCTCCGACACCCTGGTTCAAACAATTCTCCTGCCTCAGCCTCCTGAGTAGCTGGGATTACGGGCATGCGCCACCGCACTCAGCTAATTTTTGCATTTTTAGTAGAGATGGGGTTTCACCATGTTGGTCAGGATGGTCTCTATCTCCCAACCTCGTGATCCGCCCACCTCAGCCTCCCAAAGTGCTGGGATTACAGGTGTGAGCCACCGCGCCCAGCCTGAGTTCTATATTTTCTGCCTTACCCTGGGGGCTTATTCCTTAAGGAAGGGACAGGACTTTTGGTTTGAAGTGTAAACTGTGGTGACTACATACTGGGCTACCCCTCCCCATAGCAGTTAATTTCCCTGAGTACTTAGAATATCTGTGACTTGATGCGACAGTGAAGATCTATGTGGTAATAATTCTGGAAGGAAAAAAAAATTTCCAATAGATTTGCTTTCAGTGGCTGGGTGTGGTGGCTCATGCCTGTAATCCCAGTACTTTGGGAGGCTGAGGTGGGCGGATCGCAAGGTCAGGAGTTCAAGACCAGCCTGGCCAATAGAGTGAAACCCTGTCTCTACCAAATATACAAAAATTAGCCGGGCATGGTGGTACGTGCCTGTAGTCCCAGCTACTCAGTAGGCTGAGGCAGGAGAATCGCTTGAACCCGGGAGGTGGAGGTTGCAGTGAGTCGAGATTGTGCCACTGCACTCCAGCCTGGGTGACAGAGCGAGACTCCGTCTCAAAAAAAAGAAAAAAAAATTAGGTATGCAGCCTTGTACCTTGATTTTAATTACATAGTTGCCTGTGAATATTTTCAGTGCATGTTCCTTTTTTCTTCTTTGGGTATTGAATTGAGTAACCTCTAATTACCTCCTCAAATGGCACTTGTCATCACATGGAAAGGGTTCTATAATCAGCTGAGTTGCTGTGGAGGTTAATCTAAGCCACAGATAGAGCAGAGTGTCCATTATCATATATATTGCGAAGGATCGAATCCTTTGCATCTTGGGATGGCTGTAACATGAGTGCACTGTCTTCCAGCTCTTTTACACTTGTACTCCTAGAATTCATCTTCTGGCTTCAGGAGAACTTGATAGAACATGCTGTTCACTAAGGATCATTGATAGTAGATTGCATACAAAGTACTTGGCAACTGAAAGCCCTCAAAGGTAAAATATGGTGTTCATGCATCTATGCTATTAGAACCTAAGAAAAGGGTACCAGCAAAAAATTAAGTTCTGACACACCTATTTTCTATTAAATATTAAATCAGTCATGTACAGACTTTAGAAATGGAATTCAAGTTTTATAGTAGAAAATATATGTCATGGGCTGGGCGTGGTGGCTCATGCCTGTAATCCCAGCCCTTTGGGAGGCTGAGGCAGGCGGATCACCTGAGGTCGGGAGTTCGAGACCAGCCTGACCAACATGGAGAAACCCCGTCTCTACTGAAAATACAAAATTAGCCGGGCATAGTGGTGCATACCTGTAATCCTAGCTACTCAGGAGGCTGAGGCAGGAGAATCGCTTGAACCTGGGAGGTGGAGGTTGTAGTGAGCCGAGATCATGCCATTGCACTGCAGCCTGCGCGACAAGAGTGAAACTCTGTCTCAAACAAAAAAAAAAAAGAAAGAAAATACTTGTCATTCACAGTGAGGGCTGTCAGACCTGCACTGAGTATGGTATACTTTTAGGGATTCCCTATAACAATACAAAAATGGGGAAACACTGTCAAGATTGGGCGAACTCTCCAGACATGGTGGCTCACACCTGTAATCCCAGCACTTTGGGAGGCCAGGGCAGGCAGATCACTTGTGGTCAGGAGGTCAGGAGTTCGAGACCAGACTGGCCAACGTGGTGAAATCCCATCTGCAGAAAAAAATTTAAAAAGCTAGCCGGTTACATTGGAGTGCACCTGTAGGAGGCAGGAGGATTGCTTGAGCGCAGCAGGTAGAGGCTGCAGTGAGCTGAGATCGCGTCATTGCACTCCAGCCTGGGTGATGGGAGTAAAACACTGTCTTTAAAAAAAAGAAAAATAGGAGAACTGGAAAGCCGACTACCCTGTTGGTTATGATCTGTCAGTAATATTGCCTTTATTCTTAATGGGATAAGGGAGGGGTGTCTTATTGAAAACCCTAGTAAGGACCAGTTCAAAAAGACTAGGGGGGAGACAGGATATTTGACTCCATGTATCCATGAAGCAGTATCAAATCCATTTCTGTGTCTTTGGTGTTTGGTGTGAGAAACTTTAGGAAATGTATCCTAATGGACCCATGTTAGATGCTCTCACCTATGATCCTGATGATCAAAGCTCATATAATCCTGTGAAGATGTTTGTACTTTTTTTTTTTTTTTGAGACAGAGTTTCACTCTTGTTGCCCAGGCTGGAGTGCAATGGCGCAGTCTAGGCTCAGAGCAACCTCCACCTCCTTGAGAAACCTTCAAGCAGTTTTCCTGCCTCAGCCTCCCAAGTAGCTGGGATTACAGGCATGCGCCACCACGCCGGCTAGTTTTTGTATTTTCAGTAGAAACATGGTTTCACCATGTTGACCAAGCTGGTCTCGAACTACTGACCTGAGGTGATCCTCCTGCTGTGGCCTCCCAAAGTGCTGCGATTACAGGCAAGAGCCACTGCACCTGGCCTGTACATTTTATGTGTTCTCAGAGGCCCTTACATTGGTGATTCCTAATCTTTTCCCTGTCCTATCACCTAAAAAATATAATGCTGAATGAAATCATTCTTATTTTCCCATAAGTAATAGTGACGCATAAGAGTGGTGAGAACTCCTCTGGGGGGAAAATGTGGTTGTATCAGAATTTAGGGAAGGAAGGGAATGTCACTGAAAAAGAACTCCCATCTGATTCTGTGTATCAACCATTCTTCTCCCATTTCTGACCTGCCCAAGTGCTCTGTTTTAGGAACTGATGTGAAATAGAAGACATTTGGAAAAAACAAACAAACAAAAACCTAAAACCTAGCAAAAATCCATCAGAAGAGAAAGAAAAGTACCAGAAATCTTTATCCTAAAAAGGAATTCTTTATTCATGAGGTGTCTACTGTGTGTCAAGTTATGTTAGGTCTAGGCGTAAGGAAATAAGGTAAATATGATTTGTTCTTGCCCTAGGATCCTTTATTCTAAGGAAGAAGAAAATTTGAATAAAATATATATTATCTAATCTGCAAATTATATATTTTATTCCTACTGTAGATATGAAAAATTGAATTTGAGCTTGTATTATGTGCCAAATCCTATGCAAGCTAACATAGCAAGAATTTAGGTCAGGTGCAGTGGCTTACACCTGTAATCCCAGCACTTTGGGAGGCCGAGGTGGGAGGATTGTTTGACCCCATGAGTTCAACGCCAGTCTGGGCAACAGAGCAAGACCCTGTCTCTACAACAACAACAACAACAACAACGACAAAATTAGCTGGACCTGGTGGTGCACACCTGTAATCCCAGTTACTAGGGAGGCTGAGGTGGGAGGATCCCTTGAGCCCAGGAGTTTGAGGCTGCAGTGAACTATGATGGTACCACTGCACTCCAGCCTGGGCAACAAAAGAAGACCATGTCTCTTAAAAAAAAAAAAAAAAAAAAAAATTAGGCCAAGTTATTCTGATTTAGTTTTTCCCGTTCCAACATCTTGCTCCCTGTATTAGTTTGTTCTCACACTGCTATAAAGAACTGCCCAAGACTGGGTAATTTAGAAAGAAAGGAGGAGGCTTAATTGACTCACAGTTGCACATAGCTGGGGTGGCCTCAGGAATTATGGCAGAAGGCAAATGGAAAGCAAGTCACCTTTTTCACAAGCAGGAGAGAAAATGAACGCAGGAGGAATTACCACACACTTATAAACCATCAGATCTTGTGAGAACTCATTATTATGAGAACAACATCGGGGAAACTGCCCCATGATTCGATTACCTACACCTGGTCTCTCCCTTGACACTTGGGGATTGTGGGGATTATTAAGAGTACATTTAGGCCAGGTGCGGTGGCTCATGCCTATAATCCCGGCACTTTGGGAGGCCAAGGCGGGCGGATCACCTGAGGTCGGGAGTTCAAGACCAGCCTGACCAACATGGAGAACTCCATCTCTACTAAAAATACAAAATTAGCCGGCTGTAGTGGTGCATGCCTGTAATCTCAGCTACTTGGGAGGCTGAGGCAGGAGAGTCGCTTGAAGCTGGGATGCAGAGGTTGCAGTGAACCGAGATCACGCCATTGCGCTCCAGCCTGGGTAACAAGAGTGAAACTCCATCTCAAAAAAAAAAAAAAAAAAAAAAAATTAAAATTAAAAAAGATTTAAATCCTAATTTTAAGAAACTTAAGAAATCCATTATTATTTCTGGCTGCCTTTATAAAAGACACTTTTTTTTTTTTTTTAAACATCATATAGGACTTTTTTTTCCTGGAATTTGCAAGGACTCTTAACTCTCTTCAATATTTCTGAAAACAAAAGTAAGTGGATCATGTGGGAAGAAGGAGAGATTTCGTAGACTTTCTGTAAAGTGAACAGACTTTAGGTTCTGACTCCTCGTAAATCTAGACTTTTCTAAAATTGCCCTACAAAGCTCTGAGAAAATGACTCACATAAATAAAGAGGAAAAGGACTGGCCCGGTGCGGTGGCTCCCAACTGTAATCCCAGCACTTTGGGAGGCTGAGGCGGGCAGATCACCTGAGGTCGGGAGTTCGAGACCAGCCTGACCAACATGGAGAAACCACCCCTCCGTGTCTACTAAAAATACAAAATTAGCCGGGCATGGTGGCCCATGCCTATAATCCCAGCTACTCAGGAGGCTGAGGCAGGAGAATCGCTTGAACCCAGGAGGTAGAGGTTGCATTGCAGTGAGCCGAGATCGCGCCATTGCACTCCAGCCTGGGCAAAAAGAGCAAAACTCTGTCTCAGGAAAAAAAAAAAAAGAGACGATTTTAGAAAAAAAGATAATAACATTAAAAAATAAAAAAGATAAGAGCGAAACTCCATCTCAAAAAAATTTTTTTTTTAAAAAAGAGCAAAAGGAGTGGGAAGTTTTTCTAATTCTTGTGGATTACAGTAGAAGAATGAGAACAGGTACAAAGAAACTCAATGCCCTTGGCTTTATGCCAACAATGATTTTTTTTACATGGCAAAAAATTACAAACCTTCTTCCTCTCTTCCTCAAGCTTCTACATAATAGACATACAGCGGCATTTCTATTTCTACAATATATTTGGACTGTTTATAGTCTTGAGCTAATAAAGGTTTTTACACAGTCGTAGAGAAAAGGGTCCTCAGAGGTGATCTAATGTAGACTCTTTCTCAAGGTGATAAGTAACTTACTGTGTGAGCGCTTGCAGTTTTCCAGAATGGTAACTCAGTTATTACAAGGATTTTGTTTCTAGACCTTTCAACATCTTCATTTCGCTTCTGTGTCTATTGCAGTTTATTGATGTTTTCCTTACCCAGCACTTAAAATAGAGCACAGCACTCCAAGTATGGTCAGTGGATGCAGAACAGAGGAAACAACCATTATTCTAGATAATTGAATATTATCCATACAGTTCATTATTTAGCACTGTACTAGCTTTTTTATGATTAAGTCATATTTCTGGCCTAATAATGATTCTTAGTAAAACAGAACCCCAAATGACTTTTTTTTTTTTTTTTTTTTTCTGAGACTGTTGTTGCCCAGGCTGAAGTGTAGTGCCACGATCTCGGCTTACTGCAACCTCTGCCTCCCGGGTTCAAACAATTCTCCTGCCTCAGCCTCCTAAGTAGCTGGGATTATAGGGGCATGCCACCACATCCGGCTAATTTTTATATTTTTAGTAGAGACGGGGTTTCTCCATGTTGGTCAGGCTGGTCTCAAACTCCTAACCTCAGGTGATCCACCTGCCTCGGCCTCCCAAAGTGCTGGGATTACAGGCGTGAGCCACCGCGCCCGGTCCAAATGACTGTTTTTTTTTATAGGTACTGGAGTTAAGAAAGGTGTTCTCCATTACAGCCTAGGTATTAGATGTAGAATTTCTCATTTGTTCACCTACTATTTTCTCTTGTCTCTCTGAAAGAAATTACATTGTCTTTAAGGCAGTGGTTCTTAAACTTTATCATGCTTGAGAATCACCTAGAAGACCTGTTTAAACATAGATTGCTGGCTTCTGCCCCTAGAGTGTCTGATAAAATAGGTCTGAGCTAGGGCCTGAAAATTTGCATTTCTAATAAGTTACCAGATGGTGGCAATGCTGCTGGTCTGAGGACCTCACGCTGAGAACCATTGCTTCCTTTAAAGGGCTGAAGTGGCGAGGCACCGTGGCTTATGCCAGTAGTCCCAGCATTTTATGAGGCCAAAGTGGGAGGATCACTCAAAGCCAGGAATTTGTGGTTACAGTGAGCCATGATCATACCATTGCACTCCAGTCTGGGTGACAGTGAGACCCCATCTCTAAAAAAAAAAAAATTAAAGAGAAGGCAAGTGAGAAGTATGAACATATAGGTACTTTCAATTTTTGTGGATGCACAGTAGGTGTATATATTTATGGGGCACATGAAATACTTTGATACAGGCATGCAGTGTGTAATAATCACATCAGGGTAAATGGCATATCCATCACCTTAAGCATATAGTTGGATTCTTTTATGTTACAAACAATCCAATTATACTCTTTTTTTTTGAGATGGAGTCTTGCTCTGTCACCCAGGCTAGAGCGCAGTGGTGCGATCTTGGCTCAATGCGACCTCTGCCTCTCAGGTTCAAGGATTCTCCTGCCTCAGCCTCCCAAGTAGCTGGGACTACAGGCTCACGTGACCACGCCCAGCTAGTTTTTGTAGTTTTAGTAGAGACAGGGTTTCACCATGTTGGTTAGGCTGGTCTCAAACTCCTGACCTCAGGTGACCCACCCACCTTGGCCTCCCAAAGTGCTGGGATTACAGGCGTGAGCCACTGTACCTGGCCTATACTCTTAAATGTACAATACATGATTGTTGACTGTAATCACCCTGTTGTGCTATGAAATGCTAAATCTTACACATTCTGTGTAACTATATTTGTGTACCCATTAACCATGCCCACTTCCCCCAATCCCCACTACCCTTCCCAGCCCCTGGTAACCATCATTCTACCCTCTATCTCTATGAGTTCAATTGGTTTAATTTTTAGATCCCACAAATAATGAGGACATATGAAGTTTGTCTTTCTGTGCTAGGCTTCTTTCACTTAACATAATGTCCTCCAGTTCCATCCGTGTTGTTGCAAATGACAAAATCTCATTCGTTTCTATGACTGAATGGTACTCCACTGTGTGTATGTACTT
This sequence comes from Macaca nemestrina, assembly GCF_043159975.1. Classification (NCBI taxonomy): domain Eukaryota; kingdom Metazoa; phylum Chordata; class Mammalia; order Primates; family Cercopithecidae; genus Macaca; species Macaca nemestrina. Next base: position 59,969,953 of record NC_092143.1, on the reverse strand, counting down.
CGTTCTCTTTACCCACTTGTCTGTTGCTGGACACTTAGGTTGCTTCCAAATCTTGACTATTCTGAATAGTACTGCAATAAAAATGGGAGTACAGATATTTCTTGAATATGCTGATTTCCTTTCTTTGGGGAATATACCTGGGAGTAGGATTGCTGGATCATATGATAGTTTGATTTTCAGTTTTTTGAGGAACCTCTAAATTCTTCTCCGTAGTGGTTGTACTAATTTACATTCCCACCACCCGTGTATGAAGTTTCCCTTTTCTCCACATCCTTGCCAGCATCTGTTATTGTGTGACTTTTGGATAAAAACCATTTACCTGCAGTGAGATGGTATCTCATTGTAGTTTTGATTTGCATTTCTCTGATGATCAATGATGCTGAGCACTTTTTCATATGCCTATTTGCCATTTATATGTCTTCTTTTGAGAAATGTCTGTTTAAATCTTTTGCCCGTTTTTAAATTGGATTGCTAATTTCTTTTCCTGTAGACTTGTTTGCACTCTTTATATATTCTGGTTATTAGTCCCTTGTCAGATGAGGAGTTTGCAAATATTTTCTCCCATTCTGTGGGTTGTCTCTTCACTTTATTGATTGTTTCATTTGCTGTGCTGAAGCTTTTGGATGTGATTCCATTTGTCCATTTTTCCTTTGGTTGCCTGTATTTGTGGGGTATTACTCCAGAAATCTTTGACCAGATCAATGTCCTGGAGAGTTTCCCCAATGTTTTCTTTTAGTAGTTTCATAGTTTGAGGTCTTAGATTCAAGTCTTTAATCCATTTTGATTTGGACTATTTTAAAAATTTGATTATATTTTGACCAGCATTGAATAATCTATATCCTAAGGTTTTGGAGGAATAAATATCCTTTCAAAAGAATCTTCCTCATCTGATTTCCATCCACATCAAGTGTTGTTTTGTTTTAATCCTATTAAAGCAGGCTTGGTCAGGAGATCTCTTCCCTTTTCCTAGCAAGAGGGTTTCTTTGGTCCTCAATTTGGTCATTTGTAAAACAAAGGTAGAGAAAATCTACTGAATGATTTTGGTTATTTTTGGCTTTATAATTTCTTGAAAAGAAAGAACAATAAATGAAGATTCACTGCACAGAAAGGGCCTATTTGGAGTCAACATGCTCAAGGCCAGAAAATAGAAACCGCAGGGCTGAGGGGATCAACTGAAGGCATCAGTAGGATGAGGTGAAGCTCTTCTAAGCTGCCAGGTCACAAATCAGGACAGGCAGATGTCCGGTCCCTGACACACTGGCCTGCACAGTGAATGGGCTGTAAGCTTATCCACTACAGACCTGTCATTGTTTGGGGCAGGTTGGTGGGAGCATAAGGACATGATAATATCACTATTATGATATTATCATAATAAGTGGGAGGCTAATCTTAGAAACAGTTTTCAATTATCTGAAGTTGGTAGTAGCTTCTAATATGGTAGCTATTATTCACCCATTGCATTCACCATCAGAAAAAATCCATACAGAGATGAAGCCAACATATTTTGAATGTACACGGTACAGTTGTTGGCTCTTAATATAAGTAATTGAGTAGAGACAAGCAAGAAAGGATGAGCTGATATTAGGAAATGGACAACATTGAGTGTAAGTCAATACTTAGGTAACCTTCAGTCTGTCTCTTATCTACCATTTCTTTCTCCTTCCTATTCTTACCCTCTCTTCCCTCAGGTCTAATCTCCCAATTTAAGAAACAAAAAGAAGTTTTTCCACTAGTACTGACTTCAGCCCATTGTTTGCAATGTTGTTTTGACAGATGTGTCTTTAGTCACACAATTAAATTTTATGTACACCAGAGACTGAAGACTCCAATAGTTCCCTATCAACGTCAGATTAACAATGGCTTGTACCTATAATCCTAGCTACTCAGGAGGCTGAGGCGGGAGAATCGCTGGAATCTGAGAGTTCAAGACTCGCCTGGTCAACAAAGTAAGATCCCGTCTCAAAAACAAAACAAAAACTTCTTTGCTTAAAATTCCAGGTTTTTTTTAAATTATTTTTATTTTTTTGAGACAGAGTCTTGTTCTGTCGCCCAGGCTGGAGTACGGTAGCACGATTTCGACTCACTGCAAGCTCCGCCTCCCGGGTTCACACCATTCTCCTGCCTCAGCCTCCCAAGTAGCTGGGACTACAGGCGCCCGCCACTACGTCCGGCTAATTTTTTGTATTTTTAGTAGAGATGGGGTTTCACCGTGTTAGCCAGGATGGTCTTGATCTCCTGACCTTGTGATCTGCCCGCCTCAGCCTCCCAAAGTGCTGGGATTACAGGCGTGAGCCACTGCGCCCGGCCTAAAATTCCAGGTTTTCTGTATTTGTCTTCTCCACTAGACTCTAATCAACTCCTTAATGGTAGGGATCAAGGTAATAGACATCTCTGTACCTCTGACTTTTTGCATCAAGTCTACCAAAACCATGTCAGGTGCTTGAATAAATACGGAGCAGAGCTAGTTCCAACTTATCATTCCAAACTCATCCCCCGCCACTTCCCCAACTTGCCCTACCTTCAGTTACACTGAGCTTTTTCCATTGCCCTAAGCAGGCCTTTTTCTTTTAGGATTTACTGCCTTTTCCCACATTGATTCCTCTGCTGTGATGCTCCTCCCTGCTGGCGTGGCTGGCTCATTCTTCAAGACCCACTTCAGTTACCAGCAACTCTGCTGAAGCCTTTCTGAACCCTTGGGCAAAATTAGTAATTCCCTTTACAGGTCTTGAATAGTTGTCTGTTCACATCTTGAATATGGTGCATGATACACTCTTGAAAGTATCTGCTTAAGTGATAATAATGGCAGCTGTTTATTACATGTGCTAAAGACTGAGTTAATGTGACTGAGCTTTATAATATTAAATGGTGTATGATTTTAAATCTAACAGCTCTGAGACACAGAAAATCAGCAAGAGGCTGAGATGAAATTGGAAACTATTTTCTGGGTACTAAGAATGTAGGGATCAACTAGACACATGGTATTCTCTTCCCCTGGGGAGCTCCAACTCTTCAAGGACAGGGGTCAAATAGTAGTAAATGTGTGGCATTTATTGAATGTTTGATGTTTACCTGGCACACTGAAGACATTATCTGTAAATATTACAGCTACTCTACAAGGCAGGTGATATTATCCCCATTTCACAGAAAGGGAAACTTACATGCTCAAGATCACACTGCTGGTGCAAGGATTTGAACCCAAAGTATCTAACTTCAAAGTATCCTACTGATCTCCATATTCTAAGTGCCGAGCACATAGTAGGGGCATAATAAAGAGTGTTGGATGAACAAATTTCTGTAAGCAGGTTCCTTCTCCCACACTACAAGTATTAATAGTGCTCTTCTGTTGAAATATTTCTCGGTCTCAGCTCTGTTCTCATTACACGTAGTGGCATCAGGGAAAATTAAATGCTGTCTTGGAATGACCAGTGGTGCCAATTAACCAAGAACATTAGGAAATTGTAAATGATTGTAAATTCAATAATAATTAAAAGGATGTAATTTTACTAAAAATAAGATGTAAAAATTAGCGAAGTTGAGCAAAATTCAGACCTTTAATTATAGAAATTGAGCATATTGAAACTGAGATCCTCATAAAACAATAAGAAAGAAGTATATAAAAACCTCATTTAAATAAAAAAAAACGTTATCACCCAAGTTGATACATTGGACACTGTTAGAATGTGAAAAGAGCACTGGAATCAACTAAAGTTGATTCCAGATCTGATACTTACAGCTGAGGAAATTCAAGCTATTTTTTTTTCTCTGAAATTGGGCTCATCAACAAAATAAGGATAGCAATGAATTCACTGAGTTTTTGTGAGGATCAAATGAGAATACCACCTAATTTACTACCTAACAACACATACTTGGCACTCAGTAATGAGTCTGCGTCTCATACTTTAAAAAATGAATGCATGGGCTGGGTGGGGTGGCTCATGCTTATAATCCCAGCACTTTGGGAGGCTGAGGTGGGTGTATCACCTGAGGTCAGGAGTTCATGACCAGCCTGGCCAAAATGTTGAAAGTGCAAATTAAAACCATGGTGAGATACCAGTATACATTTAACAAAGTGGCTAAAATAAAAAAAATTTTGGACATTACCAGATGTTGGGGAAAATAAGGAAAAACTGAATAATTCATACATTGCTGGTGGGAATGTAAAATAGTACAGCTACTCTGGAAAACAGTTTGGCAGTTTTTTACAAAGTTAAACATATACCTATCATATAACCAGGCAGTCACACTCTTGAAAATTTGTCCTAGATAAATGAAAACTTATGTTTATGCAAACATTTGTACACAAATATTTCTTACAGGTTTATTTGTAACAACCAAAAACTGGAAACAACCCAAATGCCCTTTACAAAATAAATGGATAAGCAGACTGTGGGACATCCATACCATGAAATACTACTCAGTAATAAGGAGGGAGCTATGGATACACCCAGCAACTTAGATGGATCTCAAAGTCATGCTCAATGGGAAAAGCCAATCTCGAAAGGTTAAATACTCTATAGTTCTATTTATACAAGTTTCTCAAAATAGTAATAATAACAATATGGGGAACAGAGCAGAGGTTAGGGAGAGAGAAGGAAATAAAGGATAGCAATGCACTGACATTCCTTTGTAGTGACAGAATGGTCTGTATCTTTTTTTTTTTTGAGACAGAGTCCGACTCTGTCATCCAGGCTGGAGTGCAGTGGCGCAATCTCGGCTTACTGCAACCTCTGCCTCCCGGGTTCAAGCCATTCTCCTGCCTCAGCCTCTGGAGTAGCTGGGACTACAGGTGTGCACCACCACGCCTGGCTATTTTTTTTGTCTTCTTAGTAGAGATGTTTTGCCATGTTGACCAGGCTGGTCATGAGCTCCTACCTCAAGTGATCCACCTCCCAAAGTGCTGGGATGACAGGCCCAAGCCACTGTGCCCGGGGATTACATTTCAACATGAGATTTGGGTGGGGACAAGTTTCCAAACGATATCACACACACATACTGAAAGATACGAGTACAGGCAAAACCTGGTGAAATCTTTTTTCAAGCAATTCTCCTGCCTCAGCCTGCCAAGTAGGTGGGATAACAGGTGTGCACCACCACATCTGACTAAATTTTGTATTTTTAGTAGAGACGGGGTGTCACCATGTTGGCTAGAATGGTCTCCATCGCTTGACCTCGTGACCTGGCCGCCTCAGCCTCCCAAAGTACTGGGATTACAGGCATAAGCCACTGCACCCGGCCGTTGTTTTTAATTCTGGCACTAATAACTGTTTTAAATTCTTTCTTGAACCCCTGATATTGTTTGTTTCCAGTTCTGTCCACTTTGCCGTTTAATACCCGATGAGAATCCAAGCAGCTTCAGTGGCAGTTTAATAAGACATCTTCAAGTTAGTCACACTTTGTTTTATGATGATTTCATAGTAAGTATATTTTCTTATTTTTACATTATGTTTTTATGCTGTCTTTGTTAAGCTTACTTTTCTGATCCAAGTGAATAAAATTATAGAGGAAAAAATGTATATATAGCTATAGTGTTGAGTATTAGCATTATGTAAGAAATCAAGAAAATAGAATGTTTTGGCCTGGCACAGTGGCTCATGCCTGTAATCCCAACACTTCAGGAGGCCGAGGTGGGCAAATCACTTGAGGTCAGGAGTTCAAGACCAGCCTGGGCAACATGGTGAAATCCTATCTCTACTAAAAATTCTAAAAATAAAAAAATTAACCAGGCGGTGGCATACGCCTGCAGTCCCAGCTACTCCGTAGGCTGAGGCAGGAGAATCGCTTGAACCCAGGAGGCGGAGGTTTCAGTGAGCTGAGATCGTGCCACTCCACTCCAGTCTGGGCACCTGAGTGAGACTCTGTCTCCAAAAAAAAAAAAAAAA